>NC_030417.2:27791521-28133396 GCF_001660625.3 Ictalurus punctatus
TCCTCAGCGGATAACATCTCAACATGTATTTTAAACGGACTAATGTATTTTAAACATTGACACTGACCTGGTCTAATCCACAGATATCCATTGATCTCACAATCAGCCTTGTAGAATACATGCAGCCCTGCAGAGTTATGCAAGGTTTTGCCTTCTTGTATGGAGTAGATGCAAACACATTAGTCAGCTAGAACATCTGGTTTTTCCTTCCATGAAGAAATTCTTTTTAAATGATGATTTCATTCTCTTTAGTATCCCCTGAGAGGGGTTTTGCTCCATTTTTTTAAACAGTTGATTCTTTAACATTGCAAGTTTAACTGTCATCTCAATAGAGACACAACACATTACAGCAAACTTATGCAAAGAATTACACTCAATTCAACACTTCATGTGCCCTCTGGTGTCCTAGCAAAATGAGGTGGGAAATTATGTGTTATTTATTTATTTATTTATTTATTTATTTTTAAAATCTTATTTAAAAAGCATACAGAACAAAAACAATTAGCTTTTGAGTGGATATTTTGGGACACATACAATACACAATGTAAAATAATTTAGCTCAATTTAACAAAATTTGAGCTTATATGTATATCTAGTTATTAATTGAAGGCAAAAAAATAAACATAGCACCATTTCACTATTTAAAAATATGAACGGAACAAAATTAGGGGGGGGGAATCCTTTTGGTTTATCACATACAAATTATTAAGCATAATTTCATCATACAATCATTGTGAAATTGGATTTTAAGAATGTACTTCTGTTAGATATTAGATACAAGATATGGAGTAAAACACAAGGATAAAAATGATCTTTATACTGTCTTCTTTGTGGTCAGCTTCAAAATATGGACCTTCATCAACAAGGTTTCAACATTCATATGTACAAAAACTATGTAAAAGTGATATAAATAGTATCACAAGCCACAGACTCGTCCTTGTTGAGTCGACATTGAGTTGGATCTTCATGATTTGTCACTTTTGCATGATCATACATTTGGCATTGTTATACAGGCCAGTAAGAAAAGGCCATTGGGGTCTGTGGACTGAGTGTCATTCTCAATGATGACAGCGGGGATCTCTCCGCTGATCCTTCATTCCTTCTTCCTCAGAACGATGTAAATGAGGCCACTTATCAGAGTGAGAGGGAATGCCAACCAGGCTAGCACAAAGGCAAAGCCAAACGAATGGTCCCTATCCTGCGTTCCCGGGCTCATCACTGTGTAGATTATAGCTCCACTCATCACAAATAGGCCTGCAAGAGTAAGGTGAAAGAGAACAAGGGAAATGATGGGACACACCCATTCTATCTCAAACAATCCTTTTCTGTCACATCAATGGCATGCATCTGTAATCTGGTTGGAATACTTACTGGAGAGGATCTGAAAGGTAGCAGTGAAGAAGAATCGCCCTCCCTTGTTCACGGTGAAGAGTTGCCAAATGAATAAGATCAAAGACAACAGGCAGAAGATTGTGGCTAGGATCATCAGAGCCTGTACAGCCTGTAGCCAGTCTAAAATAACAAACCAGGAGACCAAAATTAGCCCCAGCATTCTGAAAATACTTAAAGGCATTTATTTTTGACAAACATCTTGCCTACCATAATTTTCGGCATCTTTGCAGTGATATCCTCCATTGGTTGTTGTGCAGTCATACCAGAGGTCATAACTCTTCATATTAATTTTCCCCCAGGCCTTGATTTAAGGAAAAAAAAAAAAGCATACCCAGGATATGCTAATCAGTTCAAACTGACGTACACACCACAATAGGGTATAGGGTGCAATAAACATTCATACTCACATTCACAGATGTAGAAACGAGCAGCAGAATCAGATCCAGAAGGTGCAAAATAACTGTTCCAACCAGGACGACCAACATGGTTGCGTTAATCTGTACCTGAGGCAAAAATAGAGGTAGCAGAATAGTTAATAAGATATTAGTATGTGGTTTAGGACGGAGTGCATTACAGAAGATAAACATCAACCCAACAGTTCCCACCATCTGGTGTTTTAAATGTCCATTCTCACATGCAGTTCATTATCAGGACAGCAGGAGGCGCTCTGTTCTAACTACTGCAAGATTATCTTGGCCCTAATGTGTACTTCAAATAAAAAATAAATAAATAAAAAATACTGCACGTCTGCGTGTAGTAACAAATAAGGGGAGGAAAAATAGCTGAAAAAAGATGTAAACACCTGAGTAAATTTCTAACTGAGCTTGGAAAAGATGCGGAAAGGCCAAAGTTTACAAAGTTTTTACAAGTTTAATTTAGAAAAAAAAATGTAAACAACTAGGTTAATTATTCACTGTTTTTTTAATGATATAAGAGCTTGACATGTAACAGATACCGTTTTTTAAAAAGCTGGTTGTTTTTTTTCTCCACACTTTTAAGTAGAGATTTGGAATTGGGGCGTGGGCTACACGCAGCCCATCAGTTCAAAACTAAACCTGCACTGCGCACATGCACAACACAAACGACAGTAAAAGTTGTTGATTTGCGAAAAAGATTCAAACAAACAAAAACCTCACATAGCCTACAATAACTATCCTACTGCGATAAAAAAAAAAAAAAAAAAAAAAAAGGGGTAAACAACACATTAATGATGTAGAAAGTTTCTTCCATGATGAAAAATAACGGTAAATCCCAACTCCTGTGATGCTGATAATCCTTCAACTACGCATGTGAATGTTTTGTCCAAACTGTAAACAAATAAATCAAATAAAAAAGAAAACTCCAACTTACGAGGTGAAGTGAAGAATCCTTGAAAAGAGTTAAAGAGTTAGAGAGAGAGAAAGAGAGAGAGAGAGGAAGCTGGAGAAAAACACCGAGCCACCTTTACTTTACTACACTACGAGATCCTAGTATAGATTCCCCTAAACCACTGCCTCTGGATTCCAGATGTGGATTTTCTTTTGCCGTTTTCTTTTTCTTTTTTTTTTTTTTTGTCAGGAACGTGAGAACACCGCCCTGTGAGCGCCTCTACGTCACCATACACGCCTCTGCATCTACACACACGTACTTGCTGCATGATTGGGGTTACTACAGTGTTTTGGTGCCTTACAGACGGCTCTCAGAACGAAACGAGAACTTATGGAGGTTTTTATTGAGCAGTGTGTTTACTATTTATTCGAGTGCACCTCGAATGCGCTCGTGCTTTGGTTGGTGCTCGCGCAGAAATTGAAAATGCGTTTAGACGCGCGCTCGCGCTTCTTGTGAGCTCGAGGTGTTCTAGCTTTCGTGAGTTTTTGCACAGTGAGTTATTTAACGGAATAGTGTGTGTGTGTGTGTGTGTGTGTGTGTGTGTGCCCCTCCCAGTGGCCCCGCGGTATGCCCAGAATGCCGGCGTGTGTAACAACACCCCTATTTACTCCGACAGCTGGGGTGGGAGAGCTGCGTTTAAACTTTGCCAAACCCCTCGTGCGCAGCAGGGATTGTGAAGGAGTGAGTCACAGCCCCGCCATGTTTACACCATGTTCACCATTCCATGTGGGTTTTACTCAAATGCTATCAAGTGTGGAACTCAAATAAGGCGAAGGCTATTATAGATATATCCTCTAGCACTCATTGCAGAGACATAATGCTAATCTAGGTCTGTTCAGGCATGCTCATGTTTATGGAATTAATATATTTAACACTGTGACAAAAGCAAAAACAGTGCCAAATCCTATACATTACTTAGAAAGTTCAACACTATAGCAAATATTTACAAACAATGCAGTTTAACAATGCTGTGTATTAAAACCTTCAGTATTTGGTCTGAGATAGGTATGAATGTCATCCATTCATTCTGGACAGCGTTGAGGAGGATGCGGAGCCTATTGCAGGAACACTGGGTATGAGGACGAAATACGCCCTGGGTGGGATGCCACGCTCAATCACACCTAGGTAGCCAATCCACAATACTTGTTTTTGTGAGGTAGTATGAAACCTGGAGAAAACCAGAGAAGGAGAAGAACATGCAAAACTCCACACCTGAGCTACCAGGAATTTAGATTTACTTTTATGCCATTTGGCAGACACCATTATGCAGAGCAACTTACAGTGGTGCTTAAAAGTTTGTGAGCCCTTTAGAATTTCCTATACATCTGTGTAAATATGTCTAAAACATGTCTAAACATAAAGATGTCTAAAACATCGTCAGATTTTCCAACAAGTCTTAAGATACAGAGAACCCAATTATACAAATGAGACAAAAATATTATACTTGGTCATTTATTTATTGAGGAAAATGAACCAGTATTACAATACTGACCCCCTTGTGCGGCAATAACTGCAACTAAACATTTCCAATAACTGTTGATCAGTCCTGCACATCAGCTCAGAGGAATTTTAGCCCATTCCTCAGTACAGAGCAGCTTCATCTCTGGGATGTTGGTGGGTTTCCTCACATGAACTGCTTGCTTCAGGTCCTTCCACAATATTTCTATTGGATTAAGGTCAGGACTTTGACTTGGCCATTCCAGAACAATAACTTTATTCTTCTTTAACCATTCTTTAGTAGAACAACCTGTGTGCTTAGGGTCGTTGTCTTGCTGCATGACCCACTTTCTCTTGAGATTCAGATCACAAACAGATGTCCTGACATTTTCCTTTAGAATTAGCTGGTATAATTCAGAATTCATTGTTCCAGCAATGATGGCGAGCCTTTCAGGCCCAGATGCAGTAAAACAGGCCCAAGTCATGATACAACCTCCACCATGTTTCACAGATGGGATAAGGTTCTTATGCTGGAATGGAGTATTCTCCTTTCTCCAAACATAATGCTTCTCATTTAAATAAACAAAAAAAATCTTTTGGTCATCTATCCACAAAACATTTTCCAATAGCCTTCTGGCTTGTCCATGTAATCGTTAGCAGACTGCAGAAGGACAGCAATGTTCTTTTTGTAGAGCAATGACTTTCTCCCTGCCATGTACTCCATTGTTCTCCTGATGGTGGACTCATGAACATTAACATTAGCCAATGTGAGAGAGGTCTTTAGTTGCTTAATGTTTTAAACAAACATTAAGAAGTTACCCTGGGTTCCTTTGTGACCTTGTGGACAATTGCACGTCTTGTTCATAGAGTGATCATTGTTGGATGACAAGTCTTGAGGAGCGTAACAATGGCCTTGAATTTCATTCATTTGTACACAATCCTGTCTGACTGTGGATTGCTGGAGTCCAAACTCTTTAGAGATGGTTTTGTAACCTTTTCCAGCAGGATGATACACTTCCACAAACGTGTGTTGTGAAGGTCAGACTTTAATAGATCCCTGTTCTTTAAAATAAATCAGGGCACTCACTCACACCTGATTGTCACCCTGTTGGTTGAAAACACCTGACTCTAATTTCACCTTCGAATTAACTGCTAATCCGAGGGGTTCACATACTTTTGCCACTCCTTAATAAATAAATGACCAAGTATAATATTTTTGTCTTATTTGTTTAATTGGGTTCTCTTTGTCAACTTTTAGGACTTGTGTGAAAATCTGATGAGGTTTAGATAATATTTATGCAGCTATATAGAACATTCTAAAGGGTTCACAAACTTCCAAGCACATACATTTCTTTTTTTATTATTATTATTTTTTTTTTATACAACTGGGCAGTTGAGGGTTAGGGGCCCAATTTGAATTAATTCTGATCAGAAGGCCAATGTCTTATCCACTGACCTACCACTGCCCCCAATAATGATCATCTTTTTCGTAAGTGCATTCACTCAGTAGATTTCATATGAATTGACTGTAGTCCTGTATTCACATGCAAGATCTGTGTTGGATGAATCAATATGACATGTATACAGTGTAAAATACATTTGTTTGGAAAACATGTAAAGTTTGATCCATTGCTAATCCAGTGTTAGTTATTAATGTTATAGCTAATTAGGTATAGATAATTCAGTGTTGGATTAGTATAGAACCACTCAGTATCAGATTGTTGCATTCTTGTTGCAAGTACATTTGAATCACAACCATTGTATATGCATGTGCAATATTACGTGCATTAACTAATTGCAGTAAACTTCATTTTACCAATTTTGATGAACATAATGTAAGCACAATGCCCAAACTACACCCCACAGCGTGCAGTATCAATTCAAACATGGCCCAATGCTTCAGGAAAACCACAGACCTGGCAACACTGTCGCTGTGCTGTGCGTCACAACCCCACAGTTTTCAAAGAGCACTATGGTAAGGCGTCGTCTCTGCCACGCCTTCTTGCTGGAGCGGTGTTTGTAAATACAGTGGCGTAGGCATGTCCTGGAGTCAGGCCCTGATCTGTGGCTCCGAGGCCTAACTCTGCCTAAGTTCTGAATCCACAGCCTGGACACGAATGGAGGACTGTGGGCAAGAGAGGGATGACCATAAGCAGCTGCAGTGGAGCAATAACTCTGCTGTGCTCTGACTCAGTGTAGCAGGTGGCAAAAGGGCCATAAATATAAATATCACTTTGTGGGTGATCTGCTCATTGCTCCCTTGGTGGTACAACACGAGTGCTGAATTGAGTGCAGGCTTGAGGATGACTCACTGCACATGGTATGCTCCATTGTATTTCACAGCCTATCTCAAATCCCTCTGTATACTGTCTGGGACAACAGAGCGGAAATGCAAAGTGAGCTAGTTTAGTGGTTTGATGTTTGTTGGTCCATGTGGAGCTTTCACCAGTTCTTTGTGTGATGCAGTAGCAGTACAAATTACATAATCATTATCAGTGTGATTGTATGAAGATGACACCACTGTCAGGGTAATGCCATTATTGTGTTTAGGAGCAGTGAAAAACCAGATCCTGACATCTCTGAGATGTGATTTAGACCTAACACACACTACCATTTTTATGTTTTAGCCACAGTGAGTACAGTGTTAATACTAAAACACCTATACATATATGGCCTTTATATAATTCTGCTATTTTGTTTGTTTTGAACAATGTATGCCCCAGTGTTACTTGTATATGAAACAAAGCAGTCAGTTGTGAAATTAAAATGCAGCATCACAATAAGTTCCCTCAGCTTGGAATTGTGGAGATCACGTCAATCATACAGCATTTTTGAAGGGGTACATTTTCAGTGTTACCCTTTTATTGTGGATGAAGAGGCAAAAATGTATGTTGACCAGTGTTTGTGTGGACTAGGTCTTAGATAGTGGTGTATCACATACAATAGGTATGTGGAAACTCATGATTATTAACTGCATGAAGTCTTCATTTTCCCCCACACCCAAAATGATATTGCCATTATAGCATTATAACGTAGCATCAGAATCCCTCCCTAACATAAATGTGATCAGTTAAGACACAATTATGTATGGACAAAATGTGTCATAGTATACTTTTGTCCATCTTTTATTTAAAGTTAGGTTGTACATCTATTGTAACTACATCCATGTGTTTAGACACCAAGTACGAGGCTGACTCTGAACAATTTACAACAACAAATCCGTTTGGCAGTGTATAATAGCCAGACCATGTGGCTCCATCTTAATAAATGCAACATCTATGTTGTTGTAAAAATTAATTATGCTGACTTAAACATTTCCGTGTGCAGAATCATTCAGTAATATCAAAAGTCAATGTGATCAGAGGGAATGAGGGCCTCCGCTGGCCAACTGCAGGCACATCTGGTTGAAACAGCTGCAGTGGGAACCTCACATGGGCTGGTAGTAAGAGGAGAGGAATGGTGACACCCACTGCAGAGTGATAACTAGAATGTTAGAAACCAGGAACAAACATTAAGGCTCAGGAACATAGTGAAGAATTGTGTCAGGTCAGTGTATGTCGATGGAGGAACAGTATGATGCCATAGTTATGAGCTGGATGAGCATTAACTCTGAGGTGTCATTACTCTGAAACGGGCCAAATTAATATATATTTTTACACTATTTTGCTGAGACGTTTGGAGAGTGGTAAAAATGTGTGCCATGAAGATTCTTGGGATTCTTGGGACTCAGTTTCGTCCCATAGGATGTAAACATTAAAAACAACGATGGACTGATAAACTCCTAGGTTTGCACAGCACATCCATCTTACCATAGCTGGAAATCAAAGGTTACAGCTCTTTAACACAATAAATGATAATGCTTTGTTTGCAATTTCCTTTCTCACTTTCTATTTTCTTGATTTTGCATAGTTCCTGTAGTGAAATGGTCTGCACTTATATAGAGAAAGGGAACCTTTCAGATCTTTGAGATCTTTGAGATCCTATGAACTCTTTCTCTCTCCCCCTCTCTCTTTCTCTCTCTGTTTATGTTTCGCCACTTAGTGACTATCAGATAACAGGCCACAGATCTCAAAGGCGGAGCCAAAGGGGGGCCCCAAGGCAGCCTTAGTGAAAGCAGTGGGCAGTCACTGTACTTAAAATGGTGGCGTACAAACTTTCTCGAAGTTGCACACATACACAGACACACTGATGTTGAGACTACAAATAGACAGCTCCATGAATTTCTCTCAGCGTTGTTGTCGCTCTGGATGCTGAATGTTATCTTTAGTTCTCACAAGTCTTAGTTGTATATTTTACACCAGACGGCAGCTAAATCCAAATGAGAGGGCCAGTTGTGCAATGATCAAATGTGATATAGCAATCTTTTCAGCCTTAACCCAGTTAGTCAAACTTTGAGACTTTTTGGGAGGGGAAACTCTGTCAGATCGTTGGTGTGAGATCCTAAACTCAACCTTTCTCTCTCACCCGGACTGATCAGAAACAATACCTAAACAAATCGCAGTCACAGACCATGACGAAAGCCAGACCCTGGCGCTTCAATCACTTCCACCATCTGCTAGTTATTAGCCCTGGCTTCCTGTTTGAGACTGTGTCATCGGCACACACCCCTATTGCAGGTTTGAGTGAACACACTCAGAGGGGTCGTCTGACTATTGCCCGATGAGGGGGAGGAGGGGAGAATCCAGACAGACTCCAGTCTGCACAGAGCTGACATCTGCCTGGCCTCTGAAACAGAGTCTTCTGAGATCAGCTCTCAGGCAAAGTTCAACAAGATTGCAACAGTCCTCAGTGAACGTCCACGATGCACTCTTATCTATATTACAAACTGATAATATCACCTTGGTGTTACCCATAATATGAGAACTGGTCACATTTTCTTTACTACGTTTTTAGTACTACTAGCATTCTGTTTAGCTCCATGTGGGTGAAAAGTCTCCATCTATTAGGCTCCCTCTATTACCAGTAGTCATGACTCCTTCTAGATACAACAGCCTCAAGCAAAATGGGTCACATGATCTGACCTGAAGGAGAGGTAGGAGGCTTTTCCTCTGCTCTTGTGAGACTTGTTATTGCCAAGTGATTAGCTCATCCCTGGGTGTTGGTCCTCTTTCAATACTTATAGTAAATTCTCTCTCTCTCTCTCTCTCTCTCTCTCTCTCTCTCTCTCTCTCTCTCTCTCTCTCTCTCGCTCTCTCTCTCTCTCGCTCTCTCTCTCTCTCTCGCTCTCTCTCTCTCTCTCGCTCTCTCTCTCTGCATGCATAAGAGCATGCACACTTGGCCATTTCGGTCACACAGTGAGAGCATTCAAGGTTAGGACCAAGAAACTCCAGATATTTCTCTTTGTCCACATATAATGCTTTTTCACCAGACAACATGGCTCAGCTCTACAAATTACCCATAATCCACCACGTTGTAGCTTTTTTCACCCCTAAGCTGGGTTGTCCTAAATTGGGTTTTTGTGTTGAATATTTTTATTCTTTTTAAATTTTTTTTTTTTTTTTTTTTTTTTTTTTTTTTTTTTTTTACCCATGTACTGTACACAGTAAAAGAAAATGGTGAAGACCATTCATTGATCAGTCATCACATATGTCCTGATTAAGGGTTCTGGCTGGAATTGCTTCTCTGTTGGCACAAAAATTGCCAAAGCAGGCTATAGTAGTGCCTGATTAAGTTTCATGAACATTACAAAAGTTCTTTTTCTGGCAGATTTAACAGGCCAGCCATTTTAAACAGCAATTTAATGTATCAGATTTAAAAAAAAAAAAAAATTTTCTTATCCTATGTAGATGGATCATATTCCACATTATATGGAATTAAATTATATGGAGTAAAATCCATGAAAAATCTACAAAGTAAAATAGGAAGCCATTTAATCCAATCCAGTGGCTTCCTATTCACTTCGTTTGCACCCTACATAGGATATAACATAAGGGAAGTGATACCCTCATGAATAGTGCAGAAAGGGATTTGCGATTCAGCCATAGAAATCTATGACTGAATGAGTCTGTGTTTTTTTTTTTGTTTGTTTGTTTTTGTTTTTTTGCACTCAAACCTCTCTGGATGTTCACTAAAGTACTTGCACACTTTACTGGGTTTGGGAGTGTAGGGAGAATTAAGTTAAGTGAAGGTTTGCTCTCAAAACATTAAAGTTTTGGTATATTGAAATGAATGTTGACTTGCATATATAAGCCGGGGGATTTTTTGGTTATAAAGTTATTTTCTAAATTAGAGGGTAGAATACATTTTCATGAAACCATTTCAGCCATAGTTAGGCAAAGAAGAACAATCACTGGTCAAAATATCAACTTTGGTGAGATGAGTCAAATGATCTGATTCACTGAAAAGAGCAGGTTTTCTGACTATACAGTCTACTCAATGTCCAACTATTTCTAGACATGATTACTGGAATTCTTTTGCTGGGCTTCATATGTAATATCGCCTCTAAATCTCTATAATCAATCTATAATGTGACCCCCCTACTGAGGTCATTCCATCGACTTCCTGTTGCAGAAAGAATCAAATTAAACACTTTTGTTATTGCATTCCAGTTTTTAAAGGGTTCTGCACTGCATTATATACCCACCCTGGTTTAAAACTGCACACCTATTCGCCAACTCAGGGTTTCATCTTCAGGGCAAGATGCCTCTTTTGCCTCTATTGCCATGCCTCTATTGCTTTCGCAAAGCACTAAAGACTTTCCTCTTTAGACGCTGTCTAGGATAATACTTAAATTTTCTGTGCATTTATTTTGCAATTAAGATATTTTTTCAATTAAGATTTTTTTATTTCTTTTGTTTTTTTCTTTATTATTATTATTATTATTATTATTATTATTATTATTATTATTATTATTCATGAACTTAGATTTGAATGCTATTTTTTTTTGTCAGTGATTGTATTTTATATTGTTTATGTAGTAAGGTTGAAATAGTCTTTTTGTAAACACCTAGAACACTTGACAATTTGTGTGTCAGCCTTTGAATCATTATACAGTCCCTCCGGGGTTTTGCAATTGCAGAAATGAATACAAAATCAAAACTTACAAAAATCTCTGCAAATTGCATCGCAAACTTTGAAAAATTTTGCAGCAAAATCAAGCATTTTTGGCTGCAACAATCACAATAAAACTCAGCGAAATCCTGTATGGACTGATTATCGATGAGCTAGGCACTTTGTATCCATGTGCCTTCAACTGTTTAATAGTCAAACTGTTCTGCCAAATAATTCATGTAAATATAAATTGAAATGTATTTTGTAGGTATTGCAGGTATTGTAGCACAAATCCACAAGCAATGCAATTTGCAATACACTATGTGGCTAAAAGTATGTAGACAGCTGACCATCACACCCATATGTGGGTCTTCCTGAAACTGGAAATGTCCTTGTATGCTGTAGCATTTCAATTTCCCTTTACTGGAACTAAGAGGCCCAGACCTGTTCCAGCATGACAATACCACTGTGCACAAAGTGAGGTTTATAAAGACATGGTTTGCCAAGGTTGGAGTGGAAAAACTTTTTGGGGGTGAACTGGAATGCTGACTGCACCCCAGACCTCCTCACCCAACATCAATGCCCGACTTTACTAATGCTCTTGTGGCTGAATGGGCAAATACCCACACCCATGTTCCAAAATCTAGTGGAAAACCTTCCCAGAAGAGTGGAGGTTATTATAACAGCAAAGGGGACTAAATCTATACCGGGATGTTCAACAAGCACATATGGGTATGATGTCATGAAACAACAACTTTCAGTCTTTTTCATGAAGTCCTTTTTTCCATATTTATAATGCATGATGATAACATTAAGATTAGTATTGTCAGGAACTTTTTGAGCTTAAGATGCTTCTTGATCCTGAAATGGCTCAAGATTCAATTTCTCAAGACTTCTCACCTCTATGTTACGCCGAAAAGAAACTCGTCATTTTGTTTTACTTCCTTACAACCGTAACACCAGGGAAGTTTCCTTCTGGAACTGGTGGAGTTTTCCTGTGTGCTCTTTTCCTAGGCGAGTACCACTAACAAAGTATACTAAACCTTGACTTAGATAGCAGACACCTGGCCTATTGTATGTGTTGGCATGCAGAAAATAATTAATATCATCACTAAATATGATCATACATTCTAACTTGTGAATTATTTTTTCAGTTTCCTGATCTCCTGTATTTGATTAATAGGTTTAGTTTTTCTCATCCTCGACAGAGTACACAATTAATAAAATGTTATCATTAGTAGACTCTAATCCTTAAAAGAAACAATATCAGCACTTGAGTCGTTCTGATTCTCACATAAGGTCAGTACCGGCATTTACGTGGATCTCACCATCGATAAGGATCAGCACCACAATTAAGTGACTATTATCATCAAGATGAAAATGGTAATCAAGTAATATTGATACTTCAAGTGACTGTCATTATCCACAGAAAAGGGCAGAGCCCTTGAGAGAGAGTCGCGTCAATGGAAGTTCAAAACACTTGATCGTCACGTGATTCACATAGACTTCAGGTAGTTCCAGGAAGTTCTTGGTGAAGTTTTAATGTTAGGTTTATTAAAAATAAGGAACAGAGAAAGACTTGCAAAACTCAGGGAGCTGAGACTCATGGTGAGAGTGCTGTCTCATTGCAGAGAGTCTTCAGGCCGTTGTGTCATGTTCTTAGTTGACTTTTAACTATGTAGAAAGTGTTCCCTAATGCATTTAACCACTATTGTATATGTACAGTATGTGGGTACACAAAAAGGGGCTGTGTGTTGGAAGTAAACTCAAGTCACTCTGCACACACATTTTGAGGCAGACCAGTTTGTCAGGACCGAAAAATTCCAAGACTTGGCTGAGAACAGATGCTACTCCCACTATCTTTGTGCATCGTCCTATGTTAAAAAAGTAGACGGCCCCTGCACCACGATGCACCGCTGGACCTATAAACATAGAGCACGTTGCTGCTGATCACAGCTATAGTGTTACAGGTGACACAGGTATAATATGCATGAACATAATGGGCGGCTGTGGCCCAGGTGCTAGAGCGGGTTGTAGGGCTGGTGGTTCGATTCCCAGCCCACATGACTCCACATGCCGAAGTCAGGCAAGTTGCTCTCGATGGCAAGCTAGGACCTTGCATGGCAGCTCTGCTACCACTGGTGTGTGACTGTGTGTGTGTGTGTGTGTGAATGGGTGAATGAGAATCAATGTAAAGCACTTTGTAGAACCGCTAAGGTTAAAAAAAGCGCTATATAAGTGCAGACCATTTATCATTTACCCTTTAACTTGTATATTTTTATACATTTTATATATATACTTATATATATTCAACTATATCAGTTACAAAGATTGAGGAAACAAGGGATGAGAACAGAGATATATCAATAGAATGCATCGTAAAAATAGCTCTCTTCCAACAATAAAGAACTTTATTCTTTAATAAGGAATGTAATAAGGACGTGTAATAAGGAATAAAATAGATATCCTCATTTTACCACTTCCACCCACCATAATCACACGCCCCAATGTTATATTGAACTAATATTTAACCCTCCCCCACCCTGCAAAAACAAATCACGTTTAGAAGCCTTTTCCTCCAGTTTCACAACCATGTATAAAACTGCATTAAGAGAACAAGTTTTACAATTTATTTAACAGGCTGTTCGTGGTTTGTTATGTTGCTAACATCCAGTAGCCTATCTGTTATTTGATATCATCCTCTAAACCTACTAATTTAGTGAGGAATGATTCACTAGCATGCTTTAATGTACAAGTTAATTTGATTCAGATGTAGTGACTGTGCAAGTATTTGGTGCTAACTTCCAGGAACTATTGAGAGGCTCCACGATCCACCATTGCTGTAAAAAATAAATAAATAAAAGGGTCCATTGGAGTTCTCTAGAGTTCGTTCTCTCTCTCTCTCTAAGGGTAACAGGTTAAAAGGTAACAATGCTGCATCTGATTTCAAATTCTTGTCACAGCACAGCTTCACTTGAGTAGACAGTCAGGCAGATGGGCAATGTTGGTCCAGTAGTCCAGAAATTCAACAAATGATACATAAACTACATATACACGCATGAACATACAGAGTTTTTTAGGTGCAGCTGTGTTTTTTTTTTTTTTTGTATTAGCCTAAGATGAATTTCCCCTGGCATGTGCAACAACACTGTCACTCTGTAAAGCCATGTGTTATGGCAAGTGGTTTGGCCAGTCCCTTTTGAAAAGAAATCTCAGGAGAACTTAGGCGATGCCGCATGCATGCGCCTGACTCATTTGCAGCCTTGGAGACTTGGAAGAAAGTCTGAAACACATTGTGACTGTTTTCCTGATCCACAGGAACTGAAATAAGAGACGAATCAGAATGAAGAGAAAAATGAGTGACGAGAGGAAGGAGTTTTCCATCGACAGTGCTTTGACCCACACCTCTTCCACAGATGCACATTTAAAACACAGATGCATACCTCTTTCAGGCTCCCATTTTTGGTTAGCAGCCAGATCTCATGAAATGGAGGGTGTTATGCATTCCAGATGAGATTCTGACATTGCAGCCAGCTCTAAACACTCGGAAATTTGAATATCTTACTTCCTTAGCCTGTGTGAAAACCCTTCACAAACTATACAGTTTTTTTTCTTCCTTTTCTGTATGATGGGATGGGGGATGGATCCTTAATTGAAACCAGAGGCTGTTTTTGTTTGATTTTTTCTCCCCTATTATAAAGTTACCCTTTCACAACAATTATGTGAGCTCTCATTATAGTAAAGCCGACTGGTATAGTAGTCTTTATTACAAGGCTGCTGAATGCAGAGCTCCTGCCTGCTGCCTTTACTGTACATCAATCTGTAGAGATTTATATCCACGCGAGCCAGTATAATGCCAGCTATGTCCTCTGTGTCCACATGGAAAAAAAAAGGGAGCAGGGAAAACACTTAAGTGTGCAGGGATGTGAGTCCCCAGGACTGTCTTAAATGTCCTGCTTCTAACAGCTGTCTTCGATAAGGCTAGCAGCAAAGAGTGCAGTAGTGGGGCGTAACTCTGTGCTCAGGGCCTCTTGTCTGTCCCAGAGGCAAGCTGTATTGTGTGTTCAACCTCCACCCCCTTCTCTACACATATTATCTACACATGTCTACATATGTTTGCGTGAGAGAGGGAGAACGAGCGAGGTGACAAATGAAACATGGTAATAAAACTATATTGCATTGTTTCTTTAATATAACGTTGAGTTTGCACAGCCTTAGACACAATAAAGAAGACAAATCAAAATGATGTCATTTCAAATACTTTGGTTTTCCTCCATTTTGAATCTGATAAATATTGTTTAATAACTTGTAGAGGGGCACAATGGTTTAGTGGTTAGTATGTTTGACTCGCACCAGAAGGGTTTTGGGTTTGAATCCTGCCTCTGCCCTGTGTGGGTGGAGTTTGCATGTTCTCCCCATGCTGAGGGGGTTTCCTCCGAGTACTCTGGTTTCCTCCCCAAGTCCAGAGACCTCTGTTGTAGGCTGATTGGCATTTCCAAATTGTCCGTAGTGTATGATAGTGCCCGTAGTGTGTGATTCATTGGGATAGGTTCCTGAATCTCTCCCTGTGACACTGTGTAGGTTAAGTGGTACATAAAATGGATGGATGGGTTACTTGTACACACGGCCTTTACTATTATAACTACCGCTGATCCTCTCAGTTGTAATATTCAGCCTCCCGTTTCTTTCTGACACTGCAAGATTACTTACACTGTCGCCTATCTTTCCCCATTTTTCTGCCATTTCTATAACTGTGACATATAAAATGCTGGCTTCAAATCTGGTCCGGAGACTGAAAAACTGAAAAACTATTTCTTCCTTCTTACAAGACACACCCAAGCATTTCATTTTCCATTTTGTAATTCCTTTTATTTGCAGCTACATTGTAAAACAGAAGCACATTTTTTTTTGTTTTTTCATTCAAAAACCATGGGAGATGCTAACTTACACGCTCGCTTTACATGTTGTTGCCTTTAAATCATATTTGCATTACTCCAGGACAAGAACACAACTGCAGAAAAGGGGAATGGGGATTGAGCTCAAAATTGTGTCAAAAGCCTAATCCTATTAATCATCCTCCCTCTGTACAACTATTTGGAATCATGCAGGCTATCACTTTTGATATTATGTCGCGTATAAGCACAGTGTTCTCACGTTAACACATGACTGTTCATCTGATGTCTGTAGAGGCAGTCCAGTTTTGAATCAAATAAGAGTTAATGAAAAGTCTAGAAATTACATTGTGTTCCTGTACTTTTAAACACACACACACACACACACACACACACACACACATTTGACCTTGGCTTTTTTCCCCTTCTCTATCCATCTGAGTGCAGCATGACAGCATGATTTTAACAGGTCCCTTGACCCTGGAGCAGGCCTGAACTGGGTCGAGCACACACAGACCCGTGACATGGCCAGAGTCTGCAGTATTTTCCCCTCTCTTATCCAGCTCACTTATGAGAGTGTGTTAGCAAGAGGAGAAGCTCAGAAAGTTGTTCACACAAACTGCATCCACACAGATGAGCCATAGCAGGCTCCAGCAATGCGGCTGCTCTCTGTACTGACACACCAATCATTTACTACACTCTTCCCATCCATCTTTTGTACTGTTTATCTTACACAAGGTTGCAGGGGAGCCTGGAGGCTATCCCAGGGAACTCAGGCCACGAAGCAGGGGACATCCTGGACAGGGGGCCAGCCCATCTTAGGGCACAATTGCACACACATTCAGCACTACAAACACTACAACTCATGTCTTTGGACTGGGGGAGGAAACCGGAGTACCAGGAGGAAACCCCTGAAGCATGGGGAGAACATGCAAGGCTACTTCTCAGGCAGGAACAACAGCGAAGGAAAACACAGAGCTGTGGATAATAAAGGAAAAGGCTTTATTTTTCTCTGCTGTATTATCAGCATGGGAGCATATGCTGGCCACTATGGCCACTATTTAACTGTTAAACCAGGAATGTGCACGCAGATCCTGCTTCACGCTCAGTGTACATCAGTAGGCGTTTCCCATATAAAAACAACTACTTCTGATTTGCCATATGGGAGGGAGCTTTTGAAATGTGTAAATAACTATGAAGCCTTCAACACGCAACAGCTTTCTGCAGCTTGGAGAGAGGGTGGAGAGGCCACATGTTCCTTTGTCATCTCAGTTTAGAAACAGAGCAGTTCTTCTGATCAGGGCAATGTATAAAATCTTTCAATAAAGCTTTATTTGAAAACACAAGACAGTACAGAGAGAAACAGTTTTGGTCAATAATGTTTTTTCCAGATTTTTGGATAAATAGTTTCTCTGTCTTCTCTTAATGTGTAGTAATTCAAAATAACTACAACTAATAACTACATTTTCGGAAACCTTGCAACCATGAAGGTTTAAGCTCCACCCACTTGGTGCAATCAGTTTGTGTCATATCGCTGAAAAGCATGTTTCCTGATATACAGTATGTCAGTTTATATGTCATTATGATATACATGTCAAATTACATTATAAACACTATAAACCACACTTACAGAGTGGATACTTATTAAATCACATTGTATTTTTAATGATTTTTTTCTGTATTCAGAACCAAAAATTTCAGTTCCTAGATGACCTGCATTAATTACATTTGACATGTTTATTCCTATCACTAATTAGAATTAGACAGAGATTTCCCAAAAGGTTGATTATTGTTGGATTCAGATTAGATTTTATACTAAAATGGCATAAAATATTTGCTCATAATGTATAGTCTCTTTTGTTTACGAATTCCAAAGAATTTATATTTCTTATATGTATATTTAAAGAAATTATACTTCTGTAAATTGCATTGTTTTGAGAGCATCTTAACAGTGAAATAAACATTTAAATACTAACAACATCAAAAGAATTTTTGTATGATCATGTAAGCAAATGTATGCAGATTTAATCAGATTTTTTTTTTTTTAACATAATTCGATTTTTGCATAAATAAATATTTGAAAAGTTCTACCACAAAAGGCAACCGGCACTGTCTTGCCTTAATATACTGTTGCATATTGACACTTCCAATACTTTCATAGATTCAGTGGCTCTGATATTCCTTTCAGCAGTCATATTTGATCTGCAAACACACCAGAGTCAAGATATATGGCCCCACATTTTTATAGTAATGTTACTGTAAATGAATCCATTTTTTTTCCTGTAGGCATACTGAAATCATGAGTCCTGCTCGTGCTTATACTGCTAGCTGTGGATATTAGTTCAAGACAAATAAAGAACATCTCAGAGTGACTGATGGAAAGGACAGTTCTGGAACTAAGCGGACACAAAGTCGGCAGGGTTCCAGGGGTTAAAGTTTAATGCATGCCAAAAGCAAATGACCCCTAGTGATTCCTTGCTTCCTGGCCAGATTTGACCCCATCACCCCACTGCATTGCACCGAATTTCAGATCATATCAATTTTGTTGGGTGTTGCACATTTTCCTTCAGAGGAATCTGAAGGTTATGGAGGTTGTCTAGATTAAAAAACAAACAAACATATGCTAGGCCTTTTCCAGATATCTTTTTTTTTTTTTTTTATCAAATCTTGTACATAGAAGTGTGATTACGAGGAATAGTAAATAGAGAGAAAAGTACTGTGTGGTCTGGCAGCAGCCCAGGTGAACTCGGTCAAGAGGATCCATTATGGAGACAAGTGGATGTGCTGGACTTACAGCCCAGTGCATCTCCGCTGTGTGGAAAAAGTATACAGGATAAAAAGACCGTAATGGGGATGAGGAGGTTCAGAGACGTTAAGAAATCCTGTCAGCGATATCCATGGGAAAGAATAACAGCATCTAAAATTCATCGTGCGTAATATAGAAGTTTTTCAAATTACATTATGATTGAGGAGTATTTGAAAGAGATATTTATGAATTGCATTTCCTACGCTAAATAATATATTTCGGATGACTTTTATTCTTTAATACTTGCCATTTAGGGTCCTGTGAGCAAATGCAGCTAGCGTGAGTGGGGTAGGGAGATTTAAGGTGGTGCATCTGAGTCTTTTCCAGTAAGCTGGGATTTACACAGGAAACTGCATATTGCAACACAAACTGGAGCAAGAATATGTGAAAGTCTGTGCAATATTTCATCAGGAAAGACAGCCAAACTTCTCTTTCTGTCTTTGTCCTGATGATTTCTTTTATTAGGACACAGATTTGGCATACTAATGAGACGAGCAGTGATACATCTTTTTTCATACATTCATAAACAAGAGTAAGACTGTCATTGGTATGCTCCAGCTGAAGTCCTGCTTTGCTTACCCCAGTCTCACCCGTGTGCATGCACAGTCCCGTGAGCTCAAGGACAGGAGTTGGTGTTTACATTGATCAGTCTACTCACACAACTAGCTGGAGGCTTCATTCTGCACTTCTATAACAGATAGTGCTCTTGCTGAAATGCTCTGTGGAAAATGCGGAATGGAAAAAGCAGTGCTACAGTGAGAAAGGTTCCAGGCACAGTCCGAGCAGGAGTAATACTTTTTTTTTTTCCATTTGGGTTTTATTGTCTTTTTTTTCCAAACTTTGAGGTTTTGAGTTTTGCAATGGAAGGAAATACAGGAAAACAAGAAATGCTGCAAAATGAGAATCTGAACAGCATGTTCTTGTCAAAACTATTCAAACACCCAATTATAATCTTTTGTAGCCTGGCCTATCTGCACATCCACTGAATTGGTAAGCAGAGAAAGAACAGAATAAAGCTTTTTTTGCATTTCATTCCCTGAAATGTAATACTGTTAAAGCAAACACATCTCAGACTTTCTCTGCTCAAGCTAAGATCAGACTCTGCTGTTGATGTAAACTGGTATTGTTGGGAAAATAATTCCCAGCCATCCATTAATTCCTTTTCTGTCCCTTCATTCCAGAGGGATTCTTTCACACATGAGCATCTGGATCTGTGAATGTGTACATTATTCTGTGGATGGGACATTCTAGAGAGACTTTCACTCAAGGGGAAGGGCAGCCTGGATTATGTCCATGACTCTGTGTGCTCTTCAAACCACCCATATCCATTTTGGGCCATCATGCCATTAAGACAATAGCGGGAGACTGTCACAGCTTGTGCAGACATCTCCAACACCAATGTGATACTGAATAAACAAGCTATGGCAAGACAGATTTCTCAAAGTACTCTGATGACCATGCTTCCTACTGAGATCCAGGGAGGGTTTGGTCATGTGTATATGCAATTGTGTGTTTGTGAGAGAGAGAGAGAGAGAGAGAGAGAGAGAGAGAGAGAGAGAGAGTGTGAGTGAGAGACTGAGAGACCCGGGGGGGAGTGGAAGTAAAGCAGGAGGAAAAGAAGTTGATGAACAATCATGCATTCTGTATGAGCTGTAACCCACCCCCTCTTTCTCTCTGCCCAAAATCTCCAGCCTAGCAGGTTGTTTAATGTGTTCCAGATTTCTTCCTGCTGGCCGTCTTGTGCAGCTCCTGCCATGGAATTCAGGAGAAAGGACAGCAGATCTGGCAGCAGACTGCAGATCTCTTCCATATATTAACAAGCAGGGCCCTCTTCTGGTCAAATCCAGTATTAGTAGGGGAAAAACGAAGGGGCAATGTGTCATTACTCAGCCGTACCTATAATCATGACATATATGGGTCTGTGGTTAAACAAACAGTATAAGAGCGTAACCAAAACACGAAATATGCATATCAAGTTTTGTAGCTCATTCATTCATTCAGGAAGTAAGGATTCAGGAATACACCGTGGATGGAACCTTCCACACCTGAGGGCATGTTTTTGGGAGGCGGAATGAAGCCAGAGAATATGAAGGAAACCCACACATACACAAAGAGAACTTGCAAAATGTCACACAGATAATAACTTGAGCTCAGGGTCAAACCAGGGACCCTGGTTTTATACACACACTTGGCAAAATGTCCCTTTTAAAGGAGATTGTATTTTAAAGATAGTTTTGTAAAATCCAAATAAGCTTTACAGATCTTTATTGGTAAGGGTTTAAACAATGTTTCTCATGCTTTTTCAGTGAACCATAAACAATTATTTTACATGCACCTGTGGAACAGTCCTTAAGACACTAACAGTTTACAGGCGGTAGGCAATTAATGTCACAGTGGCAATATTTTAGGATAGTAAGGAGACCTTTCTACTGAGTCTGAAAAACACCAGAAGAAAGATGTCTAGGGTTCCTGCTCAGCTGCGTGAACATGCCATAGGCCTGCTGCAGGGAGGCATGAGGACTGCAGATGAGGCCAGAGCAATAAACTACAATGTCTGTAATGTAAGACGCCTAAGACGGTGCTACAGGGGGACAGGAAGGACAGCTGATAGTCCTTGCAGTGGAAAATTACATGTAACCATGTGTGTCCCCCCCCAAACTTGCAGATGCCTTGGTGGAAGAGTGGGGTAACATCTCACTGCAAGAACTGACAAATCTGGTGCAGTCCATGAGGATGAGATGCACTGTAGTACTTAAAGCAGCTGGAGGACAACACATACTGGCTGTTCCTTTTAATATTCACCCCCACTTTGTTCAGGGACTCATTATTCCATTTCTGTTCGTCAAATTTGTTCAGTTTGTGTCTCAGTCGAATGTTTTTATGTTAATGCAAATTTTACACGTTACAAAATATGCTGGAAATAAAAGCAGTTGAATGTGAGAGGACATTACATAAAAGAGTTTTTATATAATACAAACTCAGTGATTTTTAATAAAATTAAAAAAAGGAAAGAAAAAACTTGGAAAGGAGAGCTTGTCTTATATCTGCCAACCCAAATCAGATCCAATATAGCACTCTTTCCTTTTTATCCTAAAAACTGTATACACACACACATACAAATGAACCCTATATATACACTCATTAATGAGGACTAGGCAATACCTTACAGACCATTTGTTATAGAATATATATTTTCAGATCCTCAGAGAGTTCTTTGCCATGAGGTGCCATGTTGAACTTCCAGTGACCAGTATGAAGGAGTGTGAGAGCGATGACACCAAATTTAACACACCTGCTCCCCATTCACACCTGAGACCTTGTAACACAAAAAGTCACATGACACCAGGGAGGGAAAATGGCTAATTGGGCCCAATTTGGACATTTTCATTTAGGGGTGTATTCACTTTTGTTGCCAGCGGTTTAGACATTAATGGCTGTGTGCTGAGTTATTTTGAGGGGACAGCAAATTTACACTGTTACACAAGCTGTACACTCACTACTTTACATTGTAGCAAAGTGTCATTTACAAAAATGTTAAGGGTGTACTCACTTTTGTGAGATACTGTGTGTGTGTGTGTGTGTGTGTGTGTGTGTGTGTGTGTGTGTGTGTGTATATATATATATATATATATATATATATATATATATATATATATATATATATGCAATTATTCAAGCTGTGCTTCTAGTAAAATAGCAACTAGACTTCATGACTACAAAGCTCAATAAGGCATGCCATAAAACTAAAAGTATGGTTTTACTTCATTGCAGTCCTAGAGGATTTATAACCCAAAGAGCCTCAGATGGCATAGTTTCTCAATTTGACAATAAATATTTGATCACAAAGAAAATCTCATGTGCCAAAGATCTTATATAGTGCCACTAGGTGGCAGAAGCCAACAAAAATTCGAAGAGACATCATGAGCTTGTACTCTTTTCAAAGCCTTCCATCAATACACATTTGCTTTTAGATGAGAATTGGGAATAGGGGGCCTATTAATACACACCCCTGCTAGATGGAGATGGATTACATTTCAAAAAGACATGAAGGAAAGCCAGGCAAAATGGTGCAATGAACAGGCAAGCGGTGAATTTGTTTTAGAGTTGGGTATTAGATATACATATTGAGTGTGCAGCAGAAGGGGTTTGGGGAGTCCAAATCAGCAGTAAGGGTGATGCTGAATGGTCATGAACAGGAAGTTCCCTGAGGCTCTTCAGCACTGCTCCCAGTGCAATGAGGACTCATCACATAAGATTTGTATTTAAGAGCTCAGTAAGGACAGTAGTCCCCCTTTACTGATTCAGGTCACCCTCACTCCACAAAGGAACTGGGTGGCGGTGAGATTGTTGTCAGGGTACACAAACTGATAAACTGACATAATGCACTCATGCTGTACTGCCACTGAGTGAGCATGGTACTAGAGTGGGGGTAAGCAACTAACATTTGTCATGGTCCAGCTATGTAAAATTTAGAATACCACTTTTGACTAGCAGCATGTACTCTGAACTGATAATACACATTTGTTCTGAATTTGCTCGAATAAACATACTTCTCTCTATTTATCTTTAAAAGAAATCATAAGTTGCATTTTCAGTTGAATTTGGGGAAACCACGTGAAGCATTCATTGTGTTGAACTATTCCAATTGCTTTTGTTTGATTTGAAGTCTGTAAATTTTGACAATGAACCTGATTTGCAATGTGGGTTGAATAATTTTGATTGCAACTGTAGATCATGGAAGTTAAATGAAATGAACTAGCTATTTCATTTTATTTCATATTTCATATTTATGAAAACTCTCCCCTTAGACCTGTAGTTAGTCAATGAGCTGCCTTCAGCTAAACAGTTTACATAAATCCAAGTGATTGGATAAACTGTATCAGAGGATTTGCTACAGAAGCTGCAATGGTTTATGTTTAGAAAACCAGAGTCTCTGAATGCTTATCTGCTACAGTATTTTTCAAGCACTCAGTTTAATCCACTGAAACACTTTACTGGGTCTGCAGCTGGACCGTGGTCCACAGTACGAGTTATCGAAAATCTAGATTTAAAATGCAGCAAGGTCTTCTTTTTCCATAAAATCAACTCAATCTGTGGTTATGGAGCCAAGCTGTTCTAGCTGTGAGCATGTCATCATTTTACCAGTCAGGGTCATTTCTCCCTATTTCTCAGTTACAGATAGTGGCCTCCCATAAAGCTACACTGTTAATCTAATCAGGGTTCATAAGGATACTGTACACACACCATAGGACTGTCTCAAAGTGAAAATCCTAGACAAAACAACACACAGGCCTTGCTTGGTGATATCATTTTATTGAAAAATATAGTTATGTTGCATTTTCAAAACAAGGCCATCCAAGCAAGAAATATATGCATAAGAGGACTTTAAATAAGAAAGATTAGCTAAATGTTTGTGTTCTGAATGTTAAAATTCAGCTGGCACAGCAAATCTGGAGCTATTTCCTCATATTTACTTTTTCATATTCAAAACAGATTTTCCACACAAAAAAAGGCAAATATCTTGGAACTTCTGTGATTTTGCTCTTCTGCGGGTTAAGCAAATACACTCAAGCAATTCAGTGAATTAAGTACGAGGTTTGAGCCCCTTATTTGAATAAAGTCACTTAGGGACCCAGACTGTAAAATCCCTTCTTTGATGATATACAAATTGCTAGTTTTACTTCGGATTACATGGCAGATTAAATTTGGCACTTTTGTCATATCTACTTAAGGCTGAAGACAACCCTATTGCTAAAAGCTCTGCAAGGATTTCTTACAACTCAGCATTTTATTTTTTATCTTTTTTTTTATTTTATTTTTTAGAACAGCTAGTCTCTGTAGCCTACAAAAGATAGAAATGAGTAAGCTATAATAGGCAAGCACACCAGCACAGACTGGGCAGCAGTAAAGGCCTCACATATTCACATTTTACAACATGACTTCTGTGAACAAATGATAAAAGAAACTAAGTACAAGTTAGTGTACAAGCTGTCCCTCACCCAGGTGATTAACACTATACAGTGGTGCTGAAACACACTGCCTTGTATACCAAAACTGAGTTTAGCTTAATTAGTGCAGTGTCTTTTTATTTGCTATAATAAAGCAAGGTAGGAAAACCCAATTTCAACCCAATTTCACAGAGTGTTCCTTAATACAGAGGTACAGAAACATTTCTCCACCATCTTAACCAGCTAGCTGCAGAGCTAAATAGTTACTGTCACGTGATGAGGAAGGAAGTGGTGAGATAACGACACCACACATGCAATGTCTATACAAAATCCTCTACAAACATGAATCCCCCTAACATGAAGCTTCCCAGCTGTCAGCACGGCAAAATTATGGACAGTTAGTGGAAGGGAAAACGGAACACAAAACATCTGGCCACTGCACCCGTTTCAGGTTCTGGTTTGTTATTTTTATTACAGAATGATTCCCCATCTTTCTCCGTCAGCTGCCCTAATGACGGTGTCGAACAGGATGTGTAAGCATAACCCTTCACATGCACTACAATGTTGCAATTACTGTCAAAGATTTTGCACTCATCCACAGGCCAGGCAGATATGCAACATGTCCTGTGGGCACACCAGCATTAGTTACATGCGCCTTTTAAACCTTCAGCAAAGAGCCTGCTTATTGTGTAGTGAAAATATACTTGTGTCAGGAGATACCATTAGCCAGCACTTGTAGTACACATGACCAAAAACCTTTACACAAATACGCAATGTTGGAATCAGAAGATGCAAAGGCAAGTGATGAGGTTAAGACATTAATGACATTTTTTTTTCTTCATCTTCATGAGTCTCCTCATCATCACTGACATGTTCAGTGGCAAAATGTGGGAGCTGCCAGACCCAGGCTGAGTGAACATGTCTGACAGTGGTGCTATGAGGTCCTCTGCTGGGCCATTAGATATATGTTTTGCTCACTTCCCTCACAGGGTCCAGGAGCAGGTATAGACCTTCATTTTCATTAACAGTGTCGAAATTGCTTACATGTCTCTATCCCCATACAGATTCCACAAGGCTTAGAGTCTCACACACGGATCTCATCATCCTCATCCTCCAAGAAGGCAGAGAAGGCTCCTTCCTCCCCAGGGTGGTAGCTGTAGTTGGTACTGTCCATGTCTCCTTGATAAGGCTGGCAGAGTTGTTTGTCCTCCACGGCTTGGGAGCCAGAGCTGGAGACAGAGCAACTGTCAGAGTGCAGCAACTGTTTGTGTTCAGGCTCAGGAGTGCTGATGACCTCACTTTTAATTTCCAGGTCTACTGAACTGGGGGCATGAAGAGTAGCGTCATGTTCCACCTCCAAATCCATCTCCTGCTCCTCCTCTCCTCTCATTCCCTCTTCCTCCACCTCCTCATCTTCCTCTGCCTCCTCCTCTTGTACTCCTTGGTGGCTGAGAAGAGGGGAAGCCTGACCCTCGCTGTTTTTGCCCTCCTCAAAGCCCAGGTCATCTTCTTCCTTCTGCATGACTCCTAGAATATCTCCTAGCATAGAAGGCCCCAGGTCCACATGAAAGGACATAACTGACTCGGCGTGTTTCATGCCTCCTCCATTATAAGGTAGAGAGGGTCGCAAGTCTGTGAGCTCCCCGAAGGACCTCTCGTGGAGCTCCAGGTCTAGGCCATGAGCGGCTGCCCCATTGGAGGCCTGCTGCTTCATGGGACTAGATGCTAGGCTCTTGAGCATCCTACCGCCTTCAGTATCCCGATCCTCATCATTCAGAAAAGGCAGTGACAAGGCATTCTTCACATACTTTGGTGAGTCACTTGGGGGTAGTTGTGTGTTGTCTCGCTGGTCCACACGAGTGACTGACTGAGACCGCTTGCTGCTTCTGAAGGTTCTGGACAGTAGGCCCAGCTTGGGAGAGCGGGGATTAGAAGTGGCATCTTGTGGGGGCTCGCCAGAGTGGCTGCTGAGAAAGGAAGTGTCCCCGAAAGCATCACCACCCCTGCCCACATGCATGGTGTGACGAAAATCTCCCAACGGAGCACTAATCATTTCCGTGGTAAGGTCCATGCGAGAGCGTCGCTTGGTCTGAGATGAGCTTGTCACTAGTTGCTTCAAGATGGGCATCTTTGCAAATTTATACTCCCAACTAAAAGATAAATCCAGTTAATCTGTATCTTGTAAGATTAGCTTACAGTTGAAGGCACATGCAGTTTCCAGTGAGATTGTGGAACCTGTGGAAAGAAACAAAAACAAAACACTAAGTTTCTGAACAAAAAACAAAACAAAACAGATGTTCTAAATCACAAAAGGCATACAGCACAAAAGGCCAAAGTAATTAAGCTAAGTGCATTCCACTATTGCTGTTTCATTACACTCTGTAATGAAGAGTCAGTGGTGGAGCAGTTCCAAGATGTCTCATCTCAAAGACAGTCTTGAATACCATTAGAAACTCCAGAATGCAGTGTATCTGCCCTGGCATGAGTCAGACAGAAACGTCTGCTGCGCCATTACCCAGAGTACACAAGTTGAACCTTTGGGTTGTGAAGACCAGAGGATTTAGTCAATCCTAAGATAAGATAAGAACACAGAACTGACACACATTCTTGGTGGAGAAAGTAGCTAGCCTGGCTGAACAATGTGCCAGAATTTATCATTCTCCCGTTCTATGTACAATATATCAAGGTGTTAGAACAACTGTTATCTAAACATTTACGATAAGGAGCAGTCTTGATCACCAGTTTTTAAACAGCGGGTAGGCCTCGTCATGAATCCATGTCAATGACGCCTCTGAGTCGATCCATCTACTAACAAATGTAGGTAGCTAACATTATTTTCTGCTCATCAAAACATACTCATTCCCAACATTAGAAAATCACACACAGAGACAGCAGTGAGGTCCAGGATAAAGGTCAGCTGATTCTCTTTATCAAAGCAGAAACCCTTTTAAATGAATAAACCAGCAAGTCCAATGTAAAACCTCAGACAGAGACTCATAAAACGCTATCGGCTGATGATGTTCACATGAACTCTTAAGCCTTATTCGATCATGTCAATATAATTACTACAGATGGAGTGCTCCTGAGCTCAGAAATAAAACACCTTGTTTTTATCTAGTATAAAATGTAGGAAAAGAGGTGAATGGAGTGCTTATTTCCATCCTCTCCTGTCAAAATTAAACTGAAAGCAAGTATTGGCAAAGTTTAAAATGCAGAACAATTAAACATGGACAAAAAAAAAAAGCTTGTCAGAGAAACGATGCTTCCGGGGGTTTTGTGGTAAGTTATTAACTTCCTATCACAGGTTTAACACATGTATGTTATGGCCATGTGTCCTATTAATAATCGAACACAATGTCCGTGGCCACAAGCCCTACATCGAGCAGTTATAATCGTCAGAACAATCTGTTGGCATTAAAGACATGCTATTACATAATATGCATGTAACTTTTGGTGTGAAAGCCATGCAGACATGGTGAAGACGACACTTCCATCTCTGTGATTTATACAGAGATTGCGTGACACAAGCAAATCGTAATGCGTACAGACATGTCCAGAAATCTTGTCTGAATAGTAGCGTCACACTCATCCCAGCACGTTAAATTCGGCCTTTCAGATTAAGAGAAAGGAAAAGTGCTCAGCAGGCCAAACAGGTTTCTCCAGCTGATGCTAATGAAATATTCATCAGTCCTCCCCTTTTCTAGAGAAACAATAGCAGAGTGAAGTCATCTCTGGTGGTGCACCATCTGACACTGACCTCGATCTGATTGTTCCTTCGTCTGTCAGAACTGCCTTCACTTCCTGATGAGCTGCTTACCTGCATTTGTTGCCACGGCAACACCTTGCAGCATGCGACACAAAGATACTTCCTGTCGTCTGGCTCGTGGCTTCTTTTTAAGGCAGCGGAAAACCATGTTTATTATCTTTGAGCATAGCAGTCAGCCCTTGTGCCTAGCCCTACACCTCAAGCCCTGATGATATGATGCTACTGGGTTGGGTTTTTTGCACACATTACACAACTGAAACTAAATAATGCTCATTTCATTAGTAAGCATAGAGAGCACAGCTACTCAGGTGCTGCAGACACACAGTTTGCATTTATCTTGGATGCATCTCAAACCATTTGGTTATTTGTTAGATTTATTAAAATTATTATAGTCTATGCAGTGGCTTCTGTTATTCATCTGTGGCTGAATGAACGCATGCAGCCTGCTGGACTCACCCTTAAACCAGAGACAATGAATGCTAGAAGCCTGCTTTCTGTTAACATTTTTTTTTCCCATCACAGCACTGAGTTGATGCTCAGAGTATAATTATATCCACAAAATATAATGAAACGCCCCGTTGTACAATCTCAAATTAACACCATCGTTCTTCCTCGTAAATTACTTTTTAAATGGGCAAATGAATACAATGTGACGCACTGAAGATGGAGGAGAGGAGGTCTTCAACAAATATGCATAACAAATATACATAACTATTAGTTTAATAATAAATAATGCATACCAGACAAAGAACGGCAAGGTTATGTGGGGCACTGCTACTGGGTGGCAGAAGCTGGAAGAAAAACAAGCAGATCACTAAAGATTGAAACTCTTAATCCTCCCTGGAACTCCCCAAAACCTCTACAGGAGTTAACCTCTCGCTCGCTCACTCTCTCTCTCCCTCTATCACACACATGTACGCACGCGCTTGACTCATACATAGCAATGCTCTATTTATCACACCATTCACATGATTTACTGGAAGGACTAATAATCACAGCTAAATAGTGTTCATTCCAGAGCACTTTTTCATAGCTGCTCTATCAGATCGGGGCAGTGGGGCTTATTTATAGCTCTGTGTGAAAATGAGGAGAGTACGGGGAGCATGAGAAGGCAGCGTGGGAAACCAAAGGCCTCGGATGTTGCCAGTGACTTTCCAAACAGCCCCTTCTGACATCCATGTCAGTAGCAGCACAACGCAAGGGGAGCAGCTGGCTTTCTTCGATCCCTCATATACTGAACACGTCTTCCTCCCTCCCTCTCCATCCATCCATTTCACAATCCCCACAGCCTAAATGACCCTATACATACTAACCTCTGACCCTGTGCGGCCCGGCTAGTCACATTCACAAATATACACAAATAGTAGAGTCAACTGGGAATGACGCACATATCTGCAAGCATTTCTAAACGAACTGCACGTCTTCTTATGACCACAGATATCTGCCTTTCAAAGAAATGATGCCAGGAAAGATCATTATCCTAGAGGACTTTACTTCAATAGAAATTGGATCAACAGAGCAAGAAGCTGAAGTACATGAGCGTGTTACATGCTAGGAGTGCGCATAGGCTTGTATGATATAATAATGCCTTCTAGACGATATTACACCGTCATGATAATCAGTGTAATATGGTATTACCAGATCTGACAACCTTTACACATTTTGCACAGGACCTCTGAAATTCGGAGTATGCTTGTAGACGTTATAACTCAAAAATACACCAACAGGAGACGAAGCAATCCAAATATGTATCTGAAATGATCTGTGTAGGTGTTTTAGACTCTCTGATATTAAGCAATAGCACCTTTCCTGATGTTGCATGTTCTCAACAGCAACAAGAGAAATTTCGAGTTAGTATGCGGCATCAGTATGCCTAAACTGGAGCACACAAAGAGCACTGAGCCTTCTCTACCAATCCCTACAACAAAAATCAAAAGAAAGCGAGCAGACACTTTCAGTTCAAAAGGAGAACATTTAAACAGATTCCAAGTAGCATGACAATGGTAGCTAGGCTAGTTTGTTTGGCGATGTTCCAAAACTCACACTACTGCACTATACAGCCGAAATTGTGGGGCTAGAAGTGAAATGATCTTTAGCTGGCCTTAACTACCACTAGTTCTCTGGTGTTATAATGATGCGTTGCACCAAACAGACAATGGTGCGGTGTATCCTAGCATGTGGCAGAAAGTGGATCATGCTGCATTTTGGCAGAAGAGTCTCTCTAGAGCCACTGACCTGGACAGAAGGCTGGATGTCCTGAGGCCACCTCCCAGAAAGCTTCATTATGGCACAATGCATATATTAGTGCAGATCTGCAAATGCCCAGACCATGCACAAATAAATAATACAAAATAAAAAAAATAAACACTTTAACCACAAATCTTTTTTAAAAAATTATAATAAAGAATTAAATATTAAAATGTTTATAGTCACACAGACGTTTGCATTGCAACATGCATATATCCAATATCCAACTTGATAACCAAAATCTAAAGAATCTGAATTGAAAACTGGCCTTAGCCACAGCTTGCAGCTAAATACCCACACATTAAAGCAACCCTTCACTCAGGTAATTAAGAATATTGACAAATGTTGAACAGGTCATTGTTTTTCAACTGTGTAAAGAGCAGTTGGAATGGGATTAGAGAGATAAAGATCAGCTCAGAGTGCTTTTAGGCCATTCACTGGAGATAAAGGAGCCAATCTGGATTCCTGCAATATACAGACAGTAGGTTCATAAACCTGACCTCCTTCCCTCACACCTGGAGTGAAGGCTGACACCTCTCAACGTGAGAACAGCACCATCATCACTCACCCAAATACCCCAGGAAGAGTCATGCCCTTGGGTTCTCACACCTCCAATAAAGGCAGCCATCATTTATTTATGTATCTAAAATGGCTTTCACGTTCTTGCAGATTCAGCTTATGTAATGACGGAGGTAATGCTGTCTTGCTAAACTAGTATTTTTCTAAGGTCGTGTCTATGGTTGTGTCTTTCTGTGGAAATAACAACAACAACAACAACAACAACAACAACAACAAGAAGTAGCAATAAAAGGTACTTATAAATCTTAAGAATGTTTATGGTCCCAACAGTAACCATTATCTATGAATATACAAGAGAGATAGCAACTATGAAGAGATCAGTTTTAGGCTTATTTACATGGCTGTGAATTAGTACACAAGTACATAGTGAATCAGACAAGCACTACCATAAATATTCATTAAAAAAGTACTGTATTCAAAAAGGCAATAAAATCAAACGTGTGTATAACCACAGTTACAAAATGTCTTAAGCATAACAATGTCACTAGAAAATTGGTTTGGTAGTAGATTGTACTAACTGAGGTTACAAGAGCAACACAGACCCATAAAGCATCGGAGTTGGTGACAGGATTTGTGCATCCGGCAGTTGGCAGAGGATATGCAAAAATACCACCAAATTTGTTTAGATAATGTTGCATCTGAGATAATGTTGGATCGGAGTGTGAAGCCTGGATAAGCAGCTTAGTATCTCCTCATTAGTAGCCTCAATCAAGTTGTAAACATGTCTGCAGATGACATTTTCATTCTGATGTATGCTACACTTTACTCCTGCAGGTCACAAATGACTAAGCTGATCATAAGTAGATAGTTGAGGCTGGGCCAGGGGAAACAGAATTTAACCATGTTGTAAGAAGCAGATGGGGCTTTTTGGCTTAGTTTGAGACAGCAGGATAAACATGCAAAACTTGTTAAAGACAACTATATGGATTTCTCTAAAGAACAGAAAAAGGAGCAGATGCCAACAAACGTAAACTCTTACCCCAGCCTATAAAACTACAGTGGCAGCTCAGTGGTTAAAACATTGGGCTAAGCCCAACACTGCCAAGACACCCCTGTTGTGTTAAGAGCAAGGCCCAGATGTATAAATAAAATAAAATGGAAGTTGCTTTGAATATGGACATCTGCCAAATGTCATAAATGTAAAAACAAAACCTTTCCCCAAAAGAACCCATGTCACACCCCTCTTCATCTCCCTCCACTGGCTTCCTGTAGCTTCTGGCATCAAATTCAAGGTCTTGATGATCATGTACAAGAAAAAAAATAAAAATAAATATAAAAAACAGCATCCCCCTACCTCAACACTCCTTAGTAGTGCCTACTCAGCAAGACACGATGTCTCTTTCCAGAACCTTCAAACTGACTGCTCCTCAGTGGTGGAATGAATGGACAGCAGAATCGGTCACCATTTAAAAAAAAAAAAAAAAAAAAAAAAAGGCTAGACCCACCTCTTCCGTGAACACTTAACTAAGCCCTGCCAACCCCCACATTATATTAAAAAAAGAACCCTTAGTCTACAAACTTTGCTTCTCTAAATCTCAATTATAAATCTTGTATATTAGCACTACTTGCGTTCTCCGCTTGATATATCGCTTTGCTTGTATTTCCTCATTTGTAAGTTGCTTTGGATAAAGCGTCTGCTAAATGAATAAATGTAAATGTAAGAAAGATACATTCTTGAGCATGCATCTTTCACTTGCTCAATATTATTGATGCCGTGTATAACTGAAACCGAGTTCGGAATTCTAAAGTGTTCGACACAAAACAGAAATCAAGACAAGGGCCAGGAGAGAGATAGACTGGAAGCAAGGGTAGCGGTGGGATGGATTTTTTTTTGTAAAAATCCTGTTAACTATGTAGCTTTTTAGGTTTAAATGGATTAGTAACTATAAGCTGTTGGTATAAGGATGTTATTTTTTTATATTGTGAGAAATCTGTCTCCTACACAACAATTGGTATACATTTTTCGTAAACTTGAAGAATTGCAGTTTCATTCTTATAATTCAGACCTACATCTTTGTCTCAACTTGTTCATCCATTCAGTTTTACTTTGCTGCATCTAGAGTATGTGAATAGACATCAGGTGTTGGAGCAAACCTTTATCTTGCCTAGAGCAGGGAAATATCTGGGGGATGGGCAGTTTAAAGCATTTTTTTTTCCATACCAGAACCATTTGCACCAACCCCCATTATGCCACGCCAGCCCAACTGGGAGCAGTAGAATGTACTGTATATAAAAGCATCGCATGGGTTCATTATGGGGGTACAGACAAGAAAGACGAACTGTATATGAGCCATTAGTAATCTCCCATGTTAGCGGAAATCCATGACACCACCCTTCCTGAACTCTCATAAACACATCACTTACAGCTTTACTGATCATACTCTAAACAAACAGCTCCATGGGTATACGCAATAATGAGGCTAGTTTCCATCACTGGAAACAGGACTGATTGTGTGTGTGCGAGCGTGCATATAGTGGTATGCATGAGGCATTGTTCAAAGGCTCATCTGTGTATGTTTTTGTACATCTCAATGATTAAAGACTATATTGATTAGAGGGCAGATCCAGGGCTACTACTTTTTCATGTGATAAAAATGAACAGCAGCAATCAAAAACTATTCAAAGCTTTCAGTCATTGTTGTCAAAAGTGGGGTCTGATTTATTTTCTATTTAAGAAACAAACAAATACACGATCTAAACAGTATTACATACTAAAAATAGTCTTCTTACTGTTAGCTATAGCTTAGTTATAGAATTTACCACTGACCACAAAAGATTTCAAAATTTCTCTTTTTTTTCTGGACAATTTGATTTGATTGGGCTTATTTGGGTGGTGTCCTGGGAAAACCCTTTACATCTTTAGGCAAAGTGGTCTTACTGCTGCATTTGTTAAACTGGCTCCATACCAGACATAATCTTTGCAGACAGACAGCAATGGCAACAAATTATCAACCTAAATAAAAAAAATTCCTCTGTCATTTTAGTCAAACATACACTATATGGCCAAAACTATGTGGACACATGACAAATCACACCCATGTGTGTTTGTTGAACATCCCATTCCAGATTTAGTCCCCCGTTGCTGGTACAACAGCCTCCACTCTTCTTGGAAGACTTTCCACTAGATTGTGGAGTGTGGCTGTGGGGATGTGTGTTTATTCAGCCACAAGAGCATTACTCAGGTCAGACACTGATGTTGGACAAGGAGGTCAGAGATTGGAAAATTTAGAATCCTTGCTTTGTGCACAGGGACACGGTCATGCTGGAACATGTTTGAGCACCATATTTCCAGTAAAGATGAATTATGTATGCTACAGCGTACATTATGTACAATTGTGTGCTTTAAACTTGGTGGAAATAGTTTAGGGAAGGCCCACATATGGGTGTGATGGTCAGGTGTCAAGGTCAGGTGTCACATACTTTGGCCACATAGTGTATTTGTTTCTTTAAAATCTGAGATATAAAAGAATATTACTGGCAGAGACATTTGGTTTCGGTTACAACCAGTTTTCTGACATTCTTAGCTGGTTTACAGAATTCAGCCACAGTGACAGCGGAGGTGTTTTCACAAACTGCTGCGCATATTTGTGAAGTTAGATGTATGATAGTACCAATCAGAAATAAACAACTGCAAACATTATCCCAACCACAGAAACTGAACTGGCTTCTTTTCTGTCCCAGATCATCAGCAAAACCACAGTTAGTTAGAATATTTCATATAGATTGTTTTTAGCGTAGTAATTATTGATATGCAGCAATGGTGAGTAATTCAGCCTTGCTTTTTTTTTTTTTAAATGGTAAAGTACATTAGCAGAGTGGCTGCACTATGAGAGAATCATGATCGACCGAATACCGTAAAAAGTGGACAAGCTGTGTTTGTTTAAATAACCCATATTTGTATTGCATTTGTATGATACAATTTCATAACATTATAAACAGAAAGGTCTTGTAGTTAATCTGATCTTGCCGAGCTTCACCGTGATTATAGGCAGTTAAATGAGAGGGCAGTAGTACCAATTTGTATGTATTTTATTAAGCATATGAGATACGCATACGGTTTCTGCATACTGCGGAGGAAAGGGGGAATAGCATTGGGGTTCACATTTACCTGATTTTGCAGGGTTCTGTATGTGCTGTGCTGCTAGAAGTGTGTACAAAACACACCAACATCACTCTTACACACTTTCCCACTGGGAGGATTTGTTCAAGTCGCCGGAGATGCAACGGTCCATCAACATACGATCTGACAATTCTGATCAGGCAGAAAGAGGAGTTCGTGTAGCTTTTTAATTATGGTTTAATTGTAAGGGCCCTCAATACAGTGCAGTGCCCTCCACGAATATTTATTTTATTGGCACCCTTGTTAAATATGAGCAAAGAAGGCTGTGAAAAATTCTTTGATGTTGAACCTTTTGATAATTTGTTCAAAAACACAGGTTTATCAAAAAATATCTTTGTTATATATAGGTGTGTAACAATTATTGGCACCCCTATGAATTCATATGAGAAAACTGTATCTGAACTATATTTCCATTGATATTGTACCTTTTTTTTGTACACATGGGAGACTAGGAACAGGAAGTTGTTCAACCATGACTTCCTGTTTCATAGGGGAATAAATATGAGGTAACAAATAGGCCAAATTCTCTTGGTCATTCATAACAATGGGTAAGACCAAGGAATATAGCTGTGATGTGCGGCAAAAAGTTGTTGAGCTTCACAAAATGGGAGGTGGCTATAAGAAAATAGCACAAGCATTGAAAATGCCCATTTCCACCACCAGGGTAATAATTAAGTTCAAATCAACTTGACATTGATTGGACAATTGGACGTGTGTCTATATTGTCTCAACACACTGTAAAGAGGATGGTTCGAACGGCCAAAAAATCTCCAAGGATCACAGTTGGAGAACTGTCCAAAACTACAATCTGAAGTCACCTACATCACCACAAGTTGTTTGGAAGGGTTCCAAGAAAAAAAGCCTCTACTCTCATCCAGAAACAAACTCAAGCATCTTCAGTTTGCCAGACACTACTGGACCTTCAAATGGGATCTGGCTCTATGGTCAGATGAAACCAAAACAGAGCTTTTGGGCAATAAAACACCAGAGGTAGTTTTGGCACACACCGATAGGTAACCGTATGGAAAAGTACCTCATGTCTACGGTTCAATAGGGTGGAGGCTCTTAAATGTTTTGGGGCTGTTTTTCTGCCAGAGGACCTGGTTGTTTTGTTAGGATACATCATGGACTATCAAATATCAACAGATATTAAATGAAAACCTGACTGCCTCTGCCAGAGAGCTTCAAATGGGCCGTGGTTGGATCTTCCAGCAGGACAATCATCCAAAACATACATCAAAATCAACACCAAAATGGTTTACTGACCACAAAATCCAGGTCCTGCCATGGCCATCCCAGTCACCTGACTTAAAACCAATAGAAAACATGTGGGGTGAACTGAAGAGGAGAGTCCACCAGTGTTTGAAGGATCTGGAGAGATTCTGTATGGAGGAACGGTCTCAGATCCCTCGCCATGTATTCTCCAACCTCATCAGGCATTATAGGAGAAGACTCAGAGCTGTTATCTTGGCAAAGGGAGGTAGCACAAAGTATTGACTAAAAGGGTGCCAATAATCGTGGTACAAACATATTTAACAAAGTTTTTTTTTTTTTTTTTTTAAATAAACCTGTGTTGTCTTTAGCACCACAATTTGTTAACATTTGAAAGGGTGATTTGAGAACCAGCAATGATTCTGTCAGTCTCCTGGCATTATGTAATACTGTCTTTTCCATTGATAGTGACAGTGTTTCCATTAATACTCCAACATGCAGTCATGCAGCAATGATTTCTGAGAACAAGCCCAAGCAACATGTTAAACGCAGCATGTGTGTGTAATACTAAGTTTGAATTAAGCCACAGACCTGAAACCAATGTGTGAATGAGGACACCTTCAATTTGACTACAGGTGTGAACACCCTCATGGTGTCAGCATAACTGACAGGAGTGATGGCGTACTGCAGAACAACAAACGTACAAGGTTGTAGCACTTACATTAAATAAATAAATAAATAAATAAATAAATAAATAAATAAATAAATAAATAGGCTGTTGAAATGTTCTCAACCATGGGATCCATGACTGTTTTCATAATTAAATGAGGAGCTGTGTTTATATATAAAGCTGTCTGTCAACACAGCCATACACTCTCAATAATCCATAAATAACAGCATGGAACCTGTATAAAAAAAAAATAGATTTTAAAAAAGATAATACATTTGCTGTGATACCTCAGGTTGACACAATAAACACGAACAAAGAATGTCTGAAAACATTGCATGAGCCATCCACTGAATGAAATATGATACACAAATTGGATGAGGATGGCTGACCTTGCTCTCAGGGTAGCAGGGTTATAGAAAGTTTGAAGAGCCTGTGGATCAAAAGACTGGCATGGTTTGGACATACACAGCAAGAATGTTGTTTTGGACTAACTAATACACCGAACTCTACTAAATCTTGTGATTCAGTGCTCAAGGCATAATTCAAGTGAAAGGATTGAGGAAGAAGACGACAAAAGCATTATTCCTGTTTATGCTGCAATCTGAAGTGAAATATTTGCATGTTATATACAGTTTATCCTCTTTTTGCTTACAGTGTTCGCAGGCACAAACGCCATAAATCTCCTACTACTACCACCATTCAAAGGTGATCTAGGATCAGTGCAATGTTTGTGCAGTGTCAGAACCCCAACTCCAGTGGAAGGACTCCTTATTCTTGTAGATTTTTGAGGTAAATCACCTCATTAACCATCAAGAGGTCAGGCTGGTGTGTTAGAGAAGCTGAAGACCGAGAGTGTGCACCAAGAATATAAGCAGCATCTGATTTCAGCAGTTACTATTTCACTCGAGCAATCATGTGATGGATCAGATTAATGCTGTTAATGCATTTCAAGTAAGCCACACCTGGATTCTTAGGAAAAATGACCAAGTTATTCAGCACAGATGAGCATAGAGATTAGAGAAGAGTTGCACTGAAAGTACTAAAGACTAAAGAGAGAATTAACAGCTGTGCAACCATAAAACTCCTAAATAATGATCGCCAAGCAAAGCAGAAATTATTTATTTATTTTAAACAGCAGGAAGTTGGAATTTTATTGGTAGGTTGGTTCATTGGTAGGTTGTAAGGAAACAGCAGTGGAGCAGTCAGTCACGTGTCTAGAAAAGAATCCAATTATATCAGCTGACTCGTATTAAGCTCAGAGTTTCAGGTTACATTAGTGCATCTATAGTGCAGGGTGAATTAGTGCCAAAATTTACTTTACGTACCTGACCTGATTCTTTTGTACATGTAAACGTATTTACTAATAAGGGTTGTTGGTGCAGCATCCAGTGGCGCACTTCAAGAAATAACAGACTTACACCAACCTCTAAAGCTGAAAGACTGATATGTGGAAAGTTCACCTGCTGATTACTGGTAACTTCTCAGGAAGCTTGAACAATAAACACCAGAGATTAAAGTGGGATAAACCAACCATAATTACTTTTATGATCTCTGCGTATGGTTATACAACATACAGTGCCACTTTATAACGTGAAATCTAAGTTAAAGATGAATTAAAAGATGTGCGAATGACTTCTTTATAAAACTGAAAGAGAAGCACGTGATGACCTGCGTACAGTTTAAGTTCAGCGCTCTGACATCCAGGTCAGTGACACCACCAGGGTAGTAACACTCGTTAAGCAATCTGTTTAAAACATGGTGATGAAACCGTGCCACCATTTAGACAACACACTAAATTTATGCACACTACACTGTCAGAAATAAAGCAACCAAACTGTACTCATGCTTATCATCTTTACTATGGAAATGTCAATATAGTGCACCTTTACAAATAATTGAAGGCGTATATTTAGACCTGATTCACCTAGAAAGCTGTACATACATACTAAATGTTGATAGTAACACCCAAGCAACCAGAACAAGTACAGTTTGGCATCTTAATTTCCAATATTATCATTTTAACAAAAGCACAACGTACCGCCTAACCAACCGTGGTTATTAAACATGGGCAAAATGGGACTAGGTGCTTCCTGGCTGCTCTCTCCAAGTTTACCCATGACCTTGCAGCACCTTGTTAATGATTTACACCACCACTAGAGAAGCTCTGAGACATAACAGCTTCACCTGCTGAAATCAACTGCCAAAATAAAGCTTTGTAGCCACTCTGGGGTTCATTACGCTTCAGATAACTGCACCTTTAGGCTCTTATAGCATTTAGTCAAAGGGTGGATCTAATTTTAATTAATTAATTAATTAATTAAAGCTCAAAATATCTCTCCAGCACAGAAGACAAATTATTTAGTACGATAGTGTAACCAAAGATCAGGATATCCACAGTAAACTGTGTGATGAACAACAACATGCTAGGTATACCAACAACAACAAGGCACTACAGAATACATGAAATAAAACAGTCCAATCAAATCGTCATTAAAGTTCAGGGACAGGAAGTTGAATAAGAGTAATGTGGTGGTGTTAGATGAAAAGACCAGAACGAAGAACAATGATGAGCACAGGGTCGAGTTGGCATTGAAGGACAATTAATACATAGAAGAGTGAATGGATAAAGCACGAAGGACAAGCACGTGGTGTTTTAATAAAGAGATGGGACAGGTGATGGATCACTAATTAATACTCGACGGTTTTAACTGAAGTCTGAGGAAACAAACAGTCAACGGGGCTTATTTCATACCTGGTGGACACATGAATAGTGAACATATCAACAAACAGAAGATAAAACCTTCTTGTTTGTGGTGGGGACACAAAGTTACAGAAAAGATCAAAGATTACAATGTAACCTACCTTTATCAACAGTCTCGCGTGCAACCGACGATTTGTACTTTCATCCCCAGGTGACTAGCTTCACCGTTTCCTCCCCTTTCACTATTCGCATTCGCCTCACTACTTTCTCGTGAATTTGTGAATTAACACGCGTAAACACACATCAACGGTGAACTTCGACAACAGAAATGAACTCCACATAAACCGAAGAAACGCATCCTTCCTGCCGTTCAACGAGTAAACGCTCTGCTCGGTCTGAAGCTCGCGCAGCTCAGCCGTTTCTTTCTGTGGGCACGCCTCCAGTGCGCATGCGCGCAAAGCCCGCCTGAGCTGAAGGACAATGGAGAATCTATTCACAGCATGGCTCATGGCATTGGTACCCTTACAGAGTGCATCATGTTTATTCACATTTATGTCGAAGCACTTGATCTCAGCCTGCAGCGGATTGAGTAGCCAAAGCTGCTATTTCAGTTGAACACTAGCCACTTGTGGGCTACTCAGTCGTGGGAGACACATTAAAGCTGATGTACAAATATATACACTGTTTAAATGCACGAGCATATAGAACTGAAACTGTTATACCTGGTTTATCTTCATTCTTACATTCTTGTAGCAGGTTCATTTATTCAACCAAGGTTTCATTACGAAATTCTGACTAGCAGTGACCAACCTGGGGAAATATGTGAGACAAAGAAATGAGCTGTGCTGCATTCTTCATTGATGACCTGTTTAACTGGCCTTTCAATTGAAATGTAATATCCTGCCAGGCCAATTCAACATGTCTGATGTCCATTATGTTGCCTGAGGACTAAACACCCTGTTTGTGTATTCATTTTCCAAAAGCCTGCCATGGGAGTAATTCATGCCTTTGCCATGGGGCGTTGTAGGAGATGTATCCTCTTGCAAGACAAAGCCAGTGGCACTGTGCTTAAGATAAGTGGAATGTCTAAACACTTAGATCATTACCCATGGCCAGACGCGATGATAAAAATCAGTTATTAGTGTTTTCAAAGGAGAAAAAGTCTCATAGAGGGATTACAATGAAAGATATTATGTACCACGGTAATTAGTTAGCACGATTAATCGAGTACAACTTTTCTACACGAGGAGCAATTAACATCTAGCATGCTTGCACTAACAAATTATTGTATAATAGGACCAAAGAGCTGAAGACTTCGAAAAGTGATATATCCTAATCTTATAGACAGCTTGACTGAGTGTATACTAAAGAGGCAAGAATTTCAATAATGTTTAAAACTAACTTCCTTCACTGGCTATGTTCCCAGATCCAAGGCTCATATAACCTGACACTGAGGTCAAAAGTGATTTTTTAAAAGAAAGCTATCACTTCAGAGTGAGATACTTTGAAACAGAGACAATCCAGAATGTTGACAGGGCTATTGTTGCTGGCAGGTCTAGAGACAGATGAGCCCATATCCCATTCTCGTCTTCCCACCACCTCAATATGGAGTTTTTCCCCCTCTCCCCTCTGACACCCCTTCCCTAACCAGATCAATGCTTTGCAGTCCGGAATAAAGAGATTATCTCCAGACGAGCTCTTCCATCCTCCCCCCAGACTCTCGGCACAGTTTCCCTGGATCATTATTAATTTTACACCCACTTAGCATTCTCATTCAGCCCAAATCACCGAGCCAGTTCCTTTTATGGATCTAAACCCAATGAAGTGAGAGGTTTTCTTATGATCAAGAAATCTAAAAGATGGAACGCTTGAAGAGACAAGATAGACGAAGGACACAATTCATGCATGATTTTTTCCCCCTCTTATATAGTATTTAGGACTTAAAATTTCACTGTGGACCTTTAACAGTACAATGTATTGTTATATAAATTACAGTATAAAGAAAGATCTCAGTAGAAGCAATGAAAAATAAAAGAATTTATTTTGGAAAAGAACCATTGCCTGGCCCATTATAATTCATTAAAGAATTTATACAGTGATAGTCACCTCACAGAGAACAAGACGAGAAATTGTGTGGATCATTATTATTATTATTATTATTATCATCAATTCCAGTTCTTGAGTCTATCTTCACTTTTTAAGTTTGAATATAAAAGCAAATGATCGAATGACCATAAATAAATTAAGCATATCTGCATACATGTAGGCATATCTGTACACGGTGTCTCACTGTGAGCAGGAAAAACACATTCTACAATATAATAGAGAAATACATATGCAAGAAGAAACAGACATTACTTTCAGTCTCTGTGAGAGGAAAAGGTTTATCTTATGTCCTCCAAATTCAGGTTCTCGGAACATAAGTAAATGTTTTATTTTATTTTATTTTATTTTTAATAACTCACAGTACAAATGAGCTAAAATGAGGACAGTGTGTTCACTCGATGTCTCCTCCTACATGGAGTTCTTGTGTACAGCTTTTCTTTAACAGGTGTATTTATAATCTCTTCATCCATACAACTGCAAACAATAAGTGCTGCTTCGTCGCATTTCCGTTAGTATATGCACAGGTTTTAACCTCTTGGTGTCATTTCCTCATTTCATTTCACAGAAATAATATAACAGCACTGCTTTTGAATATTAGTTATGGAGATATGACCAGGTTACCACAGTAGGAGGAGAGTAATTGCAGGATCTCCTGTACAAGTACAAGAGAAACGTTTTACACAATCTGGCAACGGTCCAAGTCACACCTGAACAGCCTTTCCCAGTGAAAGCGCCTTTAAAACCATGACTATGAACATAATACATGCGTATGACAGAATACAGTGACACAACAAAGCGGACTAGCGAAAACACTTTCATAGAACCCACAACTTCTAGCTTAGCAATAGCTTGTGTGCTGATTTATAACTCAAAATAGAACTGCGGCCGAGACGTATGTAAACCTTCACTAAAAACGGAGACATGTCAAATCCAGGAAGATCGTATCCGTTCGTTAAGACAACTCATTTATTATATTATTCGTCAAGCAAAGTGCTGTCATTTAGACGTGACTGAATGAGCAAATGTTTATATACACCCAGAATGTATGTACACTCAAGATGGTCACTTTGGGTCATTTGTAAAATTACATGCAAAACCCATTTTGAAGTTTTGAACTCCTGCTTAAATACGTATTACATTCTTTTATTCACAGAAATCTCATTAAAAAATATCTTTTGACACTTTTATCAGAGTTTAGAAATAAGGTTTAGGAATTTCTCGGGTTACGCATTGTTTAGATGTGACTGGCTAAGTGACTTGCTCTGCTCAAACCACAAAGACAAATGTGCTCAATGATTGTCTGTTTTTCAATGCTATTACAGACACACACCACACATACATAAAAAACAAAAAATGCAACCTAAGATGTTCAGCGCTCCTTAATAGATAAAATCATTAACAAACCACAACGACAGTGATGTTGAAGGAGCAAATTGCTGCTCACATGGGAGTCCCAATCAGATGTGTTGTGAACGGAACCAGAGTCTCATATCAAACAAAGGACGAGAAGCCTGTAGTTGGGGTCTGGGTGGAGGTGCCCAGGCTGCTGGGAGGCCTGTAGAGGCCGTGCTGGCTGTGGATCTCAGAGGACAGCAGAGATGGAGTGGGAGTCCGGCTACCCTTAGGCCTGAACAGCGTGCCCTGGCCCGTGGCCTGTGGAGATGGTGTGTGGTGGGGCAGCAAAGGAGGCAGCGGTGGCAGAGGGGGAGCGTGGGGGCGTGGCTCTTGTTCGGTCGCACCTTCTGCCTGCCCATAGCTGTACGCAGGTGGCCGTGAGACGCCCTTCTGCTGCCGACGCCACGAGTTGTAGTAGGTCGGATCACTGATGTAGTGATTGACGAACGAGTGTGTTTTCTGATGGGCTGGATCCACCTCGTATTCGCTATCACTGCCCTGTGATCAGAAGGAAGGGAGGAAACACTTTTCATTCACAGACCTCCCAATTATTTATTTGAATCAAATCTTTATTGCCAAAAATGGGACAACTTTATAAGAAAAAGGCTTTATCAGCTTTAACGGACTACCACTTGGACCACACTACAGCATTACTGTATACAATCCTGACTGACGGTGAAATTGCGAGAAACCTCAGATATAATGACATTTCAGATATTTTGTAGTGGAGCGTCCTTCAGTCATCAAAATTCCATAATATGATCGCCCCAGACTAACTAACACACCACACACTTTCAGATTATGGTCATGAATCAGTTCTGACCAACAATCCTGACTCTTGGATTTTGTAGAAATTCCCGTGAACAACAGGTCAACTTGACTTTTATTAATTTTTTTTATTTAAATGCCTGACACCAAGATTGTGTTCCTCCTACACTACAAGATAATGAGTTAAAAATACTGAACACTGGGCCAACCATGACTGGACTGTGAGTAGATCAGAAGGGTTAAGATTAGATTTTACACACCCTACATCACCGGATAATCTGGGAAGATAATCCTTTAAAACCAGCTTTTTGCGATGGTAGTTTGGGGCGTATTGGCCTCAAAATCCCGATTATCCTCTGGTGTGGCCCAGGCGTAAAACACCTACTCAAAATTCAGTCCATCCAACCGCAGGCATTTTGTTCAAAGGTACATCAAAGCTCTACTCTCTCCAGCACACTGATTAACTTCATGATCCTTAGAGAGAACTGACAGATGCCAAGGAGAGGACGAAAAATGTCAACAACTGTCCATGCAACCGTTTGGCCTTTTTCAAATCTCTGCAGAACTGACATGAAAAAAATTGAATACATATGGGTTTTGGAGAAAAACAATGCTAATGTTTGGCAATAGGAACATCTGGTAAGAACATAAAAGTGAAAACTCATGTTTTTAATGTCTTTCGTCCTGTTGTGTTAGCATCCTTTATGAGCAAGCTTATGTGATGGTGATTAGAACCTTCTAATGTTTGGCTTTTACCAGAAGAGCCGGTCCTGATTTTAGTTCCTTGGTATAACTCCAGAAAGCTTCATTCAGGTTAAATGGTTTTAATGAATGGAATGAAAAAAAAACAAAAACAAAACAAGGTGCTGGTTCTTTAGAAAACCAGTGTGGCACCAGGAAGCACTATTTTGACTCTACAGGTGTCTGCAGGAGAAAACTCAGAGTGAGAATGTGTAGTGAGAGATACACACTGCTCACACAAGAGTGTGTTTCATAGTTGTTCCTGAGTTCCTATTCAGCACTGAGTCCTAAGACTCTACATGTCATCTCCACTATAACTCTAGCCCTTGTTTCAAGTTTCAAAGCTGAGTCATGCTGCTTTGAACTGAGGAAAAAGATCTGGATAAAATCTAACTTCTATAAAAGAAGTAGGGTGAAATCAGCTTAGGCTTTTCATCTGTTTCCAATGAAGGAGGTCGCAGTGTGCAGATTAATAAAATGGTGTCAAGAGATGGGTGGCTCTGTATTGATATATAGCATAATTTCTCAGGCAAATGTCAGGTTCGCTTGTCTTTACCGAATAGCATGTCAGCTCATTATTTTCACAGCTTGAAAAAAATGCTTTATCTTAAAGCAGCTGTGCTTGGACATACTGAAGAAATGGTGTTGTTTTCCACGAAATGAACAGAAATACCTGCAACACTTGTAGCAAGCCATTCGTTACAATTTACAACTGAAATAAAAAACGAAACAAGGTGTGTGTATATGTGCACAGATGTGATTCTAATCTCAGAGGATTGAGATACCTGTGAGTCGGATACCTCAGATGGTTTCTCAGTGAGACTGCTGTTCTCAGCTGGCATCAGGTCATTGCATTTAGCGCTGACGTCCTCATCGGAGTAGTGCAGGCCACCTGGACTGGGCCGCGGAGGAGACCTGGAGCAGGGAGAGGACAGAGAGTATGAAAAACGCTAAAAATAGTTACGTGCAGAATTAGGATAAGCTCTTCTGTAGCAATTTAGATGTGATAAGTGTGCCTGCTCTAAAACGTTTAATGATCACAGCTGTGTGCTTCTGAGAGACCGTAAAGGAGATTATTTAGAGCCCTGTTTAGACTTGGCATTAACATCCATCTTGGGTTGTTGGATAACACCACATTACGGGGTGTTCTGGGATACATGCGGACACATAACATTTGTTTTGTGAACAGTGATGTGTCCTGATGCCTCACAATATCACTAAATTTTTGAACTAACCTACTCTAGAATGGTAATACACATCATGTTTCTCTGAGGGTTATTTTTTTAATGTTATATAAATGGCCATATCAGGGTGGTCTCATTTTTATATGTTCTTGTTACAGTTCTGCTTGTTACTCTATCAATATACTGTAGGCTATTGATGTCAGTGAATTGGTTTGGGTTCTGTATTTATGACAATCAACTGTACAAGACACTGTAGCACCTTGGTCAAATAACTCTTAAGTGGCATGCTGATAGCAACAAATAGGCTATACTTTGTTCTTTTAAGTTTTGGTATCAGGCTAGTTAGGAATGGTTTTAGAGTCTTTCTTTTGGTAGATTTGGCAACCCTGTTTCTGATGAAATGTGATCACAAATGGTTAAGAAGCATTCAAGACACATGGAAATACCAGGGGTGAACGATTATCCATCTTGTGATCAGATTACCTGAGACCAGATCTTAATACCAAATCTGAGCCGAACCTTAATACTGTTGCTGCTGCAAGAAAACATTCACCTTCATTTTGACCATTTTGATTTTTAACATTATGTGATTTGGCGACAGGAAAAACACATTTTTCTCCTTTTCTGAAAGATTGCTGGTTTCAAAAAACAGGTTTTTCCTCAAGAAATCTACTGCACGTGAGCTTGCTTTTCATTTAATTCCAACAAATCCTATAGTAAGCACAGACTCTAATACCATTACATCCACAGATTAAAGAGCATTCTAATAAATTTCTGGAGATTCACCAATAGCCAGACAGATGGATATTAGGAAGAACAGGCTGCTTCGGAGGAACACTGGAAACAAGCTGTGCTTCCACACTTCAGCCATTCCTAATTAGCTCCTAATCTCCTGAGCTTCTCTGATCTCTGGACAGATAGTGAGGCATCTGTTTAGCATGAGGAAAGGTGGAGCCCACCAGTGCCCTTAGGGGCATCACATGATTCACGTTAGAGCTTCAGGCAAGCGTCTGCATAGTACGTCTCTCAGTTCATAATAAGTGATTGAGGACTGTCATGCAAGTCAGGTGCCCCTCATATCACAAACCAACAAATGTTTCAGAGAGCTCTGTTCTCAACGAAAGGGCAGAAAACCACTGCCCTGCCAAAGGTTTCAAGCACAGACAGCTCTTTAATTTGCTGTAATGAGGTCTGATGGGCATTAAACCAAGAACACTAGAAATGTTAGCATTTGAACCGAGCAAGCAGGAGAACTCAAGAGTTGTTCTGCAATCAATTAGCTTAGTTTGTAAATCATGCTGAATTATCTATCATACTATAAAGACTCTGGAGCAGAAGCAAAAACATCAGGGACTTGGATGGAGGCCCCAGAAAACCCGATGCATTTTGGAAGGATTTATAAATAAATAACCCACCTAAAGACAAGACAGGATGCTGGAATGAAGTTCTGGCTTTGGAAGGGTTAATCCAGAGCTCCTGGGACAAACTCATGGGAGCAGGGGGAGGGGAGCGTTATGATTAAGTGTCTAGTTAAAATTCAGTGGAGGTTGGGCTTTTAAAGCAGAAATGAAGCCATGTCAAACAGCCCAGCAGCCATTACCATCCAATTTTTAAAAAGACACAATCTGCTGCTTTTCTACCGTCTCAAACACCATGCTTGACCAGCTCAGGTTTTGGCTGTGAATTTTATCTCTCCTGATCCCGCTGTGCTCAACAAATCAATCTTTTTCACTCTCTCTAGGGGACAGCCCTGTAGCACTACTGCACCCGAGTAGAGCTCTTCAAAGACAGAGTGCTTTGATCTCAGGAAGATCGTCTCAGCTGAGTTAAGAGATGAGGAGCAGTACGAACCCCCCTCCCTCACATCGACGCATTCCACTCTAATGGCCCCAAAATGCTCTCTCCGGTTACCGCCACAGGAAGTTGGCCACAAGTCCAACCCCTCCACCCTCCACACGTACGGCTCACTAGGTCCCTCATAAGTGGCTTTATGGCAGCTCGCTGACCTCCACGCTATCTGTGTTTGTACAAACACTGTGCAAACATAAACAGGAGTGCTGCAAACCAAGTGCCCTTGTGAGGAAGGAGCATTTCTCAGTCCATATGCAGAAAAGCAAGAGAGGTGACACATCTTGCGTCTTTTTGTGCTGTGGAACAAACGATGTACTCATGCAAGGAAGAAGATGAAGAGTTATTCTGAAGTTTTACATTAATATAAACTTTATCCAGTGTGTGCTGTGAAAGTCAAGAAGAATGAGAATGTGGTGGGAGGGGAGGCCAGATCTCAGCTTCTGACTGGCACAGTCTCTTTGGTTTCTTTTAGGTTGACAGATGGAGAGTGGAAAGGAACAACTGCCATTGGAATCTTAGCCAATTCTCCATTCAATACATTTAAATGATGCCAGGAAGCTGAATTTAAATAAGCTGTGGGCCCAAGGCCCAAGTCTAGCTTTCTTATGCAGTCTACTTCTTGAAACCAATTCCACTGCCATTTTCTACATTTTCTTTGTGGTGGTGAAATATGTTCTATTAAAAATGTGATATTAAAAAGAAAACCCATTTGCTAGGACATACAGTGGTGCTTTTAAAGTTTGCGAACCTTTTAGAATCTCTGCATAAATATGACCTAAAAAAAATCATCAGATTTTCACACAAGTCCTAAAAGTAGACAAAGAGAACCCATTTAAACAAATGAGACAAAAAATATTATACTTGGTCTTTTATTTATTGAGGAAAATGACCCAATATTACATATCTGTGAGTGGCAAAAGTATGTGAACCTCTAGGATTAGCAGTTAATATGAAGGTGAAATTAGAGTCAAGTGTTTTCAATCAGTGGAATGACAATCAGGTGTGAGTGAGTGCCCTGTATTATTTAAAGAACAGGGATCAGGGCTGAACAGAACAGGAAAATATGGCATTCCAGCACAAGAGCCTTATGCTATCTGTAAAACATGGTGGTGGTAGTATAATGGTTTGGGCCTGTTTTGCTGCATCTGGGCCAGGATGGCTTGCCATCACTGATGGAACAATGAGCTTTTCATTATACCAGCAAATACTAAAGGAGAATCTGCCCGTGATCTGAATCTCAAGAGAAAGTGAGTCATTCAGCAAGACAACGACCCTAAGCACACAAGTCATTCTACCAAAGAATGGTTAGAGAAGAATAAAGTTATTGTTTTGGACTGGTCAAGTCAAAGTCCTGACCTTAATCCAATAGAAATGGTGTGGATGGACCTGAAGCAAGCAGTCCATGTGAGGAAACCCACCAACATCCCAGAGATGAAGCTGCTCTGTACTGAGGAATGGGCTAAAATTCCTCTGAGCTGATGTGCAGGACTGATCAACAGGTAAATTGGGTTTGGCTTTGTCTACTTTTAAAACTTGTGTGAAGATCTGATGATGTATTAGGTCATAATTATGCAGATATATAAAAAATTCTAAAAGATTCACAAACTTTCAACCACCACTGTATAATCTCATTTTATTGTATATGTTTAAATATCGCTATCCCACTCATTGGGATAGCGTGATAGAGCACATATTAACAAAGTTATGGAAAGGTATACAAACCGGGTGTAGATGCCATTCTTGCGGCAGAAGGAATTTTTGACCGAGAGGCGCCTGTTATTGAGCTCCATAGCTGGGAATCGACCCTCATCCATCCTCATCATGTCTCCATGGGAGAGGGGCAGAGATGTGCAGTTTGAGTGGCCACCTGCATGCAGTAAACAGGTATTACTAAACACTAAGCAGTAAACAGGGGGGCAGTGGTGGCTTGGCGGTTAAAGCTCTGGGTTACTGTCTACGTTTACATGGACAGCGTTAATCTAATTATTGACCTTACTCTGAGTGAGATAATAATGTGATTAAGGTGTTTACATGAGTCGCTTTTAGAATACTCCTTTCATGTACCCATTTTACATGTTATAAAACATAATTAGATTAACGGCACACGTCATTACGTCACCGTGCCACGCCGTCCCTCCAGAATTTCACGTATCAACATACAGTTCGTCTTCGTTATGGTACCGTATACAGTTTTGGGTGTTTTTATTTAATCTTTCTTACGAACGCTTTAAGTACAGTTAATTACTTGTCATGCTGTACGTGCAAACAGACAACTCCTTGAAGCCGTGGGCTGTGTTCCAAACCGCGTACTTACCGTCTATATAGTAGCCGAGATACATGTATTTTTCCCCACTACAGGCCTACAGTAGGCAAGTATGCGGTTTGGGACGCGGCTGTACTCTCTTGTTCCCCGTGATCGTGTCCTGTCGCAAAATGCGGTGAAAACTCTCACACGACGTTAATAATGTGATTAAGGTGTTTACATGTCTGTAATACAAATCGAAAATGTGACTAAAACAGGAATACTCCACATGTCTTAATTCGATTAGTGTTTAATTTGAGTATGACCTTAATCAGATTAAGGTAATTAAAAACTGCTGTTTACATGGTAATTTCTTAATCACAGTATTGTCTTAATTGGGTTAATAGTGGATTATTGTTGTCCATGTAAACGCACTGACTGATTGGAAGATCAGGGGTTCAAGCCCCAGCACTGCCAAGCTGCCACTGTTGGGCCCTTGAGCAAGGCCCTTAACCCTCTCTGCACTCCATGCCAGGAAGTTGGGGTATGTGAAGAAAAGGGTTTCACTGTGCTGTAATGTCTATGTGACCAATAAAGACTCAGTATCATCATCATTATTAAATGGCTATGGAGGTTATCAAACTGGTTTAATAAAAAGGTACCCTGGATTTTGCATCCTCTGTGATTATCAGTATGTCTGACGTCTTTCATAGAAGCAAAGTAAGATTCTTTCCCCCTATTTTCTCTCCAGTTTTGTCATCTGCCGATTCCCACCCACCAGTCAGCTCTGCCCTATCCTCCGAGACATGTGAAGCCAGTTGCTACATCTTTTCTATCTGCTTCTCATGCTGCATTACAGAACAGCATAACACACACCGAGGAAATTTTATCTAGCCCCTTCTGCATACATGAGATCACAGACACCTAATATTGGCTGTGAAACAGAGAGTAATGCCATCTCTCCCACCTAGAGTGTCATATCACAGCAAACCAGTAACTACATTTCCCATCCTGCACTGTGGCCTGCAAACATGGCCGCCATGGACCGCAATTCCCAGAACCCTCACCTTCATTCTAATCACGCACACCATCATCCGATCTTACACACTCACACCACACATAAAAGAGACTGTTTGAACACTAAGTCTTTGCGAAGTATTACATGTGTTTTCTGTATACCAAGCTGTTGTTCATCGTGTTTTGTGTACTAGTTGATTCCTGTTTTGCCTTGTTTGTGCCTGTTTGCTAATCGCCTGACACATTGCCTGTTTTTTGACCACGCTATTGTCTCACGATTTGGATTTGTCTGCCTGCCTCTCTTTAATAAATGCACTTATCTGCACTCCATTACGTGACACAGAGGGCATGGTCAATTTTGCTCTCTGGATGGTGAATAAGGAAAAAAATACCCCCCAAAATAAAAAAAAGTTTTTGAATTGCACAGTTTAGTAAAATCATAGTCCACCAGTAGATCCAGGCCCATTTTTATTTTCTGGGCCGAAGCTTCAGGAATCTTTTTACAGAGTAGGTACTTTTCAGACGGGGAATGAGTGAGGTGGAGCGCACCCTGGTAGACTCGCTGCACGAGTGGCCAACTGTCCTACGAGTCTGTGTTTATCTCCAAATGACTAAAACTAAGTAGCAATTACTAAGGCTTGTTTCAAATGTCCATGATGAAAAGATGATTCAAACAAGAAGCACCGGCACAGCGACATTTTTCCCCTGCCTTATGTTTTTACATAAGAAGCAAGTCAGAAAGTGTATTTTGAACAGGATTCTCTTTCAGAATCTTGGAAAACTAGGGCTTACCAATATGATGATATCATTATCATGATAAAAAAAATGTCACAATACACTTTTCACTCAATACACTTTTAATAACAGTTTTTGTTTTGTTAAAAATAACGTTTTAAATTCTGATTGAAAGAATTAGATGCTGAAGTTCTGTACTGTTTTAAATCCTTAAAAGGTTTTGTAAAGCTTCAATGATAATTAAAAAAAAAAATAGAATGTACAGAATATTTTTTGGAGACATTAAATAAAAGTATCATTTAATCTCATCAACACTGGCAGTTTGTTAGTAAACCCATACAGCATGATGCATATCATGTATCATAGAAATGTCAAATATTTTTTGTTATATCGCCCATCGCTATGTAAAGCCTTCCAGAACTTTGGTGGAAACGCCTATAGAGAGACCAGACAGCTGACCTTCAGTCTGTCTCACACACACTGGTGTGATCGGAGCTGCACTGTGACTCCAGGGAAGTTTGGAGCTGTGGCCAGTGACCTCTCCACCCTGTCCTGCTCGTCTATGTGATCTCACCCCCAGCAGGCCTGCGGGTCTGACAGGATGAAGCAAAAACAAATAGGCGTCAGAGGGAGATGAGCGGACCATGGATGGAGGGCTAGAGAGGGGTGGAGAGGGGAGGCCAGGCCATGAGAGCGACCCTTTGTGCCTCACACAAGCACTTCCCTTGTGCTCCTTCACCCAGCCGCAACTCTGTTTTCAAACCCTGGCACCGCACACTGAAATGCTGACCAGACTCTCTCTCTCTCTCTCTCTCTCTCTCTCTCTCACACACACACACACCCAGACTCCTGACCTCTCCATCATCACTCTCACTCTCAGAGCTGTAGTACATGTGTGTGCGCAGGGACAAAGTGGTTTCTCTCAGGAAATCTGTGTGGGCTTAAATCACTCTACGCTCTGTTAAACGCTTAAGGCCTGTTTTGTTAGATGCTGACCTCACAGGAGCGTATGCTGCTCCCCATGATAAACTCAGCCTAGTCTGAATACACACTCTCTGAAAAAAAGCCTACTTTACAGATAAGGTACAAGCAATATAATAGTACACTCAAGATAAGAAACAAGTCTTAAGTAACTTTTAGAGCTACAGTAAATGTATCCTTTAATTAAAGAAACAAAAGACCTACCCTTGGGTGTACCGCACTAGTCAAAAGATGCAGGATACAGTCAGACATAAGGTGGAGCTCAGGCGACTATGTGTAGCTATGACGATGAATGATGCCGTACTACAATAGTAAAATAGGGACTACAGTCATCAAAATGAATCACAGTCTTCTTATTTTGCAGCACATTTAACTATGAACACTGTCCTAGCCGCAGGTGTGGCACTGCAACCTAAATATGTAGTGGACACACCTAAAGGTGTGGTGGATTCAAAAAACCTCTTTGAATCAAAATTACATGTTGGATTCATCTTCATAAAAAACAAAAAAAAAACAAAAACAATATTAGCCTCTGTGAGGATGACGTGTTATTCACGTCAAGCATATAGCATATGTGCAGTATAGCCAAACCTGCACACATCAGTTTTCAGACATTCAGACTTCCAAACTACTCAGATAATTGCATGTGTTACGCATGTGGGGCGGAGTTTGCCAAGAACAAAGGTGTGTCTCGGTTATGCAAGATTCTGACCTTGAACTTAAATGTGTTTTTCTTGTAAGATACTGACTCGAGCAAGATAACCACAACGTCACCTTGAAGTTTACGATTTAGGCTGTAAGTACCTTCAAAGATAATGGAATACCATTCAAGGGCAATAGTAAATACACAATTATGACACTATTAATCAATTGATCCAAGTGGAGATTGTAGGTTCAGACAGCATCTGATTCATTGCTTATCTTGTGAACCAAATTGTACGCGAGTGAAATAATGAAGTACACTTAAAGTGAGCTGGAACTAGATAAGTGCTTGGTCAGCTTATCCTTTGTGGGCGCATTTTCTGTACAGGAGTGCACATCAAATTATCTGTAACATCATAGCAGTATTTAATTAATAACAATTAAAAGTAGGACAAAATAGCCTACATAGCACACTCTCATTGATTTTATGACCTCGATCTTGCACTCACATTAAATTGTGCACACATGTATCCATACTGGCACACTATATATATATATATATATATATATATATATATATATATATATATATATATATATATATATAAAATAATAAAAAAAAAGAATCAATATCTTTCGTTGAGGGCTATAGATAGTGATTTGTTACCCAAGTGAATTCTATTCAAAATGCTCAGGGAATAATTACGTGCAGTTTTTCTGTCTAGTTGGGACATGCTTTGGTGGACTTGAAGTTATGGAACTGATTGACTGAGTTATGTATATTAAATATATTACCGTAAATATATTATGGTTCTTGCATGCATTGCTTTGTACTTCAGGCTTCATTGCACACCAAAATATCTATTCATGGCTGCACTGTTGATATTGAAAAAACATTTACTCCCCAAAAGGAAAGTTTCACTAGTGGTTTTACAGCGTAGTTTCTTTCAGTTTGACACAAGTGAAAAATTAACCTGATAAAGTGTACAGGAACTCTAACAATGCCCTACACCATATGGGTTACTTTTTCCATGAAGCGACTGTAATTGAAGTGATTACTGATAAGATACACGCAACATATATGTACATACACCAGAGGAAATTAGTTTCTACATTTGGCTGAACCTAGTTGCTCGTCAATAAAATCAGCCCTGCTGGAATTTTCACTAATAGCCTTGCGCCGCTAAAATGGAGTGCAGGTTGGAACAGTTCATATTTTATTCTGACTATCTGCCTAGGACTACTGCCAGCTATAACAACTCAGGTCAAAGCAAACGTAAAATAAAATGCCTCCAAAGCACCTCTAATAAAGTGTGATTTGTGTCTTGTGGGCAGGGGGTGAGATTACAGACATTCAGTAACACTATTACTAGCTTGTGCTGTTGTGTGTCACATTTTCCAGAAGGAAAACAAAACAGTAGCTTAGTAACTTTTGTGAAATATAAAAATAATCCATAAAGAGGCAGACAGGCTAGGCTTCTCGATATGGTGTTATTAGAAGTCTGGTGACCTTGACCAGAGGAGGACCTTCAGATGTCTCCTCTTTATTATTATTATTATTATTATTATTATTATTATTATTTGCATGTAGCATGAGGTCTTTTGAAAATTTGAGAGAAAATTAGAAAATTTAAATAACCATATAATTAGAAGCCCATTTAGAAGTCACAAATGAGCTGTTACAGGATTTATAGACTCAATTACACACTGGTGAACTGTCATCTGTCAAAGCAATCACTATAACGTAATATATATTACTGTGTAATACAGTGCCTTCCACTAATATTGGCACCCTTCGTAAATATTGTCGTTATTGTTTAACCTTTGATCTTTTGTTTAAAAAAATACTCTGCGCTCATGGATATCAAACAATTGCAGACAAAACACAGGTTTATTTAAAAAAAAAAACTTTGATAAATATATGTGTGCAACAATTTTTGGCACCCTTTTAGTTAATACTTTGTGCTACTTCCCTTTGCCAAGATAACAGCTCTGAGTCTTCTTCTATAAAGCCTGATGAGGTTGGAGAATACATGGCAAGGGATCTGAGACCATTCCTCCGTACAGAATCTCTCCAGATCCTTCAAATTTCGAGGTCCACGCTGGTGACTCTCTTCAGTTCACCCCACAGGTTTTCTATAGGTTTCAAGTCAGGGGACTGGATTGGTCATGGCAGGACCTTTATTTTGTGACCAGTAAACCATTTTGTGTTGGTTTTGATGTATGTTTTGGATCATTGTCCTGCTGGAAGATCCAACCACGGCCCATTTGAAGCTTTCTGGAAAAGGCAGTCAGATTTTCATTTAATATCTGTTGATATTTGATAGAGTCCATGATGCCATGCATCCTAACAAAATGTCCAGGTCCTCCGGCAGAAAAACAGCCCCACTCATTGTTATGAATGACTAAGGGAATTTGGTCTACGTGTTACCTCATATTTATACCCCTGTGAAACAGGAAGTCATAGTTGAACAATTTCCTGTTCCTAGTCTCCCATTGGACTAAAAAAAGTAAAATATCAATGGAAATATAGTTCAGATATATAAATGTTACACACCTATATTTAACAAAGATATTTTTTTGATAAACCTGTGTTTTGTTTGCAATTGTTTGAGATGCATGAGAGCAAAGGACTTCTGTGAATTTTTTTAAAGAAAAGATCAAAAGGTTAAATGGTAAAGACAATTTTTCACAGCCTTCTTTGTTTATATTTACCAAGGGTGCCAATATTAGTGGCGGGCAATGTTTAGGTTCAGCTGTTATATTTTCCACAGGCCTGAAATTACTCCATAGTCATAACACTAACAGCAAAATGAATATTAAAGGTAATTATAGAAAGTAAAAATGCGTTGGTAGTAAAGGAATGTAGTAAATATTCCTAGCTGTTATTTTAGAAACATAAAAAACTATAAAACTGTGCTAACAAAGAGCGTGTGGGCGAGAGAGAAAGATAGAGAAAGAGTGTAAATGATGCAAATTATGATTTTCATGAAAACTAGTAATGGATGTTCATTTAGTAAATAAAATTAATTAATTTAATAAATTAAGCCATTTCACAAGAGAGGCTTTAGCGCATCCCTCTTTTATCTCCACCTAAGACAACAGTAAATCATGTTTTTCAATATTATTACAGTGATGACCCCAAATTTGAAAAGAAATTGAATCTATAGTTTATTTTCCAATAAAATTTTACTTATACAACAGTGTACGGAAACCTCAATATCTCGGCTCAGGTTGGTCCTAGCCCCTTGGAATAAAAACAGGTCTCTAGAGCACATTACAAGGTAATTTGGAAAATTAAAAAGGTCAGGCAACCAACTTTACAATTTTGGGATTACTTGAGATGGACTGACCCGTAGAAAAAGCTAGCTAGTCATGTTTTTTTAAAGCATCGTAACTGATTGTAACCCAGTGGATCACAGCAGTTTCACATCACATTCCCAAACCCTACAGCAACGGTCCCAATCTTATCCACAAAGAACCGGTGTGATTGCAGGTTTTCATTCCAACCAATCAGGAGCCAGTGGCTGCAGCTCCACCGGCTCTTGCCAGGTAAGATTGGACACTCGCACCATATAGAATACATCCATTTTGACGAGAATGCCGATTTGCTTCCTGTTGTACCTGAATCAGTCTTCTTGGTGTACTTTTTACTCTGCCCACGGATGATGAGGATAAACACAAGCAGGAGGATGAAGATCAGGCCTACGAGTGCTATCACCACCAGAAACCACCACTCCTCATAAAACGGGGAAGCTTTCTGAGCTGGAAATTCAAGAAATAATACCACATTGACAGACTTTGTAAAGAAACTTTATACAGTTTGGGGAAAAAGGTTTAGAGTAGTCAAAATTTCCTCACCAGCAATGGAAGGGGACGGAGCACTGGGAGAGCCATATCCGTAGTCATTGACCGCAATTACCCGGAAATCATAGGTGACCCCTTCACGCAGCATGTCCAGATTCAGGGTGTATGATGTCACCTCTTTGGGGATGTCTTTGATAAGGATATCCCACAATCCTTCATCTGTAGGTAATTGACATGTGTAAAGTTATTGATCGTCCTCCAAAAAAGTAGAGAAAAACAGGACAGAACAGAAGATTATATACTCTCAAACTGCAGGTCAGCCTAAGACTAAGTCAACCACAAGCATGTTCTTCTTCTCCATCAAACCTTTAACTCTTTTCTTTTAGAAGCATACAGAACCTCAGATGGTATGGTTTCATTTAAAAGGCATCTGGTGTTACTTGTTTAAAATCTGGGATCTTTCATTGTTAGCAAAACACTGAACATGTAGACTTACAGTCTACAGTCAAATATATTCATTAATTCATCAGCTGTTACTACTTTATCCTGGTTAGGGTTAAGGTGGATCCGGAGACTATCCTGGGAACACTGGGCACGAGGTAGGAATATACTCTGCATGGGACACCAGTCCATCACAGAGCACCACACACACACACATTCACACACACACACACACACACATACTCATTAACAGGGGCAATATATGCTGCGTTTGACTAAACCTCGTAACTCAAAATTACCAACCTCCGAGATAATAAAACTAAGAAAAATATAAAAACCTGATGGAATTCCTTAACTGGGAATTCCTACTCTGAACATAGAGAAGGTTCAGAATATGACATCATATCAACATGGTTGTTCACGCTGTCAGCAATAAAGAAAATGTAATTTCTCTTTTTACTTTTAAATGAAAATATAGTCACATTTGATTTTAGATCAATCAACATACAGACACATTAGTTGGTTAAATCTATAACACTGACCCTAGAGTTCACTGTTTTGAAAATCTCTGAATCTTTGAAATGTTTGAAACTGCATTCATAATGGGTGTCAGCTGGACTAGATGCAACCAGGCCTGATTATTGCAAACCCTGTTCAATCAAATCAACACTTAAATAGAACTTTTTCTACAGCATGAAGTTGGTTAAAAGTCTTAAACAGTAATGCACTATGCCAAAGGTGAAAGAAATTCCAGAAATGTTGAGGAAGAAGGTGATTAAAATACATCAGTCTGGGAAGGGTTACAAAGCTATTTCAAAGGCTCTGGGACTCCAAAGAACCACAGCGAGAGCCGTTATCTCCAAATGGAAAAACTACTGTGGAAGCGCACAGCAGTGAACCTTCCCAGAAGTGACTGACCTTCCAAAATTCCTTGAAGAGCATAACAACTACTCATCCAGGAAGTCACAAAAGACCCAAGGACAACATCAAATGAACTACAGGCCTCTCCTGTATCAATAAAGGTGACTCTTCGTGACTCCACTATCAGAAAGACACTGGGCAAAAATGCCATCCATGGAAGAATGGTGAGGTGAAAACCACAGCTCACCCAGAACAACAAAACACACCTTGATGATCCTCCAACCTTTTGGGAGAATGTTCTGTGGATTGAGTCGAAAGTGGAACTGTTTGGAAGACAGGTGTCCCGTTACAACTGGCGTAAACCAAACACAGAATTCCACAATAACAACATCATACCTACAGTCTGGTGGTGGAAGTGTGATGGTGTGAGGATGCTTTGCTGCTTCAGGGCCTGGGCAACTTGCAGTAATTGAGGGAAACATGAATTCTGCTCTTTACCAGAAAATCCTAAAGGAGAATGTCCGGTATTCATTCTATAAGTTGAAACTCAAACTCAAGTGGATTATGCAGCAAGACAATCATCCAAAGGATAGGAGTAAATTCACGTCTGAATGGCTCAAAAACACAAAATGAAAGTTTTCGAATGGCCTTGTCAAAGTCTGAACCGAAGTTTGAACCAACTGAGATGCTGTGGCAGGACCTTAAACGGGCACTTCATGCTTAAAAACCTTCCAGCAGTTCTGTAATGAAGAGTGGGGAAAAAATTCCACCACAGTGCTGTGAAGGACTGATCTCCAGTTATCAGAAGTGTTTGGTTGTAGTTATTGCTGCTAAAGGTGGCACAACCAGATTTTAAGCTTAAGGGGGCAATTAGTTTTTCACATGGGTGATAGATGTTTTTTGCTTCAATAAAAAAATAAAATCAAACTATATTGTGTTTTTACCCAGGTTGCCTTTGTTTTATGTTGTATTTCATTTGAAAATCTAAAGCTATTTATTATGAGATATATATAAAACCAGAAGAAATCAGGATGGGGCAAATACTTTTTCACAGCACTGTTAATCCAACTTCTCACTTGTGAGTTAAATTAAAATAATTAGTCCATATACTGGCATGTTTTTGGGAGCTGGGAGGAAACACACCAGTCTTGTATCTTTTTCAAAAAATAGCTTTGAAATGAAAATACTCCATTACCCATATTAAATATATTTACTTTCAGCAGATGAAAGGGGCCACAATGTGTTTTGTGTGGTGAGGTATTAGCAAACAAAAGTACAAAGCCTTCTTAGCTTAAGCACCAGAAACAAAGAACATGATCAGGTTTCCGGTTAATTCAAAGCTGAGCATTATGACTTTCTAGACACATGAATTGCAACATGATTCAATTCTATGGTTTTGATTATTTATTCTTGTCTAAGCATGAACATATATTCTGTATTATTACAGTATTTAGTAAAGAATAAGAAATCAGTGTTAGGGTTTCAAAGGGTCTACAATTAATCTCACATATTCTAATCTAATACTATATATTTGGCCCTTTTTTGCAGTTTCATTTAATGTTTTGAGTGCATGAAGGTATAGCACTATTCATTTCGCAGGGTACATATGGGTCCTAGTGTCAGAGACTGTGTTTTGAAATACATTCTGAATCTTAGTCCACTTCTCTGTTTATTTTAGGACATACCAGATGGCCTGGCTTCTATGACGTATCGTGTGATGGGCGCTCTGCCAGGGTCACCGCTTGTCCAATGGAGTGTGAGTGCCGTGCCATACCGTGAAATGAATGGTTCACCTGGAGGCCCAGGAGCACCTGCACACAACAACAACAACAACAATGGTAAGAGACTGGGAATAGCACTTATAAAATGTGACACGATCTAAAACAGAATAAAGACAACTCAGACAACTGGACCTTCTCCTGGCCCTGTGGTGATGTTGGCCTCCACCTCCGGCCCGTAGGTCAGGGTTTTGGCACGGATGCGGAAGTTGTAGGTCGCCCCGTCAGTCAGGTCTTTAATTTTCATCCATAGGGGGGCGCTGCCTTTTACATCCACTGTAACAACTTTACTGACACCTGGAGTGTGAGGAGAGGAATCTGTAAAGGAGACACTACAAATCTAGATACATGCAAAAGCGAGAGAAAAAGAGCTCACATACAGCACATACATGCAGTTTAGAGAATGACCCTGTGAAAACATTTCAAGCTTCACAACGGTCTCTTTCCTAGACCCCAAATGCTCTGAAGCTCTTAATAAACCATGACCCTAGGCTTGAATTCTCTAATTCGTCACATAATTACCCAGGCATCTATTCCCTAACATGTGTTTAAAACATGGCTCGATTGATGCCATGCCATGACATGGTGCAGACGGCAAATATTAGCTAAAGTATGCCATCTATTACATGCTTTTCCTTCACAGAAGAGAACAACAGCTTGGACTGATTTTGAGAAAGGGCTTTAGTGAATAAAACCAAGTGTAAATCAAGCCTACATTCTCTGTATATCAAGTGTAATATATCTCAGGAAACAGGTTTGAGTTTCTCACCATCGATGGGTGTGCAGGGCTCATAGATCAGGCGGTAGCCCTCAATTATGCCATTGGGATGTTTGGGCTCACCCCAGGACATGTTGACAGAAGAAGTGGTAAGCTCACTGAAGTGGATAAAGCTAGGGGCACTAGGGGCTGTGAAGGAACAAATAAACGCACACACAGCCACAGATAGAGACATCATTAGCGTATTGATTTTTTTTTGCACAAACAGAACATGACAGTCTTCATGAAAACCCAAGCTAAGTACACTCAAGATCAAATTCAATGGAGGAAATGGAATTAGTGCATCTTAGTTGATGCTTTCAGTGTTTTTTGGTTTATGCAAGCAGAGGACGTGTGCATTTGCTAATAACTTCAATGAGCAAGGCGTAAAAGTTTAAAACTACTTTCACATTTGTTATAGAAGTGTATCATTTTCTTTCTTGTCTCAGGCTAATATTTTAGCAATGCCAGTTTCTTTTAGAATAAGAAATAGAGAAGCTTGTATTGGCTGATGTCCCGGGATCTCAACTGCATGAAGGCCTAGAATCAGTTCCTGCCGTCACCTCCCAAGTATACTGTCAAAGTCTTTGAGGGAGAGGAAATGGCTAGAGGAATTTTATTATTTTTTTAAAAGTTCTTTTTCTGCTGAGACCCTAGTGGAGAGCATGGGGAAGCAAGAACACAGCTCCTATTGTATGGTCCTGCCAAGACCCACACCACATGCTGCCCAAATGATCAAATTCCCACTATCATGCTGTCATATGCTTCCTTCTCTGTAGCCTTCACATCGAAATATGCCAAAAGCCACCCTGAAACTGTCAAATCTCATTTAAAAACACCCAAAAAGAACCTAAGGATGACATTTCCCTCATGGCCTTCAATATCATAGCTGTTGTGCATTCAGTAAAATGTGACCTCTTGTATTGAAAACCTACAATCTAAACAGCAGGAAACTCTGGGAAGAATGTGGGCACAGAAAGATTTACATTTTCCCCAGAGTCAAACTGGTGGTTAGACGGGCAGTTGGTGGCAGCGATTTCTGCAACAGTGGTGTACCTGCTTGCTGAGTGCGCCCTCTGGTGGGCGGAGAGCGTGGGCCATCCCCGGCTGCATTGAAGGCGGCCACACTAATCATGTAAGTGGTGTAGCCTGTCAGGTTCTTCAGCTTCACCCCCAGCTCAGGCAGGAAGAGTGTCCGCAGTCTCTCCGTCTCGTTCTGTAGCTGGAACTCCCAGTAATAGATCTGTGCAAGGAAAGGGGATATATAGGGCCATTAGGTCTCAAGGTTCAGATGAAGACAGATGACGGTAGAGGTGTAATCTGAAGTTTGCAGAAGAAGCCCAATTACCACTTTTAATTTGTTTTAATGATTAGTAACCAACATAAGAACAAAAATTACGAGCTTAAAACTCTTAAAGAAATTGGAAATCACGAATGCAGCTGCCTGTTTGTCTTTAAATGTGTGTGTAATAGCTTGCCTCGCATCCTTCTAATTATTGCATCAGTGAGACCTCATGATTTAATGCATTGCTCAACTCTAATAGTTTCATTATTGAGCTATTGATAGCTATTATGATTAAGCCTCCTATCTAATATCACAACCGGCTGTCACGGCATGACTCTTTTGTAATATAATCAGGCACACAAAAGGAAAAAAAGGGAAAAAATAAAGTGGATTAAAAAAAAAACCCCCACAAAAACCAACAAAAAAACAAAAACAATCCACACAGAAGGTAATAGATTCAACCTTCACACTACCACAAAACTAGGATAAAGATCTATTACATTCTATTATAATGTGCAATTTGTAAAGCAATAGAGACATCTAATTTCAAATCAGCTCATTTGAAGCACAGCTTTAAGGACAAATGCCGAACGTGTAAAAAGGGTTGCTGAGGGAAAGATGTTAAATGAACTGGTTGCAAGGTCATCATTTTCTCTTAAGAGAGCTCCTGAGGAAAAAACGTTATTAAATGAAGCGCTTGCAAGGTCATAAAATTCTGAGGCTGAAATAAATGTTGCAGCCACCTTGTAGCCTTGGATGTCTCCATTCTGAGCTTCCAGCGGTGGAGGATCCCAAGTGACATCGAGCTGGGTTGCAGTGGAAGATTGAACAGCGACGTTCTGAGGTGGAGCAGTGGGAACTAGCGAATATAAAAATGAGTATTAAACTCAGCACTGGCATAGTGAATAAAAACAGCTCCGAATTGAAGTGGATATTCATTCCTGTAGTGGTGATAAGGTTGAAGTTCTGGTCTGGAGTGAGAGACACTCACCTGCCTCTCCTACAAACACTTCCTGTGGTGTGCTGATGGGCCCTTCCCCGACGGCATTGTACACACTCAGTCTGATCTCATAGCGCTTGTGTTTACTCAGATCTGCAATGGAAAAAGCAAACACATGTAAAAACACACCTTTAATATTATAGAAGAAACTTTTTAGTGTTGACACATTGTGACCGTAAGTATTATAAGGTTGCATCTGGGTGAAGAGCTGTTTTTAAGATATGAGGCATCAAAACTTTGGCGTTCTATGGAGCTTAGAACTGACAAATTATCTGAACATACACATCGTACTAAATAAAAAAATATTTGTTCTGTGGCATATTTAATAAATTGATGCTTTTCTAAGAACTTGCTACGGGGAAGATTTGCCTTTAAAAACATAACATTTGAAATGAAAGGTTTTGACATTTATAACAAATTTAACGCAAATTTCAAAATGTTACGACACGACACGATACGATACGGTGGCTTAGTGGTTAGTATGTTTGCCTCACACCTCCAGGGTTGGGGGCTTGAATCCTGCCTCTACCCTGTGGGCACGAGCTTGCATGTTCTCCCCATGCTTCAGGGGTTTCCTCTGGACACTCCGGTTTCCTCCCCCAGTCCAAAGACGTGCGCCATAGGCTGATTAGCATCTCTAAATTGTGTGTAGTGTCCTTGTGCAGGATAAGTGGATGGATGTATGGAAAATCTCAACTGTATTTAGCGCTCTCATTTTTAAAATCTCAATTTCAAACTAAAATGCTTACCTCTAGCAAGTTCAAAACAAATAAATACATCAACAAAAATGTATTAAATACAACACAGAAAAAACTTTAATGTGACACTTTACATATAATAGAATTCAAATATATCTAATTCATATTCATTTACTTTTGCCAGCTTCCCAGCTGCATAACATTCCATCTAGCAAAACAGCGCACGTTAGCTCACACTTTAAGTTTACTTCAAATGTACAAGCTCAAATACTGAGTCAGTGAAAACATGTCTTACACGTCCGCCATCTGAACCCCAGACTCATTTGCAGCAGAACGTTCAGTTTATTAAGCACATTGCATGCATAGTCAGCAATATATAATGCTAATGTTATGTGATGTTAGTCACAATATGAACCGTCTGCTGTGCTCAAGATTTTCTAAAGTGCCAGAATATTTATATATTGTAAACCCAGCGAGCATTTTGGACCTGTACTGAACACTTACTTTTGATTACTCTCAAGGAACACATGCAGCAGATCTACAGCTAGAAGTTACTTTGTTCTGCAACTTGCCATACTGAGGCTTCGAGTCTTTTCTGTCAGCACGTAAATAAAACATGGACATCAATTGGTCAAGGCAGACCGTTTTGTGTTCATCCGATTTTCATCCTGGACGACTGGCTAGCAGGTAGAACCACGTAAAAACTAATTTATCTGTGGGTTTAGAGATAGAACTTTTAACCATTTTAAATATTTTACAAAAAAATACAAAATAAAAACACCACAAGAGAATTAAGCCCACGGTGATGAAAATTTGTTCAACCTAAGTGCCAGAAAGAACCTTATAATACTGAGCTCAGGGCATAGCAGTGAGGTGAGAAAGCACACAGTGGAAACTGAAATGAGGGAGGAGAGTATCTGAATCGTTTTTAGGATTCGGGGGAAAAACGTGGGATGAAAGAAATGTGTAGAAATGCTGATGAAAGCGCAGAGAGACGGACGGACAGTCTTGAGACTTACTGCCAAGTTCATATTGGGTGAGTGACGATTCACTCAGGTTCCTGATACTGTAGGGAGCTGAGAATGGCAGGAGCAGAGAAGGTCAAACCAGGAAAAGCAGGCCAAGTAGAGAGAAGGTGAAACACAGAGAGGAGAAAAGGGAAGAATTTGGATTAGTGTATTAGTGAAAAGCTGGGAGCTGTAAAAGCAGCTTATTGGCACAAGCTTGTGTAGTGGCTGCAGTCCAACTTCGGAAACAAACACAACGCCTTGAGCCATGGAACAGCTTTGACTACTTGCCTGTTAATGAGACAAAGCAGTGCCAAGCCTAGGATTGCACACAAAACCAGCAAAGATGTTTGTGAGGAAAAGATTCTACTTTTTTTTATTATTATTACTATTCATCACAGTACTCTGTGGTACACATCTTTTGGTATAATTGCGTGAGAGAGGCACTTAAGTATTAAACAGTCCGGCATCTCCTGGGCCTCAGGTGCAGCATGCAGGTTACCCTTCAGCCTTACACTGCATTTCAGACTGACTAAATAATTTAACGGAATGAAAGAATAGTTTAAACACTAAATAAGACATTTTTATTCACTGTGTGTTGATTTGGGTCTAAAGAAAATGGCAGAATTGTTACTCAGTACATCACTCACACAGACAGTAAAACTGAAAACTAAACTGAAATCTAGCCTATACGTGTGGCGGTCTGGGAAAACCTGTCGCTGTGGCTAAATTCTCAAAAATCTATAACTAAGATGTTTGGTTCTGAACATTTGAACATTTTCTGCCAGTCATATACTTTGACATCTCTATTTGACAAGAAAATCTGCATACAATTTATCAAAATAACACGGAAATGTTTATATTTAGAAATTCCGGTAAGGAGACCATTTCTTATGCACAGTGGTGAAACCATCAGTCTGCCTAAAAATGTCTAAAAACCTTGCTAGCTGAATGTGCTTTCCTCATGCAATGATTATAAGGAATTTTTTTTATTTTTTTGCGGTCACATCATTGTCAATACAGAGAAGAGAGCTTTTACATTCGGTACAGATGACGGCTGACAAAGTTTTTAATCAATAACAAGAAATTCACCAAAGGAATAGAGAAGACTGAATGAATCAGTGGTTATTTCAGTGTTCATTCCTGTGAAGAAACGATGATGAGGCTCATGTTCAAACGCTATGAGTGGCTCTTACTTCAGGTGATGATACAGAGGCTGATGTGGATGATGCTGATAATCAAAGTGAGAACTTATTTCCTGTTGTAAATGTACAATTTACAATTCTTTAAACTTTGGAGGTAATGTTGGTTTTCCATAAGTACAGTAGATGAGAGTATAAATGTAGAGTGACGTGTTTTTTAAAATGCCATTTTCTCCTTTTTCGCGTCTCAACTACTAGAACTACTACATAATTTCAAAAATTGGCCATGGAATGGGTTTTCCCAGGCCACTACACATATTTACATCTAACTATATAAATATATAGGGTGAACAATGCACCAGGAAGCAAGACAAACTATATGTTCTATCTATCTATCTGTCTATCTATCTATCTATCTATCTATCTAACAATCTATCTATCTATCTATCTATCTGTGTGTCTGTCTATCTATCTATCTATCTATCTATCTAATGATCTATCTATCTGTCAATTTATCTATCTACCTATCTATCTATCTATTGATCTATCTATCTGTCAATCTATCTATCTATGTATCTATCTATCTATCTATCTAATGATCTATCTGTCTATCTATCTATCTATTTATCTAATGATCTATCTGTCTATCTATCTATGTATGTATTTATCTAATGATCTATCTATCTATCTATGTATCTATCTAATGATCTATCTATCTGTCTATCTAATGATCTATCTATCTGTCTATATATCTATCGATCTATCAATCTATCTGTCTATCTGTCTATCTATCTATCTAATGATCTATCTATCTAACAATCTATCTATCTAATGATCTATCTATCTGTCTATCTATCTATCTATCTATCTATCTATCTATCTATCTGTCTATCTATCTAATGATCTATCTATCTGTCTATCTATCTAATGATCTATCTATCTATCTATCTATCTATCTATCTATCTACCTATCTATCTATCTACCTATCTCTCTATCTAATGATCTATCTATCTGTCTATCTATCTATCTGCCTACCTATCTATCTGTCTATCTTCCACATGTCTCCACATACCAAAGTGTCCTTGGGCAAGACGCTGAACCCCAAGTTTCTCCCGATGGCAAGTTAGTGCCTTGCATGGCAGCTCTGCTACCATTGGTGTGGAGTGTATGGGAAACAGTGTAAAGTGCTTTGTAGAACTGTTAAGGTTAAAAAAAGTGCTATATAAGTGCAGACCATTTACCAAACTGCATCTCTCTCACTCAAAGACTTGAGAAGCAATTTCATCCTGCTGGGTTAAATTATGACTCACCCGTGAGCTCAGCCCAGCTAGCCATTGGGTTGTTGACGGTGCGGACAGTGAAAGTGCGCAAGCGATCATAGTGGAGCTCTCTGTAGCGAATCCGAAACCCCAGCAGGATGCCGTTGATCTGCTCCTCAGAGGGGGTCTGCGGATTAGACAGATCATCAGGTCTGATTATCAAGTCCTTTAGTGACATGATTGTTAGTAGTGCGATTCCCAAAATAACAGTGAACAGAAGCATTCTGAGCATTACCTTCCAGCGGAGCAGCACCGAGGTGGTAGTGTGTGGTGTGACGGAGATGATTGTGGGAGCTTTGTCTGGGGCTGTGAGGAAATAAACATAAAATAGCTCCTGAACTGCAACTGAACACTCATGGGTCTGAAGCATTAAAGGAACACAGTAAATATCATTATGCCAAAAATATTTGTAATGTGCTTAGCAGTTTTAGGTTGGTGCTGTAGTTTCATTATTCATTGGAGAAATTTACAGTGGTGTGCCATGCTGACATCACAGGAAGACACTTCCTGTATAGTTTAAATGATTTTTAATAAGAGAAAAAAAATTAACAATCTTAAGGGATAACCTTCAGGTTTCATTTGATAACCCCTAAAAACAAAAAAATCAAGTTTGCTTTCTCACCATTTTTCTGTTATGTTCAGTGTCATATTAATGAGAAGCCCAACACAGAAGTAGTAGAGACTGCACATGTTTTACTCAGAGTTCCAGAACGTAACGCAGCTGTACAACACAGTTGGGCTGATTTATGGCAGACACTCGGCTCGGCTAGATAAGGATCTATACATCCATCTTCTATACCGCTTATCCTTTTCAGGGTCACGGGGTAACCTGGAGCCTAGTCCAGGGAGCATTGGGCACAAGGCGGGGTACACCCTGGACAGGGTGCCAATCCATCGCAGGGCACACTCACATACACACTCACACACCCACTCATACACTACGGACACTTTGGACATGCCAATCAGCCTACCATGCAAGTCTTTGGACTGGGGGAGGAAACCGGAGTACCCGGAGGAAACCCCCGCAGCACGGGGAGAACATGCAAACTCCGCACACACAGGGCCATGGTGGGAATCAAACCCCGGACCCTGGAGGTGTGAGGCGAACGCGCTAACCTAGATAACGATCTACAAGATGATAAACATGATGGCACTGATGATGGCATTAGCAATGAAAATTTAAGCTTTGTAGGTTGATCTGTTTGAGCAGAGTGTCCAGATGTGGAGCTGGACAGACTAAAGGATTAAAGCGCTGCTGTATGGCTCTCTTCAGAAGGAAATGAAGTCCAACTGGTACCACAATCAGCAGATAGATGAATGGCATTGTGGGTAATGTAGTAAATCATTAGCCAAAGTGAAAACAGACCAATTTATTGATGAAACTCAGTATTCAATGACAAAATAATTCCTGTGCACAGTTGATGATAAATATTGATATGTAAGGTGGATTTTTCCGTTAACAGAAGAAAATGTTCTCACACACTCATATTCTTTTGACAATTCCAGAAAGTGCACTGGCACTAATGACGTCTAGCTACTTCAGTTTCTGATTTTTATTTACAGATCTGACACAGAAAGTGTGAGCTGGCCTTACCATCCTGCAGAGTGGTGATAGCCTCGCTTTCCTCACTGTACTCACTGTCTCCTATGTCATTAGTAGCCTTAACACGGAACTGGTATGAAGTGAAAGGTTTGAGTCTGTAAAAAGCACAAAAGTTCTGGTCAGGTTTCTCAACACTAACATGTCTGTTGACAGCACTAGACTAGTGATGTTAGAGTGCTGACTTACTTATCCACTATATAGGAGTTGGCCTCATGGTTGACTGATGCTGAATAGACGATCCAGTTGACGCTGGGAAGCTCTTTGTACTGCACGGTGTAGTAGCGCACTGGAGACAGACCATCACTGCCTGGTTCCCATGACAGCAGCACGCTACGAGCCTGCACATCCTCCTGAGGCACTACGGGGCGACTCGGGGGCTGGGGGCGAGCTGAGAAGGAAAGCGTTAATATAATGATTATTTGCAGGAATATCATGGATAACAATGAAATATGTAATGTATTACTGTTTACTTCTTATTTAAAGGGTCAGACTTTTTCCATTAGCATAGGGTCCTTTTCCTCATCACCTGCACCCATTTCTTGGGGCGTTCCACAGGGTTCCATTCTGGGCCCTCTTTTGTTTTCCCTTTAAATGCTTCCTCTGAGTTCCATATTTCAAAAAATATATATAACATTATACATCATTGTTATGCTGACCTTTTTCTAACTTTACCTTCCGATGAAACCAGACGATATTTGTTCATTTGACCATCTTTTTCCATGTTTAGCTGAAATCAGGACTTGGATAGTAAATAACTTCCTACAATTAAATGAAAATAAAACAAGACGTTCTCTTGCTAGGCTCTCATGTATCTAACAATTCACTTAAAAATCAGTTAGGCTCCCTAAGTAACAATTTGTATAGTTATTCAAAAAACAATCTTGGTGTTTGTTTTGATCCCCCGCTCCAATTTGATAAGCAAATTGATGCTGTTGTAAAGAGTAGATTTTTCCAATTTAGATCTACTGCAAAATTAAAACAATGCTTTTCTTGTAAGGACCTTGAAATTGTGATCCATGTACTCATTTAATCTTGGTTGGAATAGTGTAATTCCCTGTATGTCCCTCAATCCACTCTATCTCTATCTGGGCAGTGGTGGCTTAGCAGTTAAGGCTATGGGTTAATGATCGGAAGGTCTGGGATTCAAGCCCCAGCACTACCACCCCTTGAGCAAAGCCCCTTAACTCTCTCTGCTCCAGGGGCGCTGTATCATGGCTGAACCTGTGCTCTGACCCTAACATGCTGGGGTATGTGAAGAAAAGAATTTCACTGTGTTGTAATGTGTATGTGACCAACAAAGACTCATTATCATTATTATCTCAGTTGCAGATGGTTCCTGTTCTTGCCTCATTGCATTTGCTTTAAATGTAGAGTTGATTTTAAGATTCTTCTATTTGTGTATAAGACACTGTTCCTCGTTCACGTTGTAGATCTAATAGAGATCAGGCTTTTTCTGTTGATGCGCTTAAGTCTACATTTTAACTCCAGGGCCTCTCCAACATTGAGTGCTTTTAAAGTTAAGACTTATTTTTATTCTTTAGCTTTTGATTAATGTAAATGTACTGTTGTTATTGTTGCCTTTGTTGCCATTGTCTCTGGATACTATATTTCTTATTATAATGCACTTTGGGTCAACTTTTGTTGTGTTTAATTGTGCTCGATAAATAAAGTTTGACTTGACTTGACTAATGTGTGTTTGTGTAAGATGGATGTATTTAAATTATGGCTGTCAAAGTTAATATATTAATTGTAAATTATTATAAAATTGCAAATTCTTGTAAAAATATTCTTGAGCCAAAATGCTTAAACTTGCTAGGATTAAATGGTGACGAACGTTGCAAAATGATTTAAACAAAGACTAGCTTGGTTTTATAATGTAAAAAAACCCAAACTTTAATTGCCTTTCAATAACAGCTTTATCTTGGTCAGAGTTGCACTGAATGCTGGCGGACACTTATGGCCGATCCTGGATGGGATGCTAGTCCATCACAGGGCACAACGCACAAATACATGAACACAGCCAATCCACCTACTGGCAGGTTTTTGAGAGGTGGGAGGAAACCAGAGGGAACCCATATGATCATGCAGAGCAGCTGCATAACTTGGAACGAGCTGGGAACCCTGGAGCTGTGAGCTATTTTAATTCTTTGATAGCTCTAATTTAATCATTCAATAAGTCTGCCTTGTGCACCTCTCTTCTCCGTGGTGACCACCAGGGCCTCAGCAGCTTCTCCCCAGCCGTTTCTGGTCTGGGCTGTTAGGCGGAACACATAAACACTCTCCGGTTTCAGTCCGCTAGCTGTATACTGCCGTGCACTGGGGCTGAGCACGTCCACTATGGCCGAATTGGTGTTGGAGGAGTTTCGCCGGTAAGTGATCTGATAAGCTAAAAGAGATATAAATCATATGATCAAGAGGACAGTCGCACAAGTCCGAAAACAACACATGGAACGAGAATTATTGGTTTTTGATCATCATAGATAGAAACTCACCAAGGATAATGCCGTTGGGCTGAGCAGGGGGCTGCCAGATGAGTCGCACCGAAGTGGTTCTGACCTCAGGAAAAAGGATTCCTACCGGAGGCCCAGGAACTGCAAGCAATAACTCATTGAGTTACAGCAAAGTTACAGCAAGATTACAACACAAAGCAATTTTCCCATGAAGGCAAGTATATCTAGAGTCTAGAATAGTGTTCTACCATCATCCAGTGTGCGCTCCAGGAGTGGGGGTGAGCTGGGTGCGCCGTCTCCTATGCGTGTGAAGCTGAGAACCTGGATCTCGTACAGGACATACTTGTCTAGGCCGGTCAGTTGGACACTGTGGCTGGTGTTCCCCTCCACCATCCAGAAGCGGAGTGCCGAATCAGAGTCTTTCTCTCTGTACGCTACCTATAAGAGATAGAGCAGAGACTCTCATACACTTTCCTTGACAGGCAGCCTTGTCCTGAAAAATGATTAAAAATACAAGGAGTGGTTAACATCTGCAGTGCCTTGTAGCCCAGTATGAGTCCATTACGGTCAGCTTCTGGCACCTCACCCCACCGGACCAGGATACTGCTGGAGGTCGTGGCAAAGGCAGAGACATTGGCTGGTCCACTAGAAGGCACTGCAACCAAAAGCCATATTAACAATGATGGCACACAGCAGCTTAATATTTCTGTTAAAATATAATGGAGCTACACTGCATATAATAATACAGTATCTTAGCATGGGTAAATATTTTGTACATAGGCCAATCTTTCTAATCTAAATCTGTTTTCATTATGAGATGAAACATGCATTTATTAAGCCTGTTCATAGACATTTTTACTCATATCAAGCTTCTGATTACTCTATAATTGTTTCTTTCTAGAAATGCTTTATGTAAGAAAAAAAAAAAATCAAGCTAGAAATGAACACAAATTTAAAAAAACTCATAAAATAACCTCATAGTGAAAATTATGAGACACATTTGCCCATATCTGAGATTTTTTTTCTATGATTTCATTTTTTATAGTGCGTAAAAGCCACCAAGTGTTCAAAAGTGTTCACATTTACTAACAACCCATATTATATAAATTATAGGAGAAAGAGGAAAGAAGTAAAGGCTCTCTCACCTGACTCTCTAGTTCTGGCGTGAACGGGTTGACTCCATGGTCCCGCCCCGATGCCATTGATGGCCTGCACACGTACTTCGTACTCAGTCCACTCCTCCAAGTCCTCGATGGTAAACTCTCTCTCTAGCCTGTCAGAGATGATGTGGGACAGGACTCCACCTTTCAAACCAGCCCGAGAGTACTGCACCCTGTAGCCCACCAGCTCTGGATTACCGTTGTACTCCCACTCTGGCAGGGGCTACAACACATTACTCTTATGTGTCAAACATCACATTTTATAGCTGAACATTTTTTAGAATCACATTCACATAACTGAGACTACATGCATGTCATTTTTGTCTGAAAGTTACAAGGTAAAATTAAAGTTTGAAAAATATGAATATCTAAAAATGATCTTTGCACATACACAACTGAGATCGTTGGCAAATATTGGACATATATTGTGCATTTTAAGGCATAAATATATATTTCATATTTTAAAATATTTGTAGAAGACCAGAGTGCATGTATCTACTGAATAGAGAATAGAGCAAGCACAGTCAGACATGGCTAATTCTTCAGATGTTCACCTACCACCCATCGCAGCCAGAGGCTGGTTTCACTGGCTGTGCGGAGAGTGACGTTGGCAGGCGCAATATCTGGTGGTGCCTGCAAGGTCTGGATTTTCCTAGAGGGTTGGCTTGGAGGACTAGTGCCCACTATATTTACTTGACGCATTCGGAACCTAAAATACAGTTCAATGAGCAGTCAGTAAGCAGGAGAAGCTGGTGTGTGCAGGTGGTTCAGGTAGAAGTGAGTGTACCTGTAGAAGGTGTATGGGTTGAGACCCTCTACTATGAGAGAACGCGCGTCAGGCTCGTTAGTCAGCTGATGGACCATGACCCACTCTTCATTTTCCCCTATTACTCCGATCTGTGCGAGAGAGAATGGAATAAAGAAACAGACGATTTCATATTCACTTTGTATTGAGCTAATGTACAGACACACAGGCAGATTCATCACAGGTACTTTCACACTAAGCTTTTTATTTATAATAATTCATTTATTTTATGGAAAATATGCTGTTAAAATATACTAACTAACTAGCCTAGGTTGATAGATTCTAGATTAATTTTATTATTACCATAAGTTTTAATAAAGCTTCGTTGTTTGTCTTTGCTGTAACTTTAGAGGAAGAAATCAATGGAAAAGGAGCTGCTTGAGTGACTTTACTGAATGAAGCCATTTCAAGTTGGACGGTCACATTGCATACCAGTGAATTTCCCATAATAATAAAACCTTTTTGGGGAATTTCCCAAAAGGTTATTTATAGTTATATGTATATTGCAACACTGGAATATTGGCAATGAAATATTTTCACTTCAGCATGTCATAAATCTCCTCATATTCACTAAGGCTAAATGTGCACCATCACTTTGTCCTCCTTGTTTGTTTTTCTTGACCTAATTGGTCAAAAGATAAAAAAGGCACTTCACTGGAAAACTGGAAGTGCTCTGCTGTGTTGAGAAAAAAAACTCCATGTGTGACATCAAAAGCACCAATATTATTACCTGGGCCTCCACTATCCAGCGGGAGATGGAGGTCTTGCCATCGTAACCAGGTTTAAATTGCAGGGCCACGGAACGTGGGCCGATATTAGAGATGGCGATATTGGTCGGTGGCCCAGGCATTTCTGCAAGAACAGAGAAAAAAAAAGTAGAACAGTCTGGTATTTAAAAATGAGCACCCACAACAAACCAATCATGGGGATATTGCTTAAGAAAAAAACCCCTCATTTATTTAACAAAAGCCATACAAATACACTATATGGGCAAATGTGTGTGAACACCTGACCATAACACTCGTATGTGCTTGTTGAACATCCCATTCCAAATTTGTTCCCCCTTTGCTGTTATAATAACCTCCACTCTTCTGGGAAGGCTTTTCACTAGATGGAGGGAGGCTGTGGGGATTTGTGTTCATTCAGCCACAAGAGCATTAGAGAGGTTGGGCACTGGAATGGTCTAGAACGAAGTCGGCATCCCAAAAGTGTACAGTGGGGTTGAGGTCAGGGCTCTGTGCAGGCCACTCAAGTTCTTCCACTCCAAGCTTGGCAAACCATGTCTTCATGGAGCTCCCTTTGTGCACAGGAGCATTGTCATGCTTTCAGGTTTGGGCCTCTTCGTTCCAGTCTAGGGAAATTATAATGCTACAGCACACAAAGACATCCTATACAATTGTGCTCTTCTAACTTTATGAAAACAGCTTGTGGAAGAACTACATATGGTCATGTGTCCACAAACCTTTGGTCATATAGTGTATGAGGTCACACATATGCTTGCTGCTGTTTATGGGAGTTAGGGCTGACCTGGTGGCACGCCAGAGGATATGGTGGAGGAGGAGAGCTGGCCCTGGCCCTTGGAGGTCATAGCAGCTACCTGGATGGTGTAGGTGGTGAGGGCGGTCAGGCCGGTGACCCGGTACTCCTGTGTCAGGTTGGGCAGGTAGTGTGTGACTCGTGTGTTGGTGCGGTTGAACTCTTCCCAGGAGATGCGATACCCTACAATAAGCAAGCAAAGAATACAGATAAGGAGGATACCAATGGAGCTAATAAAATGTGTGTCAGGACTGTTTCAATAATAATGTATAATTTTCACAATATTTATATAAATCCAAAGTCAAATGTGTAAGATCCCATGTTGAACTTCTTTTCCATGTTCTAGGTATGTCCTAAACATCCGGGTTTGGCCAATGGTGTTGTTTGATGTAGGAGAAATGTAAGGTTTATAATAAAGAGGGTATATATATATATATATATATATATATATATATATATATATATATATATATAAAAATCTATGTAATATTACATACATTAATTTATATTGATTTCAGTTAGCATAAGATGTAAATATTTTAATCATTTTTGTGTATAGCTAAGTGTAATATGGTCTGTGAATTTGAAGTTGTGGGTAGCTATGTAGTGAAAATGGATATACAAGCTTAATCAGTCCAGTGTGTAATCAGACACCGGTTGTCAAACTACAGCTTCACCACAGGTTGTATGGAAACTATAAATGCAATTTTCTCCCTTTTTAATTTTGTGAGTAAGCAGAGGAATTCAGGTTGAGATACTTGCATTTATAATTAGAGTTTAACTTGTACTGAAGTTGGCATTTATGCTCGCTGTTTGATGGCAATAATTGTATTATCTTTCTTTGTGTTTTGGGCTCATCATTATATTCTTATCATGTCTATGTTACATGCCTGTTTCACACCTCTGTGTAAGCTGATATTTTTCTCCTTGTCCGCTGCTGTCACTAATCATGATTGTTGGGAGATTCTGATTTGCACCATTCTTTTGTGTGCTCTCACCTCCTAATCAACACTGTATCCCCAGTTGTTGTGACACTAGTCACGACTGTACAGACAGACATAGGATTTCTATCAGTATGGGTTGGGTATGAAGTACAATCCAACTGTCTGGTCACAGAAAAAAACAATAAACATACAGATGGTCCCAGACAGCTGCACCCAAGCCCTACTGATGTTCAAATAAAAATACGAGCGTTGGATCTCTGCTTCTCTCCACATGTCACTTCACCTTCAAGTAAACTCATGATCTAAAAAATATTAGTTACAAGAAATCATTATTGTGGATAAGTCATTATGATGTTAGGTCCTTCTGATTTTCTTTGCTTAAGAAAGATGGTTAGTGGAAGGTCCTGACATTGCTAAAGGAACAGCACAGAAGTGAAATTTCACCTTACATGATTTTATCATTCCCACAGTATTATAGTATAGACTTGTAATGTAAAGCTTAATGTATAACTCAACTGAATATTCAATATTTTAATTCATGCTTGAATGCAGTGTCTAGTGTGTGTATGTGCATGAGCATAATGGCACCTGTGAGAATGCCGTTCTTCTCATGTGGCTCTTTCCAGCTCACTTTGAGGGACGTGTCCAGGATCTCGGTGAAGCTCAGGTGACCCACAGGCCCTGGGGCTGGAGACACACTTGGAACATTTAGTCCAACAGCACAAAAAAACAACCCAGCTAGGTATTCAGTCTAAAGCTCTGACACTCACTGTCTTCATGGGTGCGGATTCGGTGCGGAGGACTCCGTGGGCCGTCTCCAGGCGTTGTGAAACACAGCACCGAAGTGAAGTACTCTGTGAATTTCTTCAACCCAGTGACGTAGCCAACGTGCACGCTGTCCTGAAAGTTCGGCCTCACCGTCACCATGGCCACGTCCTCCTCATGGCTTGGTTCCCAGGCCAGCAGCTGAGGGGAACATTACAGAGAAGATGAAAAAAGAAAGCGAGAAAAAGAGATCAGAGGGCACAGCGTCCATCTCAATCCCCTGGGAGAAAATGCCAATATGTGCTGTGCAGCTGTCACTGAGACGTTATTGAGATGAATTGTACCACAGAAACTGTGATTTTTTTTTGTTGCTCTGAACACTAGAGGGCAGCAGGATGATGGATCACCTTGTAGCCCTGGTTGATGCCGTTGATGAACTGAGGGCTTGGACCGCTCCACGTGAAGCGAACTGTAGTGGAGTTGACGGCCTCTGCTTGCACGTTCCCTGGTGGTACTGTGGGGACTGCACAGCATGGAACGAGGAATACAGAATAAAGGATGCATCAAATATGGTATTTTAGGGTAAAATGTGCAAAAACATTGTTAATAATTACATTGAATCAGATATGGATTCTGGATAAGCAGTATGTCTGGCTGCAGGACATATTTGCTTTGGATTTTTCTTCCATTTTCTTCCAATTTAACCATTTGCCAAATGATAGCTTTCCACTATCATATAACAACGATGGACTAATTTAATTAATGACTAAACTATGCCAGGACTCACCTCCTTGTAAGGTCCACTCTGTGACCTTTTGGCTAAAGACACCCTGACCCGCACCATTGTAGGCCGCCACCTCAATCTCATAGTTGGTCCAAATGATCAAGTCCTCAAGTAGGAGATTGGTCTGGTCAGGGTTGGTGATATTCTTAATTTGACAGTCCACTGGCAGACCTGACAGACAGTACCTAAGCCGACACAGACACAGAAGCAATCAGTTGAAACATCCATCCATCCATTTTATGTACCGCTTATCCATCACAGGGTCATGGGGGAGCCTGGAGCCTATCCTAGGGGACTAGGGGCACAAGGCAGGGGACACCCTGGACGAGGTGCCAACCCATCGCAGGGCACAATCACACACACATTCACACACACATTCGCACACTACGGACAATTTAGACATGCCAGTCAGCCTACAGCACATGTCTTTGGACTGGGGGTGGAAACCAGAGTAGCCGGAGGAAACCGCTGAAGCATGGGGAGAACATGCAAACTCTGCACACAAAGGGCAGAGGCGGGAATTGTGACCCGGGGGTGCGAGGTAAACATGCTAACCACTAAGCCACCGTCCCCACCCGGACTTTAAGTTAATGATCAGAAATGAGCTGCAGAGAATGAGCTCTATGAGAATAGTTGCGGTTGTTACATTTAAGATAGTTATATAAATGTATATACAAATGCATACAAATACTTTCAGTCTTTTGGTGTAGTATGTGTGAGGAACTGACAGAGGGAGGAGAGGGCTATAACTTCATAAAACCTCACTTCTGAACTTGAAACAATGCCTTTTGGGATCTGTATGGTAGTGAATATGTCTTACGTCAAATTTATGTATGTTGTAAAAATCACTGTGGTCACATTAGCTCTAACAGCGTTCAAGTTCAATTTCCACCGCATAGAGTTCAACCGGTCTCGAATGAGCAATGGAAGTCTTAATTCAACAGTGCTGAATTTACTGCTGCGCATTCCACGTCCTGCAGGGACAGCTGCTTGACTTTCCGTGCAGGACTTGAAGATTAATCGAAGCTGTGGGGGTGTTGTGGGGGGTGGTGTGAGCATATGTCTGTGTGTGTATGAGAGAGAGAGAAAGAGAGAGAATGTAAAGTCTCACCTGATAATGTAGCCCTGCAGCAGGCCATTCTGGTGGCTCTCTGGAGGAGGCTGCCATTGGATCATGATGGACTGATTAGTGCGGCCGCTGGCGATGACTGTTTGAGGAGGGGCGCTGGGTGGTTCCTCAGGTAATGTCAGCCTGATAGCGGAGAATAAGTGGGAGTGAGAGATAAAGCCAAAGATAAAAAGAAGGGATGGAGAGACCGAGTTCATGTGTATGTGTTCAAAAAAGTGTTTTATGGTTTCGTATGAAACGTCAGCTTTTATGAACCATAAGAAGATAATGACTAGGACGCTGTATTAGTAGTGTGTCTGGTTTAAATGCCAGAGAATGACAGTTATGGACATCTCTTTTCCTGCTTCATGCTCAGACAAACTGTCGGAGTCCATAGAAACGCTCAGAGTTCTCAGCAGAAGACCCGGAGAGATGAGCTGTAGCCAAGAATAGTGATAATCAAAGGCACTGAGAATGAAAATGGTAAGTGTGGTGCAGCAGAAACCCAGCCAAGTTCACTTTAAGTCAGTTTAATGTTTTGATTTCTCCCAAGTGAGCGTGTTGAAAATTCTGAGGCAAAGATAAAATGGGCTGGTTGGGATGAAAGGCGAATGCTTCAGGAGCACTGTACTTTACGCAGTCCTGTCACTCGCATAGACTTTGTTCACTGACAGAGAACTGCCTCTGGTCTGAGAGAGCGTAGATGCAGTGGGAGCGTTTGATAACACTGGTGTGTATGTTAGTCAAGGCACGAGTTGCGTGCCTGTTTTAGCACTGTTGTGAACTGTGCAAGTTTGCAAGCAGAAAAACTTGAAAGAATTCCCTACACTATCTGCCTTTTGCCTTTAAGGTGTCTCACACTTGGCCGAGAGTTGCATCAGCACGCAGAATTTCAGCCTGCTCCTGCTAAATATTTTGAAGCCCTTTTTTCTTAAAAGAAATAATGTAGTATGTTTTAATCGAAACGTTTGTTTAACCTTGTGCCAGCCCGCTCCCCTAGCCACTCCTGCTTGCTCCGGCAGATACTGTATTTTTGCGTGAACCCCATCTGCAATATTTTCCATTCATCTCAGCAGATCAAAATTCCCAAAATACAAACCAAAAAAGTTGGCATTTTTTTTCTCCTCCATTATAAAAGGAAACAAAAACACACCAACTGAGTTCAATTGCAATATTGGCACTATCTGCTTAGGCTATAACAAATTCTTAGACAAAATGTGCTTGGAAAAATATAGGTTAATTGAGGGTATTACTGATAACAATTTGATTTGTCCACATATGAAAGCACTAGAGATTGAATAAAGTGTCACAAAAATTAGTCCAGGAGTCATGTTACATCAATGGCTGTCAGACTCAGATGGTGGAGACATGCATAGGTTGAAACAGATAATGGACTTTATTTAACAACAATGAGGCAAGCAACTGAGGTGAAATAACCAGGCAGAAAAAAAAAAAAACCTCAAACGAGTTATCTAAAACACAACAGCTGTTACGCTCCCGCCAGCAGATGGCACTGCAGCGTCAACATGCACACGCGGCTTTAGAGAGCACGCGTGCTCGAGATTTTTGTACATGGACACGCGTCTTTGTTTGTTTTGGTTTTCCCCCCGTTTAAGCATTGGTTGATGTTCGAGGGTGTGTCTTGATTTAAGCCAGGCGTCTATGTTTTAGGTTGATTGTGTTTGTTATTTAAACCCCTCGTGTGGCTGTGCACTTCGCGCAGTATTTATGTTCACTGAGTGTTTGAATGGTGAATGTGTTACGTTCGCAAAGCGGTCTTATTTCCATGGCCTGTTCTCGTGCAATGCCTAGACTTTAATCTTATGTTTAATCTAGTTAATCTTGTTCAGTATTGATCGCGTTTAATGTGTCCTGATTTCAGTTTGAAAATAAAGACATTGCTCCTGCGCTTACTTCCTGTATATAGTCCCGTGTCATTACAGCAGCAGCACAAAAGGGAAATCCAAAGGGCAAAAAGATCATGAGTCATACACAGGATATCGCTATTGGCAAAAAGACTATATAAGAAATATAGTCTGAAGGCCACAAACAAGACTTAGCAATGAACAAACCACACTGAGAGGCATTCACACTGAAGCGTGAGTGTGAATTGTTAGCTTTTATACTTGATTGGGTTGTTTCGGAGGTGGAGGTCTGGCGGTTATGTAGTATATATAGTTATATAGTACGAGAGCAGCCTCCAGAGCAAAATAAAATCTATCACTGACAAATTTTGTTGTGTTATTTGAAGTGTTTTTGATTGATTTTGGATGTCTCTATTTTTTTTATTAGTTTTTGGTTGGATGGATGTATATCTTTTATTTGCTTACATATGTATTAACAGTTAACGTATATTAATATTTATATATTTATTTCATTTAAAAAAGTACGGTACATTTTCATGGTACAGTATTATTTATTTTTGTAATAAAGTTCAGCAATATTTTACTTGTGAGTGTTATGTTATTCAGTATCAATATTAAAAACTATCGATTGGTTAATCGGTTATCGGCAGGTACTGCCCAACTTAGTTATCCGTATCGTTAAAAATCCACTATCGGTCGACCTCTAACCACATGTGACCCATATCTGTCTTCAAAATGAACCCACATGTCCTCTGAAACACCCTACATGCACACATCGATTTCTTGGCCAATTGTTTGAATACCCGAGTTTGGTAGGTTCCTTCCAGTTGTATCTTGGATCAATTCCCAAAATATCAAATAAATCAACAATTTCCCCATCCTTCCACAGAATATAGTCACAGTCACATTGTTGCTGCCCTTTATTGTTACACAGCAAAATCACCAGTGTTGATTTAACACCCACAGTGTTGAATTCACACCCTTTAGTGTTTATATGAGTCCATTGGACTCATATAAACACTCTGGGTGTTAATTCAACACTAGGGATTTTACTGTGTATTTTGCCATGTTGACAACATTGGATGATGATGATGATGATGATGATGATATGCACATGCGCACTCAAGTAAAAAGCCACATGTATGTATCCCACCTATGATATATGAATACAAAGTGGCTCATGTACAAACGATCAGCTTTTTGTGTCCACAGTCCTGGAAAAAAAAAAAAAAAATCAGATCTGTCTCACGATAAAACAGAAAATTGGATTTGTGTCACTTCAACCTGGTGTGTGGACGGAGACATACTGACCACCTTGCCACCTTGGGGGTTTTTAGGGGTAAAGTTGCTCGAACATTAATGATGCATTTGCAATTAAACTACCTCTGAAGTGTGATAACAATGGCAGCACAGCACTGTTATGAATATATCCCAGCGTGCCAATAGTAGCGTGTCAATTCCAAAAGCAGCATAGCAAACTGCAAAGATTTTCAACAGCTTTGAAATGCCATCTGTGAAGGCAGCCACAAATAAAACCCGAGATTGAAATCATTGTCTTTATAGTGAATGGTGCATGACAAGCATGGCACTTTTTGGAAGTCAGTAGTGATATTGTGTCCAATCACTGCGATAATGGGTTTAGTTTCTATCTTTACAGTTTTTTTCAGTCTCTGGGATTCTTATTCCTTACTGTCATGAACAGTCTGGGCTCTGTCTCTTACATGCCTGGACACTGCTGTTTGATGAGCCAATATGTCTGACACATCAATTCTGCCGTATTGCACAGCCTTGTCAGTTTGCTATTGTACAAGCTACACAAAGCCTGACAAAAAGGGGACAAAGAGAAGGGACAGATTTATTTGTAGTGTCATGCTTAATTTGTCACATTTTTCTTCTCACAGAAACAATATGCTTTGGCCAAAGAATTCTTCCCAAACATGTCGCTGCAGCTTAGAAGTACATTCTATCTTATGACTTCCTTTTTATTTTATATCTCTTTAAATCTATAACCAGTACCAGTATATGATTAATCCATCTTTAAAAATGGAAAAAAAATAAAAAATACGCCCAAAACTGCAATATCAACAAGTGGAACAAAAATCTAGGAATTTGCTTTAAAGTGGTCCACTACATTTGTTCATTACATTCTAAATGAAAGTGCATCAACTTATATTACAAAGGGCTAGACCACTGCACATTTTCCTCTCTGTTTGGACCCTGCAAAAGATTCCTCCATAATCCACGTTTTATATATATGACCTGCTTTCATATAAAATAAATGCAGTCAAATAAACAATATAAAAAAAGTGAAACAAATCTATTCGGCTTGGCTTTTTTTTTTTGCATTCTTCAATAATTTCTTATGACTGATTTGGAAGCAATTTACAAAGCGATCTGCTGCTAATAAAAATTTCATCCATTAGAACTGGTGCAAATAAAACAAAAAAAACCCAGGTGCACCAGCACTAACAAACATTCAGAAGGTGTTTGTGGCTTAGTGGTCAACATGTTTACGTCACACCTCTGGGGTTGGGGGTTCGATTCCCGCCTTCGACCTACGGAGTTTGCATGTTCTCCCCGTACTTTGGGGGTTTCCTCCAGGTACTCTGGTTTCCTCCCTCAGTCCAAAGTCATGCATTGTAGGCTGATTGGCATGTGTGTGCAATTGACCCCTGAAATGGGTTGGCAACCCATACTGGGTATCCCCTGCTTTGTGCTCCTGGCTCCCCTGTGTACAATAAGTGGTCGGGAAAATGGATAGATGAGATGTTCATTGTAGTATCAAAGCAGCGTCCCACCAATCTTACAGTAGCTAGTAGCCAGTTAGTCACAAACGCCATATCATTTCTTAGCCTTATTTTGTTAACTTCGCTATGCCATACTGAGTAACTGCTTTCTCAAAACTGCTTAACATTTTCACATGCTTCAAAATGTCATGTAAGATAGGTGCAGACGGATGCAAATGCCATAAAAGGCTTTATTGAGAGGCAGGCAGACAAATCCAAGTCGAGTAACCAAAACAAAGCAAAACAAGAATCCATGAACACGAGGACAAAACAGGATTTAAAAAAAACCCACGAAACAAAGAACAAGGATCAAAGACTTGGTATGACTCTGGTAGCGAAACACAGAAACACAGTATTTTGCGACTAAAGATTGAAAAATGAGGGTATAAGTACACAAACTAATCAAAAGGGTAACAAGGAACAGCTAAGAATGATTGGGACGTCTGAGGAAACAACCAAGAACATGACAAGGGTGGAAACAGGACAGAGACCAAAACAAAATCAATGTCAACCCGGAAGCATGCAGAGGAGAAATCTATGACACGATATAAAAGCTCATTCCTGAGATTAGATTTATCCCAGACACATTGCGTCTTTTTTTAGTTTAGTTCTTTGTTTACTGAAGTTACCCTGCCGCTCCTCTAAGGTCTTTCAGTAGTACTGGCTCCTGTATATGAAAGTATGTGATAACTAATTGGTAGTAACTGTAGTCCCTTTATATATATATATATATAAAAACAGCCATTAACCTGGACCATCAGTACTTCTGCAAAATGTGTTCTGAATAAAGAATAAATGATGACTTGGTGAAATGGTGAAGAAAAAAAAAACTAAAAAACTTTTAGATGTGTGTGTGTGTGGTTGTTTATCACACTGTTGACCTTAGATGACATTGAAATTAATTAACACTAGGACTGAGAAAATGCTACAGAATATACAATTGACTACATTCACAAATCCCCCCCCCCCCATTATCTATAATCTCTCTCATTCTCAAATCCCTAAAATAGTAGTAATTAATGTGACCAGCAATGTTGAAGAATACACTGAACGTTAAGATTACATTCCAATCATGTACCCAGGCTTTAGGCATACCTTTAGACGTTTAATATTTTAATGTTTATAGCTTAACTATTCATTTTCAGCATGCTTTCTTCCAGCAAATAGACTGCTATTTGTAAACCAAACCTTACACTCATCATGAACAAAAATGCAAATGAGACCTGAGAGAGCATAAGACACAATTAGACACAATTAGACTAAATCTTGGCAAGGACCTTCCTGTCGAAATGATTCTATTATTGTAAAACACAAAAGACCGAATTAAAATGCAGCAGTACTTCTTCAGTACAGCAGAATAAATCCTTCATATTGCTTTTCTGCATTTTTTGTTGTTGTTGTTGCATTCTTATTTAGTAATATAATATTTGCAAATCTAGGCTATAAAATTATATATACTGTGTGCTACATTGGCAAATAATATATTTATAAAATAAATGTTATTTAATACAGAGAGTAGTGTAACTATCTGTGACCTGAAGTTACAGTATCTAGTTTTAGCCAGCCAATCAACAAGCTTATAATCTTATTATTGTTAACATGCCTTGTAAATCACGAGTACTACCTTTAAACCCAAATGAACTGAATCTCAAAACTCAGATGTGTCAGACGACTCTGTGGACACCTGACCAAAGCACTCATATGTGTTTGCTGAACATCCCGTTCCAGATTAATTCCCCTGTTGCTGTTATGATGACCTCCATTCTTCTGGGAAGGCTTTCCACTAGAGTATGGAACGTACCTCTGAGGGATTTCCTCGTTGAGCTACAAGAGCATTAGTGAGGTCTAATTAGTGTTTCTGCGCCTCTTTTTAAGTGTGTTGCAATCCGTGTGTTTTTATAATAATCAGGGTTATTCTGATATGGTTTTACTTTAAAAGTATAGTACTAGAATGGTATGGATTTTCTTCATTGTCATATTTAGATAAATAGGCAGAGACTGGGCAGAGCACTGTTTGTATTAAACTAATAACCCAAACGGCGTGCTTGAGGAAAACAGCTTATCGAACTTAATTGCAAATGTCAGAGAATATGCCTATATCATAGGCTCTACTCGACAGAATGAAGACAAACTGCAGGAATAAAATCCCCATATAGTGGTTAATAATGCAAGCAAGAGACATTGCATTACATGCTTACTGCTTTAGTCCTTACTTGCATGTGGAAGCCTGCCAGCATGGTGGATTTGATTAACATAAAAAAGAGAGGGCTTCCATATCCCAAGGGACACATTGCACTGCTGCTGTTGTCTGATATGCATATGATATGGATACACACTCACAGGACTATTTAATAGGAACACCACTGCTCTTTCATGCAATTCTCCAATGAGCCAATCACGTGGCAGCAGCACAACGAATAATATCATCACCTGTTTTTTTCAAATCTTTTTCAAATCTTCAACAGATTCCTGTTCTTGGAAGACCTGATGTGTGAATTGAAGGAATGAGCAGGTGTTCCTATTAAAGTGGATGGATTCAGGAATACATCCATGTTCATGTTTAAAATGAGAGGATATAACAACATTCCTAATAAAACACTGACCAACCTTGGTCTGATTTAGAAGATTGAAGAATGCAACTAGTCTGAAGATGAATCAGTAGCATTTTTTCAGAACAATTATTATTATGAGTACATGGTTTTTGGTACTTTTCAACACCGATGCCAATACCAATAACAAAATATGTCACCTACTTACTATTGAGAAGTCAGCGGCATCGCAGTACATTTTATTTAGCGCTGTTTATGTTTCTTTGGTTTTATATCGCTGGCATTTTGTGTCATCGTCATGACAAAACACACTAGGCTTATGCAACATAGTAGCATGTAGTATTGGATGTTGGGATATGAGCACTGTTATGAGTATGAGTAGTATGTATTGGTGTCCTTAAACTAGACCAAACCCTCAATTCTGCACAGTACAGATAGATTAACTGAACTCAAATGCATGCAAATGAACCATTTAATGGACTAATGTATTCTTTAAGTCAAACTGGGGCTACTCCTTTATTAGGCAAATACACAAGAGGATTATTAATATTAATACCCACACATCAAGTGCTTGCTAAACTGTCGCTTGACATCCTTTTCCTGGAGAGTCTCTCGAGTTGCTCTGTTTTTTAAACTGCTCCTCGGGGTGATAAAACACAGGCATGTATTTAGCTTTCTGACCAATTTTTGATACTCTGAGAACAGCTGGCTGGTCCCAAGCCAAAAAAAAAAAAAGCTTTATTTACAGAAATTGAAATACCATGAGAAATATTTTTTTGGCTGCTATAGTTAACATTAGGATTTGATTTAGGTTTAAGTGTAGGAATAACATTATATAGCTACAGTAATAAACAAGTCATTGACAGCACCCCCTCTTGTCATTTTTAAAGTGTACCCATTATGGTTTTTCAAATATTACCCTTCATGTAGTGTGTTATATAGAGCTGTTTGTGAATGTGAAAAGTCTGCAAAGTTTCAAAAATTAAAGCGCACGACATAGAGTCATTGACTCCCAAAAGAATGATCCGATTCTGAACAGCTGAAACGAGTCGTTAGTGATTCCAGACTTACTTCCTTTACTAACTTATGTAGGTTTGTAACGAAAAGCCCCGCTGGTCTTCATCGGCTGCTTGCACACAGACGGAGCTGAAACTCGTTATGGTAGTGGGCGTTTCCTTTTTGAAACACGCTCACAGTGGTAGTCCAATCACAACACACTGGGATATCTGACCAATCAGAGCTGAGTATGCTCTCTGAAAGGAGGAGTTTAGAATGAATCCTTTAGAATGAATCATTTAACGAGTCGTTTTTAACACTGGGGAAAAAAGGTAACGCTGCAATTTAAATCATGAGCACATTAAAGTGTTTTGACCTTTTGGATGCATGTAAATCTATTGAATGAGACCCTCTACAACAAAATTTGTCACATTTCAAAACCATAATAGGTGCGCTTTAAATTTTCCAAACTCACTACATCAGTGTGTGATTCAAGATTTTGGCCTCCTGCTGCTAGAGAAACAATTTTTAAAATTTAGTACTAAATAAATCAATGTTTTCCCTTTTTTTTCTGTATTTATTTCCCAACACGGGGGTTCCCAAACTACGAGCTGCAACTCCACATGGGGTCGCTTGATTTACAAATGGGCTTATAAAAGAAACTCATATCATCTCCTCTTCTCATTCATTTATGTTTGCTCTATTCGATTTGAAATATTTGAAATATCAAAGACGGATTCTGTGTGCTAATACAACCTCTGACAAAAACGATGGAATCACCACACTTTTTTACTTCGTAGCAAATAAACAAAAACTGTTTTGTGCACTCTGTGATTTGTTTAAGAGCTGAACATTCTGTCTTCGTGAAACATGGAATGGAATATGGAATCACCTTGTAATTAGTATTTCTAAAGTAAAATACCAGCACGAGTCTAAAAGTGTAAATTAGTCTGCAGTTAAGAGTGCTTACAGACCTTAACCTTGAACTTTTTGAAAGGAAACATGGCCCCCAAAAAATGGTTGTCAATTAAAACAATGGACAAGATTATAAAACTCCTTCAAGAAGGAAATCTGACAGAGTGTGTGTATCAGAGTGTGGCAAAAGATGTCGGTTCTCAGTCAGCTGTGTCTAAAATTTGGTGCAAGTATAAACAAAATGGGAAGATTACATAAGGAAAACTTACGGGTAGACCAAGGAAGACAGCAAACGTCAGGATAGAAAACAAAAGCAATATGCCTCGAAAAGAGAAAATGCTTAACAAAACAAACAAAAAAACAAAGGGATGGAAACAGGAGTCAGTGTTTGTGACAGAACTAAGAAATCATCTGAATGAAAGGGATTTACGTATAGAAACGCCAAATGAAAACTAGCACTAACACCTAAACAGAAGAAAACATTTATTCATCTAGCAGAAAGATTTACATTTAAAGCGGCTTACAAATGAGGAAATACAAGCAAATATTCATCAGTGATATTGTCTGAGGGCGCACGGTGGGCTTAGTGGTTAGCACGTTCGCCTCACACCTCCAGGGTCCGTCGTTCGGAGTTTGCATGTTCTCCCCGTGCTGCGGGGGTTTCCTCCGGGTACTCCGGTTTCCTCCACCAGTCCAAAGACATGCATGATTGGCGTGTCTAAAGTGTCCGTAGTGTATGAATGGGTGTGTGAGTGTGTATGTGATTGTGTCCTACGATGGATTGGCACCCTGTCCAGGGTGTACCCTGCCTTGTGCCCGATGCTTCCTGGGATAGGCTCCGGGTTTCCCCGTGACCCTGAAAAGGATAAGCAATATAGAAGATGGATGGATGGATGGATATTCACTGATGAATCATGAATCTGCATTGGCCAAGGAGATGATGCTGGAACTTTTGTCTGGTGCAGTTCTAATTACAGATGCACCGATAGTTTAAAAACATCCGATGCTGAGGGCCGATTATATCCTGTCAATCAAAAGAGTGTGGGGAAAACACATCGATTTCCCACCAGCAAACAGTCCAGATCTCAATCTGATTGAAAATTTATAGTGGAAATTTAAAAAAATAAAATAGATCCATGACAAGGCTCCATCCTGCAAAGCTGATCTGTCAGCCGCTATGCGAGAAATTCGGAACCGACTTGATGGAGAATATTGTTTTTCATTAGTGAAGTCCACGCTTCAAAGAACTCATAAAAGCCAGAAGAGGAGCAACAAAGTATTAATTGTGATTTTTTTTGTTGTTGTTGCTGATTCCAGAATTTTTTCCTCAACATTGAGTGATTTCATAATTCTTTCCTTTACTTGATCTGGAAAAAAAAATATGCCATTAATTAAAACAATTTAATGTAACTTGTTTGAGGTATGTTTCATGAAGCCAGAATGTTCATCTATTAAACAAAAATAGTTTTGTGTCATATCTGTGATTTGTTTATTTTTATTAAGTAAATAATCCGGGTGAACATCCTCCAAGTGCGGTGATTCCATAATTTTTGCCTGGGGTTGTATTACAAAATGTTACTGGGATTCACATTCAAACAATCCACATTTAAAATGAATAGGGTGCATGTTATTTGACTCATTTTCACTATCCTGACATGCTGCACTAACATGTTCAACAATAAAAATGGACAAATTCCCCATCCATCTACCTAAACAAACTAGAATTGTGTCTCAAATATACGTTAGAGCCAAAAGTATGTGGACACCTGACCATCACACCCACATGTGCTTGTTGAACATCTCATTGCCAAGTTGTAAAGGTTCCTCTCCTGTTGCTGTTATAATAACGTCCACTCTTCTGGGTAGCCTTTCAACTAGATTTTGAAGTGTGTCTTTGAGGATTTGTGCTCATTCGGCTACAAGAGCACAAGAGATTGGGATCTTCTGTCAGGCACGGAGGCCTAGTGCACAGCCATCAATCCAATTCATCCCAAAGGTGTTCAGTGGGGTTGAGGTCAGGGCTCTGTACAGGCCACTTGAGATCTTCCACACCAACCTTGGCACTCTTGGCAACCTTTAAACCTACCGAAAGGTCTGTTTTGTGTACCAGACTTCTGGATTTTCGAGGCTAGTAAATACTTTTGAATGTAAGATCAGCGTTTGCAAATTGAGACGCAGCTCCTGAAAATAATCACGTAGGGTGGGGAAGGGGTATTAATTAAAAGAGACAGAGCTTATCAGTGTGTTTGAAACGCCGCTGTGCAGAAAGTTAAATTGCGAAACATTTAACAGTTTGACTTGAAAATCTGATAGCCCCGGATGTTTTGGCACTGACATGTCCAGTTAGTATCACGTTAGTATCACATAAGATACGTAGTGCGTGTGTGAACAATGCCGCAATGGAAAGTCAGTGCAAGGAATGTTGCTTTGGATTTTAGTCACAGCATATGAATGCCACATATACATATGGTACTAACATACAATAATAAAATGTTCAAATGGTACAGTAGTTCTATATAATAAATCAAGAATTTAAAAAATAAAATGTAGGGTCAAGGTTTGGGGTCACAGATAATTCATAATGTCCATTTGGTGTCATTTGCCCAAAACGTCTGCGAGCCCCTGCCTTAGAATAAAATATTGTAGATTACATCAGCACCACTAAGAATAAGGATAAAAGAGTAGACAAGAATAATGGTAAACCAAACCTGCCTACCGCTAAAAGACTTATAGAAATAAGAAATAATCGGTCTTGTCTGGATGCAAGATTCTCTCATAGAGATGTTACATGAAGAATACCAGGCGCAGTGCGAGAGCCTGAATTCAGTCAGCTACAAATAACATCATTAACCAGCGAAAATAAGATGCTACAGCACTCCCTCAACACCTTTATGACCCGACTGTCTTCTGTAATGAGAAATCAGAGAAATAAAATAAGAAAACAACAGTAGATCTACCGGTAAGCAGCATGAGAAGCAATCTCATCTTTTCCTGTATTCTAGAGCACTCACCCGAGGATGGCAAAAGGTTAATAAAAGAATTTATAGTAACAAAAAATACAGCCGGAGTCAATCAGATATTCCATTCCATCACATGCACAGTGTGCAGGGGGAAAAAAGTAAATGTCAACAGCCCATTTTTGACAAATCTGACAAAATTTTGTCCTGAGCAAAGGCACTGAACTCAGAGGAATGGATTATGGCATTAATGACCAATTCCCTTGTGAAATAGTGGACAAAAAGAAAAGACTATTAAAAATCTGAAAACTGTGCCTAAAGGAAGGATGTAATAAAGATATAAAAGCATGAAAGAAGGATGTAATATCTGTAGATAACTTACACTTTGGCCAATTATACTGTGATAAAAATGTGACCCCTTGGCTATTCTAGGTTCCTCTGTATAATTCTCTCTCTCTCTCTCTCTCTCTCTCACTCTTACCAATCTATCGTCCAATCTACGTCTTGCTCTTCTCCATTCCACTTCAAAAGATATTGTTGTAGTCTTATCTTGTGCATTTAAAAATCTTACCCTCATCAACATCAATGAAAATACCCACATTTATTCATGCCACATGCACATAGCCATAAACACATACTGCACCTCCAATTATTATAAATGCTGCATTCTTACATTCCTACAAACCTATACCCCAGAACCTCGACGTTCCCTAAGCAACGACTAATCAAATGCAGATATATGCTTATTACAAGAAACTCATTTCTCTGAATCTAATCTTAAATTAAAATCAGCACAAATTAATCAAAACGTTTCCACCCACTACAATTTCATGAGGAGAGGACTATGAATCCTAATCAGCAGAAACACAACATTTATTCATAATGCCACTTACATTGCAGATCCTGAGATAAACATTTCAAATCATAATCTACGGCATGGAGGAAAAAAAAAACCCCAGCAACAACCCTATTGCGTTTATTTACAGATCACAAACTGATGACCCACGCTTCAGGTCTCCCTCAATAGCCCAGATTCAGTCATTCATCCAGCCATTAGACAGATCCTTCAATGCTGAACAATACACCAAATTAGCATTCACCCAAATTACAAGTCAGTTAATGAATGACTACAGTCGTAACGACGTTTGGAGATTAAAACACCCAAAAGCAAAAGAATTCTCATGCTTCTTACTTAGCCATCAGTCACACATTAACTCCTTTTAAATCAGCAACTCGATACAATCGAATACCTCAGACGCACAAATCTCCCTGATTATAATTTTAATTGCATGTCTTCCTTGTCTGGAACAGTTATCCACATTATTCAATCCTAAGACAGCTAAGAAAACCAGAGTTTGCTCATTTCTTGTTTTTATAAATATGACAAGCAAAAATAAATGTATTTACAATTATCCCTGCCCGTTTACCTCTACATGGACCAGTGATCGAGACACCATTATTTCCAATGAATTATATTAGACATACTGCAAACCATTAAACTCATAGAAGCTTAAAGCTCCAAACATTTCCAGTGTTACTTTAGAAATGTAACAGTTTTAACACATAATCAACTGAATTCATCTCAACCAATAACAGACCTCTTTTATAGATCAGAGAAATTAAGATCTCAGACTTTTCACCCATTAGCCCAGTTATCATCAATCTCAATTCTTAACATTTATGGCATTTGGCAGACTCCCTTATGCAGAGTGTCTTAACAATCTGACCGACTTGACAGCTTGTTGGAAATCCCACAAATCACAAATTCCCCATTCTCACTCATGAACGGCACTGCCATATGGAACGCTTCTGCTTTCTGTACAACGGAAACACTAGATTCCTTGTTATTTATTGGAAAAAAGCATGATTTTAAATACATCTGATAAAACAATATTATTGTCCTCAGTTTGTTCGGAAAAGGTAGTACAGGGAATCAGCGCAGTTCATAAATCCTTTAAAGAAAAAAACAACATAAAAGAAATTCATTACTATCAGACCTAATTAACATCTCAGGCAAGCTGCAAGCAAATCTTGTACAAGACCAACACCCGAGTTCATTTTATACAATTGGATTTACACACCCTATAGCTATTTATATGCTCTGTGGAACAGCACACCTATTAAACATTCTGGGCAAGAAGTCACTGCTGCATTGCATCTTCTTCTGGGCTTCTACATCCTGCTATTCCCTGCCCCCTTGCCCAGCAGGAAACACATCAGCTATCAACACATCTAAACCATCTAAAACTCACTCAAAATGGAAAAGCTATCCATTTCTACTGGAAATCAAACCCCTGAATTTGATCTAATCTGGACCTCTGTCATCAACTTCATGCATTCTTTAAAATAGAACATTATTTTACACAACATCAAATTGCTTTTCATCCTTTTCCCTTCTTTCCTCCCAATGCAGACATTATTGCCGTTATAACTGTAGGAAACATAAAATATGATATGCATTAGGGAGACCGCATTAGTTCAGAAAATAAAAGAATGCCTAAAGACCTCAGGGCCATATTCAGAGTTGACGGCTTAAGTTCAATCAATATGTCAATATTTACGTGGCTTACATGGCTCAATGAGATTATTAAAATGACCTGTGTGTAGTCAGTAACTTCTAGGCTACAAGATTTTGCTACTAAATCAGGCAATTGTCTTTTTTGGGGGAGGATTTAAAATGAAGTAAATACTATCAAAGAATAGTAGTCAAATATATGGTGAATATATCGAGGTTGATTTTCATGAATAGTCGTGGTCATGATTATTGATAAAAGTAGCACAAGGCTACAGCTCAGAAGTTACTTACTGCTTTTATCAGAGGAGAAATACAATAGCTCTATTTATGCCACTGTTCATTTGTAAAACACCCAACTGAACATTGTACATCCATATCTCGATAAAATCTATTCCACATAACAACTGTACACCTGTTCCAACGTGATAGATCAGGCTGGTTCTTCTAATCTGGCCCTCGAGGTCCACTGTCCTTCAAAGTTCACCTCCAATCTCAAACTCACAAATTTTACAGCAGAATGCTACTATAGAGGACTTATTCCTGTCAAAATTTCAGGTTCGTATCTGCTCCCCCACCAAAGATATTCAACCCGTAAGTGAGGGAAATTGAAAAAAGATGGCACATTCTCGCCCTCATAAGAGAAAAAACAAAAAGAGATGTCTCAAACCTGAAATGTTCTGCACGCACGCTATACTTACCTAGGTACTCCCTAAAAAACTACGACTGAGACCCGAACCCTTGCCATTATAAACTGACCCTAAATGTGGAACTGTGAGCAATCTTGAGCATTACATTTGGATTTAAGTTTGAAGTTTAAGGAACATAAATGTGCAAAATGTTTATATAGAGATCAGTTTTTGTTCCAAGTTCTTGTTCTTTTTGCTCCAAGGAGCTAGGACCAGCTTGAGCCGAGATATTGAGGTTTCCGTAAACAGCTGTATAACCAAAATTTCTTGTGTGCCATCACACAAAGAGGGCCGGTTTAGTTAAACCAAGTAAAATAATAATAATAAAACAAACTAGCGATTTTGCAATGACAATACATAGAGGTAATCACTCAATTCTAAATTAAAACTGGCCGAGCAACCTGCCTTGGACCACTTGAGATGGAATGACCCTAATTCATCTGTAGTTAATTCTGAAGCCTGGATAGTGATTTGTGTTTTCGGTATTAAATCCTGACTATGCATGCTTAACTCCATTCTGAATGCAGCCCTTCTTTATCTTGAGTCTATATTACATTGGGTACAGAATAAGCACACATTTGTCAAAACATTTTATGAAACTTGTTTGGATCTGAATATGAGTGCCTATAAATCCTGTTCCTGAGACACAAGCACACACATATAATATCATATAATACCTTTTGTGTATTCCCAGTTTCCTATAAGCTCCATCTCCCTATCACTCATCAGTCAGTAAATATAAGTTTTTTATTTGCTGTCCCAAGTCATTATTGTAGTTGCTGACATTTTTGTCAATGACGCTGTTTCCAAAATAATACAGGACGGAAAAACAGTAGAACAGCACTGTGTGTGTGCATTTGTGCGTGATTTTGCAGATGTCAACACATTCTCTCGAGACCCGCGTATCTGAAGGAGCGATTGCCTCTTTCTTTCTGAAGCTCCAGCACACTCAGATTCTCACTCGGATCCACACAGCTCAGTCAAAAGCAGATAAATCTCTGTGAAAGCTTGAACATTCTTGTAAGTGCCATACCATTACAACTGGATAAGGCACCTCGGCTGGCCTGGATAGCTAGCCTGCAACATGAAAGCTTTCGCATTCTTTCATCAGGCATTTGGCCTCGTTTTTTTTTTCAACTAAATGGCCGTGTTGGGAATGCAGCCTTTGTTCCACCTCTTTTTTCTTTTTCATTTTCTTGACATGCACTAACGCTCTAGTGAAACACACACTCTAAAGCTCTAAACGTTACAGCATCTATAGGAAATAAGTCACAATATGAAAAGAACAGCATTTAACTTCTCCTACGATGCATTTTGAAAGTTTGAAAAGCCTGGGCATTTCCTGCACCTCATAGCATCACTAGAATAGCATCCACCCACCTTGCTGTCTCCCTGCTGAACTGGCCCTTGCCCACGTCATTGACAGCGCACAGTCGGAACTGGTAGGATCGTGCAGGAATGAGGCCTCCCACCATCACACTAGTCGCCTCTGGCTCTATGTTGGCCAACAGCACAGTCCACGGAGCATCTGATCCAGACAGAAAGCACATTATCAGTTACACAGCAGGAAGAGCAGCTGGAGCAGCACTGATATCATGTATGTCCGGAGTGTTTGAGAAACTTCAGCAAACATATATATATATATAGCTGTGCCCAAAAGTTTGCATACCCCTTGCAGAATCTGCTAAATCATAAAATAAGAGGGATCATAAAAATCCCATGTTATTTTATTTAAAGATCTTTTTTTTACATTTAGTACTGCCCTTCAGATGCTAAATAACATAGTTACATGTCTCCCAGAAGACAAAATACTAACAATTTACACCGATCATCCTGTTCAAAAGTTTACACCCCCCTGGCTTTTAATGCATCCTGTTGACTTCTGGAGCATCAGTGAATGTTTGCACTGTATGTGATAGTCATGTACGAGTCTCTCAGTTGTCCTCAGTGTGAAAAGATGGATCTCAACATCATATAGTCGCTGTTAGAAAGGGGTCAAATAAACAGAATATGATGGAAAAGCAAAGAATGTGCAGGACCTGGAGGATTTTTCTGAAGAACAGTGGGCAGTTTAACTGCTCAGGACAAACAAGGGACTCATGAACAACTATCACAAAACAAAAAAAAACAGTCGTTGATCATCCAGGTAACGACACACAGTATTAAGAATCAAGGGTATGTAAACTTTTGAACGGGGTAATTTTTATAAATTCAACTATAATCTTTTCTTGAGGACTATATGTAAACATCTGGTATGTGAAACAGCTTCTTCAGGACAGGACTAAATATAAAATAACATGGGATTTTTATGATCTCTCTTATTTTCTTAACAGTATTAAGATTTAGCACATTCTGCAAGGGGTATGCAAATTTTTGGGCACAACAGTATATATATGTGTGTGTGTGTGTGTGTGTGTGTGTGTGTGTGTATACATATATATATATATATATATATATATATATATATATATATATATATATATATATATATCAACAAAAAATAAATGCGCTATATACTTGCGCTATATACCAGCTGTGCAAGTTTTTCCACAAATGTATTCATGCTTCTGCTTCTACAACCTTGAACAAACAAGTAAACAAAGGATCTGGAATTTGTCTTGCAGGAATGCAAGCCATCATATGCACACAGCACATAAACATAAGCCACTGCATCTTTCTTGTCACAAGGTTTATTCCCCATGCAGTCTCAGGGAGTTTTACCTTGCCACCATCGCTTCACGCTTGCTCATTATGGATTAACATAAAATGTGACATTTCTATCTGGATATCTGTAAAGCTGCTTTGTGACAATGTCCATTGTTGAAAGTGTTATATAAATGAATCTAAACTGAAAAATGTAATTGTTACAAACACATCATCTTTGCTTCAAAATGTCCTTTTTTTGTTGTTGTTTAAAGTAACATCAGTACTATAACAGCTGACTTAGCTTATTGGCACAGAGCTCTGTTAATTTCTAAACATTAACGCTGACTTCTCTAGCCATATAAAAGCAAAAGTTGGTATCTTAAAACGGTTCTAGGACCCCTTTTATGATACCTCTGGGTACCTTTATTCATAATAAGTATTATCTACTTCTGCTATGCTGATGACACACCGCTCTATGTTCCAGACAAACCAGATGCTAGACACCAACTTAACAAAGGACATTAGACACTGGACCCTGAGTAACCTCCTACTTAATTTGAACGAGACAAAAATACCTCTACTATGACCTACTAGCCTTCTGATTATGTAGTAGCTCTTTACTGAGCTTTCAGTTACATCAAGTACAGAGGTCAAAGACCTTAGTGTGAGTATTGCTGCTAGTCTTGGCTTTAATATTCATGTAGAAAACTACGATGGCTTTTTCCATTTCAGGAACATTGCTAAGCTATAATGTCATTACAGGATGCAGCAAAAACAGTTCATGCACTTGTTAGCTCTAGGTTGAACTATTATAACATCTTGCTGTCTTGATGTTCCAGTATGTGTACAAAACAAGATTCAGTTAGCCCAAAAAGCAGACCGAGTCCTGACTAGATCCAGAACATTTCACAATTTAATGCTTGTTCTATCCAGACACCACTTTCAGTAAAAAATTTGCATTGATTATAAAATTATATAAATGACCTATAAAGCATGGAATGCTCTTGCCCCACGGTACCTGAGCAAACTTTTGGTCTATTATGGTGAGCCAAGTCTCCGTCAATCAGAAGGTGAAGATTTATTTGTTCTTAGGACAATGAACACCACAGTTGACGACAGAGCAATAGATAAAATGGATTAATGGACTTAATCTTTAACTCTAGGTAGAAAATCTATTTGTTTAGTCAGGCACATTGTTAAGTAGCACTTATCTTAGTTAATGGTGCAGATCTGGTGGATTTATTATGAATATAAAACGTCTATACACCCTTGTTAAAATGGCAGGGGATATTTTTAATATATATTAAAAAAATGAAACCAAGATAAATCATGTCTGAATTATTTCCATGCTTACAACATATAAAAATTAAGTTAAAAAAAAACAACATTTTAGGGAAAAATATATCAAATAAAAAGTTACAATAACCTGGTGGTCTGCACACCCTTTTATAATTGGGGATGTTGCTGTGTTCAAAATGAACCAATCACGTTCAACCTCATGCTCGAAAGTAATTATCAAACAGCTGTCAATGAAATTATTCTGATTACACCCAAATAACGACCAGCTGTTTCTGTAGGATTTTCTTGGCATCTTGGCTTCATCTGACTACAGAAGGTCCACAAAGAGCTTAAAATGCATGTATTGTGCGGTATCTCAGTTGTCGAAAGATATCAATCAGGAGAACTATGTACTATGAAACACAGTGAAGGCTGCCATCAACAAGGGGAGAACATGGGGCACCACAGTGACATTACCAAGAACAGGACGTCCCTCCAAAATTTATAAAAGGACAAGACAAAAACTTACCAAGAAGGTAAGTACTGATTACTCTCCGCATGTCACAACAATCCCTCGTATTCTTCACATGTCTGGGCTGTGGGGTAGGGTGGCTAGACGAAAGCCATTCCTCACATCCAAGCCCGACTAAATCACCCCAAACTATGTGGAAAAATGTATTATGGTCTGTTGACATAAATTCCAAAAGTTAATATAAAATGAATAATATACATTATAAAGTTATAATAATGGCATAATTATAAAAGATATGTTGTGCAAAAAAAAAAAAACATCACCAATAATCACCATACATTCGTTTGGTGAAGCATGGTGGTGGCAGTATCATGCTTTAGGACTGCTTTTCTTTAACCAGAACTGTGGGTTTTATCAAGGTGGAGGGAATCATGAATAGCTACCAATACCAGTTGATTTAAGTGCACAACATTCAGATGTCTGCTAGTAAGATGGAATTTCACCTTTCAAATATCCAAATCAAAAAAAGGAATGGCTTGACCAAAAGAAGATCAATGTTTTTGAACATCTTAGCCAGAGCCCAGAACTTGAAGCGGGCTGTGCACAGGAGATGCCCTCACAGTTTGACAGAACTAAACTGTTTTTTGGAAGAAAGAGCAGGGATTTTTGCCAAGTCAAGATGTGCCACACTGATAGCCTCTTACTAAAAGACTGAGTGGTGTAATAAAATCAAAAAAGTATTTGCTTCAACAAAGTATTAGTTTTAGGGGTGTACACACTTATATGCAACTAGGTTTTTTTTTTATTTGTTCATTTTCCCCTTAAAAAAAATTTCTGATTGTTTTTCACTTTATTTGCATGCTTTATAATTTCACATTAAAGACAGGAAAAGATCTGAAATGATTTATCCTTAGTGTCATTCTTTTACCTCACAAAAACCTGCCATTTTAACAGAGGTGTGTAGACTTTTTATAGCCACTGTATATGCATACAGAATTTGGTTAACTGTGATGTTTGGATGCTGTCACCCCCCTCTCCTGCAATCACTCAGCTTTGATGACGGAGGACTGATGAGATGCTCATGTCCCAGAGTGCTTTCATGCCCGTGTTACCTTCTGCTGCTCCTTTTTTTTTTATGCTGTCATAGCTAGAGCTGCCAGAGTCTGCGTTTGCACTGTGATCACACTGTATGTTGCTTTCATACCAAATGAGGTGTTCTATATATGACACATTTCTTTTGTGCCTCCTCCTGTGGCCTGATTGATCCTGAGCCTCATCTCAAGGTCTGTTACTCATGCCACCTGTATTTGTGGATAATCTTCTGTGGACTTGCACTTGCTTAAAACAGTTTATGCCAGTGGTTCTCAACCTGGAGAGATCGGAAGGGGCGCAAATTGTTTTCAAGAAAAAAAAAAAGACAGCCAGGGGATCATTTTGGGTACTCGGTGTATTTTATTGCTTTTCAAATAGAATGTGCATAAATGAAGAACCCTGCGTTCTCTCTTCCTCTGTATTTTCTCTTTAATTTTATCTAACTGTCCGTGCAGACCAGTGTTGCCAACTTAACGTCTTTTCAGTCCCCTTTAGCCACTTTTTTTTGTGTGCAAAAAACAGAGCAACACAAATCCAGCAACTTTTTGGACAAGCCTTAGCAAGTTTCCAAATGTCAGCAGTACTGTCCTGCAAGCACGAGGTCTTGCTTTCCCGCTGCACTCACACCTCTCTCTGCGTCTGCTCTGTTCAGTGAGTGGCTGAGAGAGCGGCGGAGGTTTAACAACGTCGTGGATAACGAGACGTGCCCTTCGTCGCAATTTACATCATTCTTATGCGAATGTTTTTAGAATGCAGGACGAATGTACTGCAACATGTTTTACATGTAAAATAGTTCACGTTATTACAGCACAGTTCTCTTGTTCAAAGTAGTTCTAGTGTTCAGAATCATTTTTATATCATTCATGTTCCATACCTGTCCCTTATACAGTTTTATAAAAGTCATACAAGTTATTTTAGAAATCCTAAAAATTATGAAAAGTCATTTAAAAAGAGTACAAAAACACACAAATACCTACCTACCTATCTATTTATCCATCTATCTATACCTGCACGTTCTAGGACTCTTACTCACAATATGATGATAAGCACACACTCCATATTATTTAACAAAATTTAGTACTGTTGCATAATCGCACACAATCTGGTGTAACCCAGAATAGGATGAGTTTCCTTTTAAATTTTTCTCAAGGTTTCTTTCTTATGTCACCTCAGGGAGATTTTCCTTGCCACTATTGCCTCTGGCTTGCTCATTAGGAATCTAAATTTACAAATGGATTTCTGCAATAATATTTCACGTCGATGTCTATGCTTAAAACGTGCGGTACAAATAAATCAAACTGCATTTAATGCAGTTGACTTTCCCACCACTCAAGACACCTGACAAAGCCATGCAGCTATGTAAATTCCACTCCCATTGACTTACTATTACTAGACAGTACACGCAGGAGAACTACACACTACAGTTGAAAATAAGCTCTTGTCCACTCACTGTTCTCCGACACCTCCAGGATGTAGCGGATGAGGGGGCTGTTGCCATCGAAGGCCAGCGCCCATGTGAGGTTGATGGAGCGCTTCTCTGAGGAGCTGTATGTAGCAATTGGATTCTCTGGAGCGTGGGGGAGCTGCCTGCAAGGGGCAAATGGTGGAGACAAATGGAATTACTCTCAGTTTGTGACACTCTCCCAAGAGCTCATTTACCTACAGTTTCAATTTACCGTAACAGATAGAGGTAAGATATTCTGTCCAAATATTTACTGAGAGAGTTAGACAGTTTGAATATAGGGAAGCATTAATGCAAAGATGCATAAATCGATATAGAAATAGCAGACGATGGTACAAGCTATCCAAACATCCAAGCAACAGTGAGTGAGAGAGAGATAGAGAGTGAAGAGGACCTGACTCTGAGGTGAGTGCTGCGGGAGTCATTGCCTCCTACAGAGGTTACTCTGCAAGTGTAGGTGCCGATGTCTCCAGACCAAGTCTGGGCAATGTGCAGGGTGCCGTTGGGGTCCATCCGCAGCCGCTGGCTTGAATTCACATCAATGGCCAGGCCTCCCTTCTCCCACACGTGCCTGGGGCACATAGCAGAATACAATCCTACTGTATGAATCGCTGGTGTACATATACACACATATTTACAAACCCTATACATAATGAACACAGTTGCACAAATGACACACAAATTCAATTAAAGACACTAGGGGTGTAACAAAATGGAACAAACACACACACAAACATACACCTAACACATATGGGCATGCAGCTCCACACACACACACACACACACACACATACGCCTAACACATATGGCCGTGCAGCTCCACACACACACACACACGCACACACACACATACACACACAAACATGCACCTAACACATATGGCCATGCAGCTCCACACACACACACACACACACCCACACACGCACACACACACGCACACACACGCCTAACACATATGGCCATGCAGCTCCACACACACACACACACACACACACCCACACACGCACACACACACGCACACACACGCCTAACACATATGGCCATGCAGCTCCAAACGCACGCACGCACACACACACACACGCACACACACACACATAATCAGACACCACACACAAACTGCAGCTGCATCGGTTGCTCTGTTTAATCTCCTGTGTCTTTTGCTTAATTAAAGTCTGACTCGAAGTTATTGCTCTGTTTACATATTCATCTGTTTTTCTCGATCAAATCAATCTGCAGGTGACAGCTAAATCAACGTTTTATGAGACCCAGTGTAATAAAGAACCGCCAACATTGAGTGCATTACAATTAATCAGAGAAGAAGCGATGAGCGAGAGGGAGGGAAAGCGAGAAAGAGACAGAGATCCGACATGGCAGGCAGAGAAACTGATGGACCAGTAATGAGTTTAAAATGGAGATCCTGGTGTATGGACAGAAAGACACTGGCGTTACCTGACAGTGACACTGGGGTCATGGGTCACACCGCAGTTCATAGTGGCTTTGGTGCCTTTGATGACACTCTGGTCCTGAGGAGGACTGGTTATGCGGGTTCGGGCTGGAGACAATCAGAACACATTATATACATGTTAACCTGTTGTACTGAGATCTAGAGCTGCATGATTCTTAATGAAATAGAAATCAAGATATTTTTTTTGCTTGCAATTGTTTTTATTTGCCACTTGCCACAATCATTTTTATATTTAGTACATTTATTACATTATTACATTACTGTAACAGGCCATGGTGTAGTGTTTTCTATGTGGAACAGTCATTTTGAATGACTTTTTTGTATTACAATTAGAGATGGACCGATACAAAAGTTCTCAGCCGATACTGATAGCCGATTATTCAGAGTGATATCGGCCGATACTGATACCGATATTTCTGCCTTTTGTGCCTTCTTTTAAATTAATAATAATTCATTCCACAATTCTGAAAGAAATGCAAATAAAAACTTCATTCTCTTCACTTTAACAAGTTGTTTCACAGTAACTGGTCTCATAAACAGAAAACACATTACTCCAATGAACATTAACACATGAACTCAATTCTGAAGATTAAAGTAAGATTTCTGAACTTACTGTTGTTATTCATTCATATTAACAGAATTAATCGACTGAATTATAAAAAAAACCTCCTGTTAGTCTCACATTCACTCACCACAAACAAAAGCATTTCTACTTCATCATTAACATCAAACTGGTAATATATAATATCAACTGTTTTATATATTAACATTAACTGGATATGAAATACACTACTCTACAAATATATTTTTCTGTGCAATATATACTTTTTTGTCAACTCATCTATCTTTAAATCTTTCATCAGTATACTGGCGCTTTAATTCAGCTCGAGCAGCGCGGCACAAAACATTTTTTTAGACCCAATGAAACTCCCACTTCACTGCTGCTCAATTCCGGTGTAACATTTTATCAGTGCAGAGATTACAGAGCTTACAAACTGCAGTGTTGTCGTCAATCCACACAAGAGACATTATCTTTACTCACAGCACGAAATCTGTGTTTTCCCGCCCTCTTTTGACTGACAGGATATAATCGGCCCTGATCATCGGATGTTTTTAAACTATTGGCCGATGGCCCATAGCGTGAAAAACTGCCTTATAGTAATCCGTATCGGCCGCTACATCGGTGAATCTCTAATTACAATAGCCTACATCCTGTCCAAAAAATAACAGCTATTTAGTATTTAAAAAATGACCCATATTAAGATGGCAAAAGTGCAGCAGGTCCTCCCCAAAAAAACCCAGCAAATAGCCGGTTAAATAATTAGTCTGTACTCCTACAAATAGTAACTCATAAGCCATTGTGGGTGAAAACTGGTGTTGATAAATGCGCTCTATGTGTCACTGGTCATCACCGGTGTGTTTTGAGCAGGACTCATGCAGCCATGACTCATTCATTTCAAACATTTAGCATCTGTTCAGCAAGTGGGAATTTAATAGTCAGTACGTAACATTAAGCATTTGTTTAGGACGACTTAGTTCCTTCTCGCTACAAGCGGCATTTTAAAATTCACTCACACTTTTCAGATATTGTTTCTCCCCTTTTTTTTCTATAAACATGTATGCTTCTGGTGTGTACACGAGAAAAGTGGGGCTCTGTTTTATATAATGGTTGCCTGAGTGCAAATGTAAAATCATACTTGAATGGTATTGCATTGAGAAACAAATCAAGACTGTGACTTTAATATGATTCTTTGTGCAGCTGTATTGTGATCGGAAAGAATTGATCTTTGCCGACCACAGTAGAGAGCGGTATATAATTTGGGATCCAGCAGTAAACAATGGATTCCTTCCCCTTCCTGTAATCTCAGCCCACTCACCCCATACCAGCAGGTTGGCAGAGGCCTCATCAATGCCGCGGGAGTTGCTCGCCATGCAGGTGTAGGTGCCAGCGTCTGACAGGTGAGCAGGACTGACCAACAGACTGCCTGACTCCAGCAGGGTAAAGCGGGGCAGCTGTACTGAGCCACTTGCCAGCACACGCTCACCTGCACATAGGGATGGAAGGTGAGGTAAGGCAGAGAGAGGAGCAGAACACTGATAGGCAACATGACTGACACACAAGTACAGATGCCTCCATGTCTTGATTGACAGGAACGTTTCCTCCGAGCAGATAATTAATTGACAGCTGCCAGAATGTCAGAAAATCTTTGCAAAATATTACAAAAGGTGTTTTTTTTCTCTTCAGAATTTTGCCCCATTTTCTCCCACTTCAGTCCTCTCCAATTCCCACCTACTATTTAGTTCTCCTTTAAGTTCGTCTAGTTCTGAATTCAAAAGAATTGAACGGAGAAAGAAAGAGGCTGAGTGGGGAGGGTTAAGCATTTTAAAGCAAGAGATTTGAGAACAGATGTCTCCTGTGTTTATCAAAAGGCCACTGCAGTCTACAATCAATCCCACAATCACATAGGCTCTGTTGTGACTCTGATGGATCTGGGACCAGAAGGCAACCTGATAAAACTCCTTTTGTCAGAAGTGCGTTGAGGCAGGTGTGTGAGTGCGCAGGAGATGACTGATTAGCTCCTGACCTTTCTGCCATGTGATGGCGGGCCGCGGAGCTCCTGATGTCTCACAGTGTAGGATAACGGATGTGCCGTCGATCACCGAGCTGTCCGTAGGCCCTGCTGTGATGTTTGGTGCGATGCCTGAAATGGGCAGGGAAGATAAAGATAGATAATGCATACACACACCTATGCTCTAACACAATACAGATGGGAGTATGTGACCCATGGGGTATATGATGTCTGTATGAGACACAGAACACTTTCTTTCATGCGTTGGCAAAATGTCTTATCAAAATTTTGATCACAAGGCAAGATAAATGCATTGGGAAAAGCCCTCTAACTAGGCTCTCTCTCTCTCTCTCTCTCTCTCTCTCTCTCTCTCTCTTTCTCTCTCTCTGTGTGTGTGTACAGTTGCAATCCAAATGATTCAACGCCCACTGCAACTCAAGTTTATTGTCAAAATGTACAAACTTTCAGCTGTTTGCAATGAAAAATCAAACAAAAGCAATTGAAATAGTTCAACACAACGAATGCTTCAAGTGGTTTCCACAAACTCAACTGAAAATGCCACTTATAATGACTTCTCCAGTTTCAAAATTATTCAACCCCTTCATGGCAAGCAACTTTAGTACTTAATAGAGCACCCTTTTGCTGTTATGACCTGCTGCAAATGAGATGCACAGCTTCTGGCAGCGTTCCTGAGGAATCTTAGCCCTTTCCTCATGAGCAATGACCTCCAGTTCAGTAATATTCTTGGGTTTGCGTGCTGCAACCGCCTTCTTCAAATCCCACCAGAGATTTTCTATGGGCTTATAGTCAGGTGACTGTGATGGCCCTGTAGAATCTTCCAGGACTTCTTCTGCAACCAAGCCTTGGTGGAATTCGAGGTATGATTGGGATCATTGTCCTATTGGAAGATTCAATGACACCCAAGCTTCAGCTTCCTCACAAACAGGCATGATGTTTTCTCCTAGGATTTCTTGATACTTCAATGAATCCATCTTGCCTTCCACACGCTGCAGGTTTCCAGTGCCAGAGGATGTAAAGCAGCCCCACAGCCTCACCAAGCCACCACCATGCTGGACTGTGGACAGAGTGTTCTTTCCTCATTCTTCTTCCTCCAGAAATACCGCTGATCCATCATGCTGAGAAGTTCCAGATTTGTTTCATTTCTCCACAGAACAGAATCCCAAAACTTCTGTGGCTTTTTAAAATTATTTTGAGCTGACTTTTCTTGTGCTTTTGGGTCAGTAGTGGTGTACGTCTTGGAGTTCTGGCATGGAAACCTTCTGCGTTTAGCCTTAATGTGCTCACAGAAACCTCAGCACCTGTTGTCACCAAGTCTTGCTGCAGGTGTTTTGCAGTCACTCGAGGGTTTTTCACAACATGCCTTCTCAGAAATCTGGTTGCAGCTGTTGATAGCTTCTTTTCTCTGCCCTGTCCAGGTATTTTATGTATTCTCTGCCCCTACCCAGTTCAGGTGTTCCAGCTCAAGCACACCTGCTGCAACTAATCAAGGGCTTCATTAGTTGCACCAGGTAACACCTGTTCTGCATATTTGTGCTGGTGTGAGGGATTCTACTCAGGGAGTTGAATCATTTTGAGACTGGAGAAGTCACTATAAGTGGCATTTTCAGTTGAATTTGGGGAAACCACTTGAAGTACTCATTGTGTTGAACTAGTCTGATTTGTTCATTGCAAACAGCTGAAAGTCTGTAAATTGTGACAATAAACCTGATTTGCAATGGGGGTTGAATCATTCATTTTCCCTGCAACTATATATATATATAATCCCTCACTTTCTTTTTCTCTCTCCCTCTCTCTTTTGATCTAAGACTTGTAAAGATAAAAAATGTCATGGTGAAGGTAAGCCCTGAACAAGAGGGGAAGCTGAAAAAAAACATGCTTTGGCAAATGTTAGGAGGGCATATGGTGCCAAACGCACTGGTGACAGCGAGGTACGTGTTGGTCTGGATTTCTCCACCCAGGTTGCGGGCGAAGCACTGAAACATCCCGGTGTCATCAGGAACAAGGCCATTAATCTGCAGACTGCCTCCCACCAACACCTTGTAGCGTGGGGTCTTCACAGTGCTAATGGGCACAGCGTCCTTATACCAAACAATGTCTGGCTGAGGAACACCTGAGTACAGTGGAGAGAAAGCGTTAGACTGAGCGATTACTCATATACACAAAAGAGTTTGCTTAGACTGGAAACAAACGGAGAAGAAGATGCTAAGAAGATGTAATAGAATGCTGGTTAAATGTTTTTTTGTTAGTCTGAAAATATTTCAGACTACATGAAGCCAGTTCTACAGTCAACTGCACAAGAGTCTTGCCACTCCTGCCTACTCCCTGACTGCCTCCCACAGTAATATCTGTTTACCATTGAAGCTAAACAAAATTGTAATAAAACCCTTGCACTGAGTCACAGTCAATTCCATTATGTGAAACAGCGGATTCAGAACCACGGGTTGCACGTCACTATTCAATCCCCGTCAGCTAGTTTAGAGTCAGATCAGCAGCGCATGCAAGCTCAAAGGGACCATTCCAGACTCGTTTTTTGATGCTGCTGGGGCCTGAGTTGAACCTCCCAGATGCTGTTGTAGACATTGTATCCTTCATCCATCATTAAGCTACAAAGAGCTTCTACCCCGTGCTGCATGCTCTCGGTTTCAGAATCAGCTGTGCTGCCAGGTCATCCATGTTCAGCAACAAAGTAGACGGGGAAGAACATTGAAGCTGGACATTTTGTTTATAGGCTGTGTATGGCTACAAATGTGTGGTTTGACTCGTTCTTTGCTACACAAATAGAACAGCATAAAAATAGCGATGTCCTGAAAGAGTTTTTGCTTTAAGTATGGAAAAAATAGCTAGCTGACAGATCTCACACACACACACACACACACACACACACACACACACACACACACACACACTCACCACGAGCCTGGCATGGGATGTCCACCACCTTCTCCATCTCAGCAGTTATGTGTCTCTCTGGCTCCTTCACAAACTGAGGGTGTTCTATACAGACAGAACAGCCAGATCAGTCCCAGTCGTTACTCAGTTAATTAAAACATCTCCAGTGCTACATACAATTAGGCTCCATTAGAAGCAGAGCATCCATATATTAAAACTAGGCAATCCCCTTGAAAGGCAAACAGTGACAACAAAATCTATTAGAATCTATTAGAAAGGTAGTCGCAGATCACATCAAGCTGATAATCTTTGTGATTATGCTCCATAAGCACAATGAATAGCTTATAAATGTGATAGTCATAGCTTGGCCACCACCCCCGTCTCTCACAAGCCTCTGCAGGGCTACTGGCGAATTCTGATTTATGCAATCGCAGCAGCATTATGTTCGGTAGTTGTTTATGTTTAAGTGCTGATCATGTCTTTGCTGGTGCATGCGAATCAGCAATCCCAAATATGAAGCAGTGAAAACCGAGAGATTTATGACTGTATATCTGAGATGAAATGTGCTTTATCCTGAATAACAACTACATATAACTGTGGCATTTATGTCTAGTGGATGACTGGGTAGCTTTGCTGGCTCACAGTTTGATCCTTAGCTCAGTTTCTGTCTGTGTGAGTTTCATATGTTCTCCCCGTGTCTGTGTGGGTTTCCTCTGGGTTCTCTGGTTTCCTCCGACCTCTCAAACCTCACCCGAAAAACTGGCTACTCTAAATTGCCCCTAGGTGTTAATGAGTGTGTGACCGTGCATGGTGGCCAGCGATCAACTGGTGTCTCATTTAGGGTTTATTCCCGCCTTGTGCTTAGTATTCCTTGAATAGGATCCAGGTCCACTGCCACTCTGACCTGAAGATAAATTAATGTATGAATTTATCTGTGGTATAAAATATTTAGATAGCTTATTAGAGCGATTATTCAGCTTGTTTGTGGTATTATTTATGCAGTCCCTTCCAAATCAAGCAAACTCCGCAATATTCAGTGGAGCCTGCAATTTTTCTAAATTATCGCAGATTTTACACAGATTTGGGCCAAGACACGTCATGTGATGTCATCACAACGCGCATTCAGCCAAAGCCCTCTTCGATTCACATGCATTGAACATGAGTGTCGCTAAAGGGTCTTATTTACCGACAAACATCACTGCGAAAGACTGTGTGAAACAATTTCGCCAATTCAAGTAGTTTCCCGCAAAACACGCACAAAAATCTCTGCAAATTGCATTACACATTTTTGAAAAATCACACATTTTTGGCCACAACAATCACAAAAAAAACAACCTCAGCAGAATCCTGTACGGACCGTTTATGTAACAACATTTGGAAATCTTGCAGGTCTATTTAATAAGAGTTGAAGGCATAAGCACATGAGCTGTACAATGATTCATTTGAGTGTATGGAAGGCTTTGGGGTGCATTTTGTGACCTATTGCTTGTTGTATTGCAAGTTAAGATAGGATAGCAGAATTGTATTTGGCTTAAATTGACAGAATGACATGTCTCAGCTAAACGCTTCATGTACCCAACTGACTTTGTAGTAAAATAAGTAATGAAATAAGGGTTCCTCTATGTGTATGTAAATTATTTGTATCAGAATTGATAACAAATGAAATGTGTGAATTTGAAGAGGAGGTATGTGAGGGATCTACCAATCACATGTAGATAAGCTCCTGCAGTGACAGCTGGGACGCTGCTGCTGCGCAGAGATGCCTCACACTCATAATACCCGCTGTCACTGACCAGAGGCCCGCTGATGGTCAGTCGTCGACCAAAGTCCCTCAGTCCTCGACTGACCACCATGCCATTCTTACGCCATGTAATACTGAGCTTAATGAGGGGTCTGGACAGAGAAAAGAAAGAGACAGATTTTACCTAACGGACTTGCAAGAACTATATTATTAGGTGTTGATGGCAGGGCTGTTTTCACACATGCAAATAAACACCTGGCGTTGGCCACACACTCCAGCGTGACCTCAAATGTGCCGACCATCACGCTGGTGTTCTTGGGTGGGATGATAATGGTGGGAGCGATCGGATCTGCAGGCCCGCCTACATCTAAGAGAGCAAATAGAAAAACAGAAAAAGAAGATAATGCTTTACAGAAGGCATTGTTTAGCTTTCCCTAATCGCCACTAATCTCAACACCGTTTCTGCCAATTGTCTGGCAACCTCCCATTCCACTTGCCAATATGTCTTTTGCTTTCATACAAAGCATTGCCATTACACTTGTGGACATAACTAGCATCATGCTCAATCCCTCTTTGTGCTGAACAGAGAAAGCAACCTCTTAGCCTCCACAGTGCACAGTAATACCATCATTACAGTACTGTGCCTTTGAATGCAGCCTGATTGAGAGGTGCAGACATACTGATTAAATGCACCAGTCACTCAGTGGCTAAAGCAAAGGCACCGGCCCAGGTATCGATTCCCTGCCCTTAATGACCAATTTCTCTCCCTCGCTCTCAATCTCTCTCTCTGTCTGTTCCTCTCTCAAACACTCCTTAGCAATTCTTTTGTAAGCAGCTGTTGAGCAGGTGGGTCTCCTTCTCCCCCTTTTCTCTGCATCATGTCTTTCATAAATTTGCCATTGTGGGCTGGGGGGCTATTAAATAGACGGGCTGATTTTACAAGGCTGCTTAATCACTTTGTCACTGAGGCGGGGTGAGAGTCAGCAGATCACCCGCAGCCACACTTGGCCACACCACATGTCACACTGGACTGGACAATGAATCAAAATATTGAGTGGAAGTAAAAATCAGTCTCTCCAAGCCCTTGAGGATCAGTAGACAGCCACTAGGGGGCACAAGAGCTGCATGTCTTAGTTGTGTTCAAATCACCTGTTGAAAAATCCAGGCACATCCCTGGAAAATCACCTCCCCAGCTGAATTCTGTATGTCAGTGTAATGTGAAATGTGAATAAGGATGCAATTGAACATAAACACAGGGTTATATTTAAATTACTTTGGCTCCTCTGGCATACTCACTCTCCACATTGAGAATAACCGGCTGGCTGGTCTTGTTCTCGCCATTCTTGTCATTGACAGCCTGGGCATAGTAGCGACCTGCATCCGGCGCCACTGTAGACAGGATGACCAGGGTGTTGTCCAGAGTGAGAGCTCTGGAAGGAGAAATTAAATTGAAAAGAGATTCAGGCACTTGTGCCAGACAGATACAGCCTACCTCTGAAAGTATTGGCACAGCAAGGCCAATTCTTTTGTTTCTGCATTCTCCATTTGTGATGCAAGCCTGGAGGCTTGTACTGCAGCTTCTTTCAGCCGTTGTTTGTTTTGGGGGTTTCTCAGGAAGTGAAACTCATGCTCAATTGCATTAAGGTCTGGCGATAGACTTGACCAGTCTAAAAACTTCTACTTTTTCCTCCTGATAAAGTCCTCTGCTGTGTTGGCAGTGTGCTTTGGGTCATTGTCTTGCTGCGTGATGAAGTTCTTCCCTAGACTGGATGCATTTCTCTGTAAACTGGCAGACAGAAGGTTTCTGTAGACTTCAGAATTCATTCTGCTGCTACCCGAATGAGTTACATCATCAATAAAGATTAGTGAGGCCGTTCCAGAAGCAGCCATGCAAGCACAAGCCATGACACTACTTCCACCGTGCTTGATTGATGAGCTTAAATGCTTTGGATCATGAGCAGAGCTTTTCTTTCTCCACACTTTGGCCTTTCCATCATGTTGGTAGAGGTTCATCTTGGATACCAAACTTTTGTGGCTTATCTCTGTATTTTTTTTTACGAATTCCAATCTGTCTTTCTGACTGTTACTGCTGAGTGGATGTGTGGATTGCAACTTGTGTTTGGGCTATATATTTCTACTCTCAAAATCTTCTTTGAATTGTGGATTGTGATACCTACACCTCTGCCCTGTGGAGGGTATTGGTGATGTCACTGACTGTTGTTTTTAGGTTTTTCTTCACAGCTCTCGCAATGTTCCTGTCATCAACTGCTTTGTTTTCCTCAGCTGACCTGTTCCGCGTGTGGTTTTTAGTACACCAGTGGTTTCTTTCTTTTTCATTACATTCCAGATTGTTGCATTGGCTATGCCCAATGCTTGTGCAGTAGCTTTGATAGATTTTCCCTCTTTTCTCAGCTTCAAAATGGCTTGCTTTTCTTCACATGCAAAACCCAGGACTCAAAACAAGATCAGACATTCATTAATTGTTTAAACAATCAATCTAACATGTCACACCTAGGCAAATCAGAAACACCTGTCAGTCACATGGTCCAATATTTTTGATCACTTGAAAAATGGGTGGGTTCAAATAAAAAGGTGCCATGTTCGAAGTAGTTCTCACATCTAGATATAAAATATCATGAAATAAACACTGACATTTTGACCTATTGTCTCAAATCCAAATGCCTTCCATGTATCGCTAAAAACAAAAGAATTGTCTTAAGCAATGAATTTCACTGTGCATATGTATATGTGATCAATAAAGACTCATTATCATTATCATTATCATTATCATTATCCAGGTAAGATTAAAGGGCTTAATAATGATGCTCGCATGGAATAGCCGGGGTGTGCACACTCAAATGAGAGTGACACACTGTGTGGGGAGACATTAGATGCCACCAAGCTGTCATTGGCAACCCGATCAAGCCATACTAAGACCGACTCACGCGCAATTAGAGTGAGGGTTCATATGGAGCATGACAGTGGAATATCAATACCCCGGAGAGCCATGGCCAATGAGCAGTAAACAAACTTTACACTGTTGGAGCCTCTCAGCATCAAAGACTGGTGACAACACCATGCTGACATTCTGATAGCAGGTGAGACATCTTCTCACTATGGACTTTTGGTTCTGCAGAGAGGAATATCTTGACATTCCTTGCTGAAAAAAAGGCTCTGCACTGCTGCAGCCAGTGTTCTTCACCTATGTTGGAAAGCTTAGTGTATATCAGCTGAACATGTCACGGTGCTGTTCTCACCCATTCGCCTGCCCAGGTAAATTACTCTCAGCTGATTGTGAAGACATGCAGAAAACTGACTACACATGTGGGTAGGCATGCAGCCACACACACGGTGCATGGAAGTGTGAGAAAGCTCTGTCAATCAGCCAAGATCGTCAATAAAGGCCTTTTGTCCACTTTGTCTAATTGGCTCCCCTGCTGTCTGCTCTCTCCAGCCTTCAATCTCACCCGCTACACAATCGACAGGGGCTCTTATTATAGTTGACTTTATCAATATTGCAATGAGAGGCCGTGATATCAGCTCACCACAGCCTTCCACAGGAGAACCAGCATGAAACAGAACATTAAACAACAATGGGACAGGCTCTCTTGGCGTAAGGTAATATTGTGTCGCACATTAAAATTGATTCGTGATGATGTGTCTCGAGACTTATGCATGCTTACATGCGGCTGCTGGGGGGAATTTTGCGGCCATCCCGGAACCATGTGATCTGAGGCCGGGGAAAGCTTGGAATTCTTGGGGGGGTTATGAGCGCAGCTTCCCCCTCTGACACCACCTGAGATCGCTCCCTCTCCACAAAGTCTTCCATATCTGAGAGAGTGGGAAAAATATAGCGTGATTGATGGGGCAAGATAGAGAACAATGGAGAAAAATATATAGGCAGGCAGAAAAAAAACTCACTACTTAAAGTAAGCAACAAGTTTGCGCAGTTATATTATGCATCTATCCCAAATCAAATGTAATAAAAAATGTACAAAAATGCACTAATGTCTCCTTCCCCCAATAGTCTTCATCCTTCTCTTGAAACTAGAGCTTGTGCACACCTAATTGACACCTAATTTATAAATAGGAACGCACCTCATGTGTGCACATAAGGATGTTTTCCTAGCTGAATTACTTGCACATAGTGAGGAGTTCATGACGGAGTCAGTATTCAACCCTCAGGCAGACTTAAGTACTATTTTACCATTTGCACATGAGTTATGCATGTAGAGTGTAGATTCTGTTACATGCAATATCAAATTGAGTGAGGAGCAGCGTCTGAGGAGCAGCGTTTGGTCTAATCAAGGTGTCTCCCTTCAACAAAATCATGTTTTGACATAAAAGACTATGGGTTACCATTGAAGGTTATAACTGTCACAAAACACAATTAACTTGAACATGATGAAAAAATAAACAGCGAAATATTTTTGGTCTCCTGCCCAGATACGGTTTTTTTTTTTACTGCTGCTTCAAGCTTTCTGTGATGTAGTTCTACTGAAATGTGCAGAACAATAATGTGTGCTGGATCAAATGCTATGTTATAATCATTTCGTTAAATGAAGACAAATTTGCGGTGATTAACATGATAATTACAATGTGAACTATTCTTGCAGCAATATATTAGCATTAAACTTGTCTCCTATTAGATTTGAATTCTTGCCATATTCTCATTCATATATCATATTACTCCGTCTTTCTTTCTTTCTAATTACTTTTGCTTTTGCTTTTGTTATTTCATATCGCAGTTGACAGCAAAAAAAAAAAAAAAGCTCCTTCAATCTCAATTTTCTGTCTATTTTCTATTTTATTAAATTTTTTATATATAGCTTAAAGACAACTGTTTATTTTTAACGGTGATGGTCTAGATACCTAACACTTTGCATCAGTCAAAAACTCGTAACTATGCTGGAACATCTTATGCCTATTACCTAATAAGAATGCCTAGTTAATTTCACAGCAAGAATGTTAGTAGGAGTCCATTATTAACAAAAGATTAATTACTTAGCAGTAATTAATGAGTTGTATATTTTTCCTGTAAAACTACTAGCTAACTATGACTCTTTTTTTTTTTTTTTTAAATTTATAATAACTACTGATTAATTATCGATCACATCAACATTAATTCTGGTCCACTCATTTTGCTGGACAAATGGCGTTCCAAGACTTCTGAAATTAATATAACAGCAAAATAATAAAATAGAATAGTAAAATAATAAAACTCTGTGTTAATATTAATAGCTGGCAAACTAACGTTATATGTTCTCAGTTATCTCTTTGTTATTACGTGCTACACTGAGGGCTCTCAGACATTCAAATGCATTACCTGCCTCAGTCATATTGGCTTAATTTTGCTCCTTGTTGCACCCTACAACTCTCTGGATAAAACTGAAATGACTTGTCTTCTCTTTTCTGTGCTACAGCCATATTCGAATTGTCAAATGAATACAGGCAGCTGGTGGGTTCAGTTTTATGCCTCGTGGATTGTCTTTTAGGTTAAATGCGAGCAGAGCTCTAAAGAGCTGTACCTGAGCTGTAGCTCAGGATAGGTAGAGCTCATTTCAGGGCCAGAAAAAAATGTAAGCAAAAGCCTGAAACTACATCCAACGCATGCAAATATTGCACGTCACAACGTTTCTGTTATGACGGCCGAAAGTATAGAAACTGATCGACGTTTGCAATAAATACAGCTTAATTAAAAACTGAGCAAACTAGGAATTCGTTTGTTATAATAAATGAAAAGATCTGATTAGGGCAGTGCAGCTGTTGTAAATGCTATATTTATCATTTATTACCATCCTAGAGTGTCAAAAGTATCAAAAACAAGGGAGCAGTAACAAAATACGGACAACGAACAAGGCGGAAGTAACAGCGATGCTCTGCTAAATGATAAACAAGTGAGAATTAACTGAAATACTCAGGATAAAATATGAAACAGGTGGAAATAACTAAAATAGTCATGGAAAAAAGAAATACACACAGAAGTAACTAAAATACCCACAGTACGGGGGGAGTAACTAAAATACCCACAGTACGGGGGGAGTAACTAAAATACCCACAGTACGGGGGGAGTAACTAAAATACCCACAGTACGGGGGGAGTAACTAAAATACCCACAGTACGGGGGGAGTAACTAAAATACCCACAGTACGGGGGGAGTAACTAAAATACCCACAGTACGGGGGGAGTAACTAAAATACCCACAGTACGGGGGGAGTAACTAAAATACCCACAGTACGGGGGGAGTAACTAAAATACCCACAGAAAGGAGGGAGTAACTAAAATACCCACAGTACGGGGGGAGTAACTGAAATACCCACAGTACGGGGGGAGTAACTAAAATACCCACAGTACGGGGGGAGTAACTAAAATACCCACAGTACGGGGGGAGTAACTAAAATACCCACAGTACGGGGGGAGTAACTAAAATACCCACAGTACGGGGGGAGTAACTAAAATACCCACAGTACGGGGGGAGTAACTAAAATACCCACAGTACGGGGGGAGTAACGAAAATACCCACAGTACGGGGGGAGTAACTGAAATACCCACAGTACGGGGGGAGTAACTAAAATACCCACAGTACGGGGGGAGTAACTAAAATACCCACAGTACGGGGGGAGTAACTAAAATACCCACAGTACGGGGGGAGTAACTAAAATACCCACAGTACGGGGGGAGTAAGTAAAATACCCACAGAAAGGAGGGAGTAACTAAAATACCCACAGTACCGGGGGAGTAACTGAAATACCCACAGTACGGGGGGAGTAAGTAAAATACCCACAGTACGGGGGGAGTAACTGAAATACCCACAGTACGGGGGGAGTAAGTAAAATACCCACAGTACGGGGGGAGTAAGTAAAATACCCACAGTACGGGGGGAGTAACTAAAATACCCAGAGTACGGGGGGAGTAAGTAAAATACCCACAGAAAGGAGGGAGTAACTAAAATACCCACAGTACGGGGGGAGTAACTAAAATACCCACAGTACGGGGGGAGTAACTGAAATACCCACAGTACGGGGGGAGTAACTAAAATACCCACAGTACGGGGGGAGTAAGTAAAATACCCACAGAAAGGAGGGAGTAACTAAAATACCCACAGTACGGGGGGAGTAACTGAAATACCCACAGTACGGGGGGAGTAACTAAAATACCCACAGAAAGGAGGAATTCCAGGACTTGTATTCACAATATTCTCATACTAAACATCCTCTGAACACACTTAGTACTGTTTGACTTTTACTCTTCTACACTCGCACCTGCAATGAATTTATAATCCCTCTGGCTTGCGTCACCCAGAAGCCTCTTTTGTCTCTGATTCCTCTTAAGGTTTATTTCTCATGTTGTCTCAGGGTGTTTGGCTTGTCACTGTCGCCTCTGGCTTGCTCATTAAGGGTCTAACTCTACCCCTGGACTCCTGCAAAGCTGCTTTGTTACAATGTCTATCGCTAAAAGCATCCAACGAATACATCTGAATTGGAACGATTTAAAAATGTCCACACCAAGAGGAAGTCACTAAAATACCCAGATTAAGAGGAAGTAACCGAAATATACACGCATTCATTTTTATGCAGTGTCCTGCTTACAGTGAGGGGGAGAAAAACGTATTCACGTACTAGTTGTAATTTAATGATAATTCCAGTGTATATATCTACTTCAAATTTGCATACATAGTGTCTTTTGACTTCATAAAGCATAAACAAGGATATGTTTAAAAAAGCACTGTATTGAAGGGTGACGGATTGATTGCCTCAAGTTCTCAGGAGCAACATTATTTAACAACGCTCGAAGGAAACAAGCTACAGAGCCATAGCAAAGACTTTAAACTTCCCTGTCAGCACAACTGGTTCAATAATATGCAGGTACGAAGTTGATGAAACCATAGCTAATCACTCCTGTTCACAGCGTGCTCTCAGACTAATGATAAGGAAAGTAAGAAGGAAGTCACCAGCAGTCACTCAAAAAGAATTACAGGGTGACCTGAACGCAGCAGAAACTACAGGGTGTCCCAAAAGTCTCCATACATAGGGGACTATGTTTGCCAGCACCAGGTTGGATGAGTCAGTGGATGTTCATGGACGGCCACTTCTCGGTTGGTCCTTTTTGAACCGGATAATAAGTTTGACTACGGTGTCGAGTGTGTTGTGATTGCCATGTTTCCTGTTAAAGTCTATCGCAACTTTTCAGTACGTTCTTCTTTTGTCAATGACATTCTTAAAGGCTATCTGCAATATATATATATATATATATATATATATATATATATATATATATATATATATATATATATATATATATATATATATAATGTATGTGAGTGTGTGTGTGTGTGTATATATATATATATATATATATATATATTGCAGATAGTCTTTAAGAATGTGTGTGTGTGTGTGTGTATATATATATATACACACACACACACATGCACACGCTATAAATTACGTATGAAAGATTTTGGAAGATATTTTGCTAAAAAGTAATTTCCCCTGTGTATGGTGACTTTCTGGACACCCTGTACAATTACAGAGAGAATAACAAGCAATGAACAGCACAGCCATTACCTGGGTTTCGACTCCCCATACGAAACTCCTCTACTAAAAAAGAAGCCGATTTAAAAGCATTTAGGCAAATTAGAGCCCTCGGAACAATATACTCTGGTCCAACGAAATAACAATAGATCATGTTTGGAGAAAGAAGTGCTGCGCACTTGATACCAAGGACAGCTTACCCACGGCGAACGAGTACACAGAGTACGGAGCATCGTGTTACAGGTCTGCTTCTCTGCAAACAGTACTGAGGCATTACACGTCATCAAAGGTAACACGAATGGAGCGAGGTACTGGGACGTATTAGAGGAGAATTTAATCTCATCTGCCAAGAAACTGAATTTGTGGAGAAGATGGACATTTCAGCAAGACCCCAGACATCCAGCTAAAAATAACTCAAGAAGGCCTTGCATGGACTAGTCAATCTCCCGACTTGAAAATTTATGGAGGCTTGAAATTGCGAGTCCATCAGAGAGACCCTCGTAACCGTGGGGAGCTGAAGACGAATCGCCAAGGGCGATGGGCCGAATTCAAACCACAATGCTCCAAAAAGATGATTACTTCTTCGTGTCAATATCTCGCAGGTGTAACTGCCAACAACGGCTTTGCAAGAAAGTACAAATTTTGGTTCATTTCGGTGTCGGAATACATTTTCCCCTTTCGATTTCATTTTTTTTTTTTTAAACACATCTTTGTTCATGCTTATGAACACATATTACAGTCCATAAAGTACAAAGTCTAAACACAAATCTGAAGTAGCTATATGAACTGGAAGTATATTAAATAACAAAAACAATAGTGTCTGAATACTTATTTCCCCTCACTGTATATCATCACAGCTGATTTATGTTATGAACGACATGTGCATTTTCAGAACGTTTAAATAATATGCATTTTTATGAAATATATTTTTTAGCGGGAACTTTCTGTTATTTTCTCCCCTCACATTTTGTAGGGTTTGAAATGACAGTACATAACGTCTAGAAGCCCACCACTACCTCTGCTGTAAAACTTGCTGCTGACATATTTGCACTTACAGGCAACCTGGACTTGAGTGCTCCTCTGCATGAGAGCGCCGACCCGGTTCCTCACAATGCACCTGTAAAAGCCAGCGTGGGAGCGGTGTAGTGACGGGATGAGGTACCTAGCAAACAGCACATTCTCATCGGTTATGAAAGAGTTTCACACACACGCACACACACACACACACACACACAGTAACGAAAAGGAAATCTTCTGTTTGTTTTTTTTGTTTGTTTTCTTAAAAAAAAAAAAAAAAAAAAAAAAAAAAAAGCAGTTTTGGGGCCAATCCAAAGGATACACAGATACACACACTGCTGCTGGTGCTAAAACACCACAAAGGAAATAATATCAACAAGGCTAATCATTCCTTGGTTATAAATAACTAGCGTTGTGCTTGAGTGACGATTATTAGCTGTTGCACTCCAGCTTGGTTGAGATTTAACTTATAAACTGTAAGTAAGCCCACTTACCCATAATGGAAAACTTTCACCGAACTACTTGATGCTATCAGGACAGCATACAATTTGAGAGGTTATTAAGTGCGAAAGCAGACGAGAACAGAGAACATAAATGGCACGTCTAAGTGTGTGTGTGTGTGTGTGTGTGTGTGTGTTTGTGTTGATCAATGGGAGTTGGAAATTATGTACAAGTGGTGCTTCAGCGAGCCACGTGGGAGCTGTGTGAGGTGTGCGAGTTTCTCTAAATCACCCCAGGGAACCGGTCTGAACGCTGCCGGTTATGGAGTTCTAGCATTTGATGTGTACACATGGCCGGTGCCACTTTTGTTCTGTGAATCCTAATTCACTTTGCTGCTCACAATGAGCTCCTTATCTGCTGCTTCAGTTCTCCCTGTGGTGCCGTTCACAGATTCCTGATACTGTAGTCGAGTGGCTTCAGGTTCTCTCTTTAATCAGAAGTGCGATGAAAAAGAGGCCGAAGTGTCTCTGTCACCGACGGTCCCGAATGCATGCACACAGACACACACACACACACACACATACACACACGCACGCACACGTCTTTGCTTGACTGGCTGCAGAGAAGGACGCAGGTGGGGAGTCTCACTTGGGACCTCACACTAAGGCTCCTTGGAATCTTGAAAGGCTTTTACAAAATAATGGACTGCTTTTCTTTAAAGATAAGGGTCATGCTCAGGGCTGGGATGGAGCTCAGCCTCACCACTGGTGGGGTTAAAAATGCTTTTCTACACTACATAATCCAACTTTAGCCACAGGTGGTCAAATCCAACTTTAATCACAGGCGATAAAAGAGTAAAAGTATACTGTATTTAGAAAATAGAATTACAATTAAAAAAAAAAAGAATTCTTAACTGATCATCACCTGTACAGTATAATACATCTGAAATTGCAAACTGTATTATTACAGTTTATTATTTATCTTTCATTAACAAGAGCTTGTTAACTGCACTGAATACTTCTCTATAACCCTAAAAAGAGGGAAAAAACCACCATTACTTGGAATCATCACGCAGGTTTTCTCTGCCATTTAGACCCACTTGACTAAGTCCATTAGTACCATTCTAAAGGTTGACTGAGTTAGAAATGACCATGGTCAGCGCAACTGTGTGTTACTTAATAAAGCGAAGAAAGACGGCAATGCACCTATCAAGTGGGGGGGGGGGGTGGCAATTCACTTTGCTTTTACAATAATAAATATTACATGGCTCTTGTGGCTGTGGAGCATAATGCATTCCATGACAATGATTTGATGGATATAATTCTATATTCCTGACACATGCCGGACGCTCCATTATGCTGGAGAATGCATAGAGCGAAAAACAAGTGGGGGAAGGGGTGGGCCAAATCTTTTCCGTTTTTTCCCCCTCCTTTTCTTTATGACCAAGCAGGAAATGACATGCACTAATGTGTGCCAGGAATGAATCGATATAAGAGAGTCATTTCACGCCTGCATGGGGAATGAGGTGCCATATCTCAAGAGGCTTATGATCCTCCGCCATTTCTGAATAAATGCATAGAAATGAGCGGGGATCTGAATAAATATCCGCAAATGAGAAATTTGTTAAAAGGTAAACTGAGATTAATGTGTCTATTTGTTTCAGTAATTATGTGGCAGGAATGACAAATGGAGAGCTCACCTGTACTCCAATGAGAAGCGGGTCAGCTCCGTGCCATTGTACAGCCATTTGAACTCGAGTGGCCAGCTGCCCTCTGCCATGCAGGTCAGAACCAAACGGTTGCCCTCGAGGTGCACCTGGGTTGCCACGGGCTCCATTTTGAAGTAGGGTGGAACATCATCTACGTGAAGAGAAACACATTATAATTCAACATGGACCAATCAAATAATCAACAGTAATAAATGAAACGCATTCGGTAAGATTATAAATAGTAATGAAAAAAAAAAAAAAACATAAATAAAGTAAAACTGTAAACAATAGTCCTTTGAGTAAATGTAAGTGACAATGCAAGTAGTAACTACAAATATGCAGCAAAGTAGATATGATCAGCAGAGTGTACACAATAAGTTGTATAGGGCAATTATATGGTGAGTTAGTAGCGGTGCAGTAAAAAGAATGCCACCATGGGCAAAAATGCAAAACGATGTCTGATGAGCTTATTCAAGGAATAGGCTCTAATGCACAATAATGTCCTGGCACAGTGATGGACTTTTGTACAGGGTGATTGCTGTGGGTAAAAAAAGACCTCCTTGCTGAATGTTGCTGAAGCTGCTCTGCTCTTTGTCCAATAAATCATGAAGGGGATGTGACACAATGTCCCAGATAGACACTAGTTCGTTTAGTGTCCTCCTTTCCACGACCACATCAGAACTGTGCAAAAAGGGAGCAGGTGTCAACCAGCTCCACATCTTGTCTCATGATCTTTATTAGTCTGGTTGTGGTCCTCTTCCTCCTGAAGTCGACCACCATCTTCTCGCATATTAAGGAGTACGGTTCAAAAGCGTATTGTTTTACATTGACTTTTATTCCTCTGGCAAACACGTTTATCCAAAGTGACTTGCATTTGAGTGCAAAAGTTTGCATCCCCTACAAGCAAAATCAAGAAAGACTAATTAAGCTGTATCTGAAGTCTCTCCATCATGTAGTCATTCACTATTTACTCTATAGGTTGTTCTATATGGAGCACTACATAGAAGAGGCAGAAATGAAAGAAACTGTGACTGAATTTAGACAACGCAAATTAGCGAGTTCGCACATCATCGTTGTGACACACCATTAGATAAACAAATCACATGTTAATGATAAATGTCAATTTATATTAAATATACCACTAACAAGCACCTGTTGGCTATAGTTATAATTTAACAACATCTTTTACTTACTCTGATAAAATTGTGGCTTTGTAAAAAGAAATATATATATATATATATATATATATATATATATATATATAGAATTTTACAGGGTATTATCCAGGGAATATCATTTGTCTGCTGAGAATCTGGCCCGCACTGTAAAATGGCTCCACATGAAAATAGTGCACTTTATAGTTAACAGCGAAGGACAGAACAGGATAGGACATTTTCATCAAATGTAATCAAAGAACTGATATTTTTACCAAAACATTTAATATTAGGTTTTGCATATGTGATCATCACAAGCAAAATACTCGTATCCTCCTTTCTTAATATATTACATTTAAAACAAAAATTAAAAATAACTTTATCATTATTTGCTTTAGAACTGCCCTCTACCTCTTTCATACCCTCTGAATAGCTTTTGAATGGTCTCAGTTGTAATATCTGCCCGCTAATCCACCCGCCCACACATTTTTCCAACAGTGTTGGTTCGAACTCTGTCAAATTGCTTGGCCAATATTTGCCCATTCTTTTCTGACTTATCTGTTATACCTCTGGAAGATCATACACTGACTCCATTAAATCTGGGCTTGAGTGGGTCATGGCAAAACTATTATATTAACAGTTCTGGATTGTTGTCGTATTGCAAGTTACACCCACATTTCATTTTTGAATCCAACTGTTCAATTGATGTTGGGTACAATCCAAGCAATTGATGCTTGCTCAAGGCAACTACAGTGGCTTTCGGGCAGTCATGTGATTTGAACTTACAACTAGTTCAGAACCTTAACTGCTGAGCCACCGCTGATTTATTTATGAAATGCTTGGTTACTCTGGTCCAGTACACAGATTAAAGCGTGTCATGAACAACAAAATAGCCATTCAGTGAAAAATCACTACTGCTCGTGCAAGCAGTCTTAAAGAGGGTTTGGGAATGCAGCCTGTAGTGTACCTCGAAGAGAAGGGCTGCTCAGCGAGTGTGTGAGCATATACTAGACAGAAGATGGAGTATGACTCCCAGCGCTGCACTGGCATAACTGAGCGAAGACGTTCAAGAGTGCTCGAAGATGGAGCAGTTTGCCTGGCAAAGGTGACAGAATGAGCTATGATCCCCTTGTGCCTCCATTCATCTTTAGGCGTTCTAATACAGGTGAATTATCTAGACTCGGGGGCACACTTTACAGGCAGAAGCCTCGAACCCAGCAGACAAAGTGCTTTCATTACCCATGCTTGATTAGCACATAACCCGACATAGCGACCACGCTGACTTGTTCTACATAGACGATGTGAGACTTGATGGTCACAGTGTTTGGTGAAATGTAATTAAAGCTCATATTAATTGTGGCACTAAGCTGGCATGCCCTGCGGCACGGCTGAATTCTGCAACGAGTGATTGGTGGAACTGCTACATCCGGAATCAGAGACTACTGATATTTTCTGCCCTCTGGGAGCTCGGGAGGAACATACAGCCCTCGGTGCAGTGGAGAAGACAATGAGCTGATAGAGAAGAGGGTAGACTGTGTAATAAAGGTACTTTAATACACACACAGATGGTTATGTGCTTCAGGGCATATCTGTGGAGATCAGACACATAAGTATGACATGACACCTGCATGAATACATTCAAAGAACTTTTATTACTTACTCTCTTGCACACACACACACACACACCAGCACGCTCAATTAGGAAAAGATGATCCTCCTCATCCTCCATATTTGATACTGGAAGACCATCAGCAGCCTAATCAAACGATTTAATGTCCCCTGCTACTCCTCAAATCATTACCACTGGGTAATAACCTTCATAAATGACAACCCCCCACCACCTACCCAAAGCACAATTCCCTCCAGCCTTCAACAATAGCCTCATTTCCTCCTCTGGGTAAATGTTCCTCTGCTAGTGTGCAGGTCCATCCACTTAGCCATCCAGCTTCATAAATACAGCACCATTAGGGACCTCCACATGCAAAAACCAAACCCCAGCACTGATTGCCTAAAAGCAGCAGATAACAAAATAGACAACTGCGTGCCAATGCCAATGGAGGCTCCACGGCGCATATACCCGCTGATACAGAAAGGCATGTGCGCCCCGTGCAGATCGCTCTTCTATAACAATGCACCTGCATTTGAAAAGAGATGAGCGGCCCCATCGAAAAGGGTTGAGGCTCGCAGTAATTGCTCCCTCAGTGCAGAGCGAGGGTTGGTCCGTGGGTGGAATAGTAGAGAGAAAACAGGTAGAAGTTTCACTGTTAGAGCTGGCTAATAATGTCTGTTTTCCCGCAGATGTGGAGGAATTGTTTTTTTTTTTTGTAAATCTGTGCACTGCTACAGTTTGGAACAATTTAACTACTTGAAAACTTTTGATGTAAAGTTGGAGTAATTAGTTTTACCTTCTCCGCTGCATCATGCCAGAGATGATAAGCAGCGTTACAGAGCAAGAGACAAATGCTATTTATACACAGGGTTGTACAATCCCACTCTGAGTTTGTTCCACAATGAGAGTGTGAGTGTGCGTGAGAGTGAATGCTGGTGGTCCAGACTGAGCAGCTCAATGTAAGCCTTTGATCTACAGGAGCTATGTCAGACACTAGAGCACTTCCTCTCACTCACAGTGGGCTCCTATCTCTCTTTCTGTTACAGACAGATACACAAATAGAATCCCCTGGTCTGGAAAATCCCAAATGCAGCCTTCCAAAGATGTAATGTAATTGCCATTTCTCATTACAGCCCATATGCTTTAGAGGTGTCAGGTACTCTTTTGCTACAGGTATTCAGTAGGGGGTCGGCAGGGACACGCTTCCCTTCTTTTGTGCCGGCCTACGCAGGTCGGCAGCCAAGTGCGACTTGTGGAGGTAATTTTTACACTCAGCTTGTGCGAGTATGAGCAGAGGCGGAGATGCCAGAGAACACAGGTCCAGATGGAGAGCCTGAGGGAGGTTTCTCAGTAGCACAGGAGCTTGCTGTGGGGAAACCGTGTTAGCGGTTGGCCTCCAAGCATCGGATGCTGGCCACCCCTCTGGAGTGTCCTTGTGCTCAGTGTGTATGCCAGAACCGCCACAAAAACAGCACCTTCTTTTAACCTAATGGCTGAAGTCAAATTGGGTGGTACTGTTCCCCTCTTGCCTCACCTGCTGCGCACACAGAATTTTAATAGCGGCCAGACAAAGGCAATAGGCAACAGGCAGGATCCATAAAACATGCCCCATTATTCGTTTGCAGGGCATCATGCTGGCATGCAATCATACAGAGAGGGCTCGCATTCAGCACTCGCAATCCCCCACCCCCCCCACCCCTTTTATATTTCAATGGATAAAGTAGCCACATCATGCTCTATTTAATCATTGTCTGGCACCTGCGTGTGCGTCTGGGAAAGCCAATCAGGGCCAGTTCACCACAGTGCTGCATCCACCTTAGCAGGATGTAAACAAACAAGCAGGCAGGGTGTCTAAAACAACATGCTCCTCAAACATTTCCCTATGTCTTCCCTACGTGATAATGATCTACATCCAAAGCAGAGTTTGTGCCTTTGGCCCAGTAAACCTATGTATGTGTATGGCTGCTTTTAGGTGAGTTGTAAGGGCTGGCAGAGGGACAATCTCACTCTCCACTCGTGGGTTGCGTTGAAGGTCAGCCTGTTCTGTCATTCTGTCAGCAAGCCTCGTCACCGTGACAACCAGCACCCCGTCGATTTATACTTCATCAGCTTCCCTGAGTGGGAGAACCGCCCTCTGCCCTGGCAGCAAGGTGAAGAAGCCCATTACTGCTCAAACCAAACAGCATGCATCTGTACAGGGCGAGGGGGAAAATATTGGCACTCCCCCTGATCCATCTTTCTCTGTATTAATTTCTAGTAATGGCCAATGAGCTTATATCTATATAGCTCTCATAAAAGCTCAAGTGCATGACAGATGCTGCTCGCTCAACATGTGTTTATGGCGTGTAAAGCCTACGCAGGACTACTGGAAATGCCATGGAGGCGTTGTGTAGCAGGAAGCTGTGCAAAACGGTGAAGGCTCAGCGTTATTTATATAAATGAGATGGAGGGACCAATAAGAAACTTGGTATTACTTTGTTTAATTCCCGGTTACAATTCAATCTGCATGACAATATGCGGAGCTGAATTTCATTACCTTGCTGGGTAAGGCTGGGCGCGACTGTGTGTGTGCAGACTATGAATAGGTCGCCGAGGGTTAATGGATGTGTAATTGATGAGATTAACTGAGGTGTAATGCAGCATGGCATTGCGACTTTGATCTACGGAGCTGCAGGGAGCCCGGTGACGTTGCTCAAACGCAATTAGAGGCAGCATTGAGCTATCAAACCAAGATCTAATTAGGAGTGAAGACAGTGCAGTGAAGGGGGGCAGTCAATGGCCAGCAGATTGAATTATCAGAGCCTGCCAGCTGCATCACCACAATGCCTGCACACAACCCTTTTCTGATTCTTTCATTCTTTCATTCCATATGAGATTTAATGCTAATTTATCTTCTTCCTCCTTGCATGTTCGTTCTGCTTCTCTTCTTTGCTCGTCTCTCCCTTTCTACCTTTTAATTCCCTCTCTCTGACGCAGCATCAGGGAAATCTGTGCGTCTTGGGATGTGTATCTCGGACTTAATTAGGAACCACAGTGCTTGGCACAATGTATACCCATGGACACCAACCACCGATTAATGAGACGCTGTGCACCTACATCTTCCTTACGCAACTATTTCTTGCCCCCCTCCAACACCCCCCCCCCACCACCACCACCACCCCCCGGGCAAAGCCTCCAGAGGCAGGCAATACACATCTACCTACATATCTCTCCCCCTCCTTCAGCAAACCTTGTGAAGCCTGATGCCTTTGATGGACCTGCACAGCAAACAATTTTCATTCTTGGACAAGGCGACCTTAATCCTGTAATTACATGCTGCTTAACATGGAAAATCACATCACCAAAGGTCTGCTCAGTTGAATTCAGGCAGAAATAAGTGTAAATGATAACAAGTGAGAACAAAGATCAAGTTTAGGTGCTACTGCTGAGAGTAAATTGACAAACGATTTTTAGGGGGAAGAAAAAGCCAGAGAGAATAAGAAAGAGAGGCAGGAAGAGCCCACTGCAGGAAGAGGAGACAAGCGAGTGCCTTCTCCTAGCAATACAGAGGAAGGAATGAACTGAATTTAGAAACTAGGGCAAACAGTAATGGAGGAAGATAACAAACAAGGACGGTGAAATGGGAATTCCATACGTTCCGCCATCTGCTGAGATTGTTTATACTCGCCTCGATAATTAGATCCTAATTAGCTGACAGCGTGGTCGGAAAGCATTCCTTCAGCACATGGTGATTTCTCGAGTTTTGATTATGACCAGACACCTGCACTCGCGGTGTGCCACGCTGTCCATAAGACCCGACTCTTGATAGGTTTTGAATGAACCCACAAACAAACAGGCCGTGCAATTAGGACTCATAACGCCACTGTTATTTAGAGGCTAAATAACACTGACTGCGTTTACATGGACAGAAATAACAAATTATTGAACTTATTCTGAATAAGACAATATTGTGAATATTTAGAATATTCCTTTCACGTTCCCGTTTTACGTGTTATAGAACATAGATCGATTAACGTCACACGTCGTTACGTCCCCGCACCACGCCGTCCGACTTTCCCTCCAGAATTTCACGTATCAACATACAGTTTGTCTCTGTTATGGTACCGTATACAGTTTTGAGTGTTTAATTTTTAATTTTACGAAAGCTTCATGTGCAGTTAATTATTTGTCATGCTGTACGTGCACATAGACGACTGCTTGAACCCGTGGCCTGCGTCCGAAACCGCGTACTTACCTACTATATAGCAGCCGAGATACGCGGTTTCAGACACAGCCGTGCTCTCTTGTTTGCCGTCAAACGGTTGAGCACTGCTGTGTGTGTACGTGTCCTGTCGCAAAATGCGGCGACGTTAACAGTGTGATTATAGTGTGTACATGTCTATAATGCACTTCAATAATGCGACTAAAACAGGAATACTCCACGTCTTAATTCAATTTGTGTTTACTTCGAGGATTAAGGTTATCAATAATCGCATGATAGTTTCTTTATCAGAGTATTGTCTTGATCGGGTTAATATGGGAATATTGTTGTCCATGTAGACATACTGACTATTGTTTATTTATCATGGATTTGGTTGCATCCCAGCTATAGAAGAGACTAGATTAATTAATTAGAGGTACCACAGTCGCCCATCTGTTCTATTTGTCATTTAAACCTTGTCTGAGAGATGTAGGATGGAGGGTAACAAGCACTATCTCATTCTCCTCCCCCTTATGCGTCACTTCCACATGACCCGCCTGCACTGGGGAGATTGATCATGTGTTAATGGTTCAGCACTGTGCTGTATCCAGAGGCTGGCATTGTAATATACGGGTTCGGAAAGACTGCCAATTGTGATTCTTATCAGCGTGTGGAGTGCAAGAGAAAGAGGACTGGGTGGTGTAGTTCTGAGTGGCAGGGCTGGTTGTATGTGCTAATGGATGTGGGGCTTTGACAGAGAAAAGAATTACTATCCACCTTCATTACATTTACACCAGCCAGTCTACCAAAGCAGGGAGGGGCTCGCCTGGACACTGCTTCATTTATCTGGTTCAAGGATGAGGGACATGTCTCACATAAAGAACATCGTTCACACACATTTCAGCTTTTTCTTTACTGCTTTTGATTGCTCACGGGTACGTGAGTCATATTTCAAAAGAATCCATCATTCTGTCATGTGTCAAGCATTCACTGTCACCATTCACCAGGCTTTTATCTAAGATATATTTTTTTTAAACTCGGTTCTAGCACTAGCTCTGGGAGCTTTCTCTTAAACTTTCCCTACACACAATGAACTACCTGCACAATGTACTGTGATGTATATCTACCGTCTGAACAACACAACCAATCAATGAAATCTTTCCCTCGGTACTGCGCGTTTTCATTATTACTCAGATATCGTTGTATATGTTAAACGTAATGTTTGGCATCCTTTTTTAATTTCATGTGAAAACCATTAGGTTTCATGACTGTTTTTAAATCAGATGTTGCTTTTACACTCTGTGCTTGGGGTAAATGTCAAAAATGTCCATTAGTGATGTATACCATCATGCAGAAGTGAGTAGTAATCTTCACCCTCATTTCTGAATGCGGCGCAGGACTATGATCATCAACCACTGCATCCCACCTAATCATGACACTCGTGTCACATGACTGTTTGCACCTGATTTACATTTTGATTTAATGAGCAGTAATATTTAGGTCACGTGTGGTCTAGAGTGTGTGAGTAGCGTCGTTACATGTTGTTGTGTTCATGCCATGCCCATGTGTATTTCATGCTTGTCGAGTTTATGTTTGGTTTTATGTTATGTCGTCCTAGTCGATGTGTGTATCGCTTTATATAAAACACTCTACACTCACATCCATCTCGAACCAATCAGCCGTGTGCATCAAACAAGCACATTTTAATCTCAAAATATTACAAGTGTTCTGTAAAACTGAGACAAATTGGCTGCTTTAGTGATTATGTCATTAAATCTTAATGCAGGGCCGATTTGGTGAATGTGAATGTAAATGCACATTTTGACTTAACATTTGACCATTGCTACTGTATTGTTTTTTTTTAAAGTTGACCTAAAAACAGTTAGTGCTGAGTATTTTCCAATTGTTTAAGTTTATATCAATAGTATGTTTTCTCTCTCTCTCTCTGGCCTTTTCATCATTTCCAGAATTAACTTCCCACTCTGCACCGAGCTCATCGGTCAGACCATCATGAACGCTCACAGAGAACCAAGCTGATAAAAAGAGCACAGAAAGACCAAATAAATCTTGATCGTCCTTATCATAAGCTGTGAATTAATGTAGCCAGCCAAGGTTGCACCAGTGGTTAGCATTGCTACCTCACAGCTCCAGGGCTCCAGGTTCGAACCTGAACTTGGGCCTGTGTGTAGTTTTCACAGTTCTCCATATGCGTGTGTGTGTTTCCGCTGGGTTCTCCACTTTCCTTCAACCTCACATGCTGGTGCATGCCTATAGGTGGATGGGCGACACTAAATTTCCCAAAGGTGTGAATGAGGGTGTAAATGGTGTCCTGCGAACCCATACATGATCTATTCCCGCATTATGCCCGGTATTCCTCAGATATGCTCTGGATTCACTGCGACCAGGACAAAGTGGTCGCTAAACATGAATGAATGAATGAATGAATGAATGAATGCAGCCAGCCAAACTATGTTTAAATAACCCAGAATAATTATCTTATAAAGTGAATCAAAGTGACAAAAATGGTTGAAATACCATATATATGTGTGTGTGTATATATATATATATATATATATATATATATATATATATATATATATATATGTATATGTCACTTTGATTCACTTTCAATATGATTCACATATACACACACTCATACACCATATGGTATATAGAAGCAAATGCTATAAACGAAACGAATTAAAAATAATGGAAAATAAATAAATAAATAAATAGATTGCATAAATACAGTTTATAGTGCCCAAGCTGTCGGTGCTACAATGAGTATGTCATTATCTGACTAAAAATGATTTGACAGTTAAAATGATGAAAAATGGGTTACACACTACATTCAAAAGGAGCACTGAATAATATGATCAAAAAGTACAAAAGTAATGCATATGCAATAAAAAATGCTGGTAGGAGGTCAGTACAGAAGGGAAATTATCACTGATGTCGACATCGCCATATAGGGACATGGTCCACAGCACCAATAATACAATTAGTAAAGTTTTATTTGTGAATATACTTTAATGGCCAGCACATAAATCACACACATACACACACAAGCTTCTCTTTCTGAACTGCCTGCCAAAACAGTAACCAGAAAAGAACATGTTCTAGATTTTGCCACATGACTCCAGACTGGCTTGTTATAAGAATAAGGTAATGAGAAAAACAAACAAGCACCCCTACCAGTCTGGCTATAGCCAACGGAATAGTCAGGAAACCCTACTTCAGTGAGAAAAAACCCAAAAGTACACAGCAGCAGTGTATATGGCAACACAGCAAGCCAGCCATGAAACAATCTTAGAGTCTGATAGAGGTACATGACTGGTTGGATAGTGTGTGCAAAAAAAAATCACTTTGAACCTAGAGATGAAACAATCAGTTGCGTAAATGGCGTCTTCCTGTCCAGGCCTGTGCTAGGTGGTGGGCTGGCAAATTACAATATGTCCCACCACTTTCGTGCACACACTTCCAGCAGACCTTTTGACCACCATTTTCTCCCATCATTCTTCCTAACAGAGTTGCTGGTGCACAGAGATAGCGTAATTATCGGTGCCTTGGGACTCCCTCCCACTCCCAAAGCACTTGTTGGCTCCAGTCCCTGTCCAGCCAGCGCTGGAGTGCAGCTTCCATAAATGTCCCATCAGTGCCTCCTGACCCCGGAGCCATGTATCAGCGCATGGTGGGCCACCCCCTTACTGTTCTCACCAGTGTTTGGATAGCTAGAGCGATGCTGTTTAAAAGGAGGCAGAAGCAGAAAGGAGGGGGGAAAAAAAACACTGCAGACGTGCTTTCAAAGCCTGGTATTATTCTTCCCTCACCATTCCCTCAGCTTAATTAACATGACTCTGCACTGAATCTCATTCTGACTCTCAATTATGGGATATTTTTGCTGTGGTAGCTGAGGGCCATGGCTCCAAAACAAAAGAATGGAGAGACTCTATTTGGGAGCACTAATTATTTCATGGGTGGACACACAAATTTAGATAGTGATGGCCTTGCCAAGAACAGACGGCCACAAGTAACCTCTGAAGTCAGCAGAACTGAGGCAGGCTGAGTGGACACACTGTGGTTAACGTGGCACTGAGACAGACAAACTTCCTGGAATTCGGTAGCGGGAGCGAGACTGACCACACCTTTAAAAATAGACTAAATATGCAAGCGGTTTCTTGTAGACTTGGGGAAGGGCGGGGCATGAAGGAGAAAGCCGATGTGAATTAGCACATTGTGCACTTTAGAAAAACTATAGAACATAGAATGGAGCTGTCTTTTTCGTGTGCTCATTTTAGAGTGATAAAACCCTCTCTAGCCCTTTCTAACCAGAGATAGAAAACGAACCTAGATGACCAATAGTTCACACTTTTAAGGGAATTTAAGCCCCTTCCTTCTGCCAACATTGCTAATGGAAGACATTACAAAACACGGGTCGATGTTTTGTTCCACTGCTACCGTTAATTATCGCTAAGAAGAACGCCATTGCCAATTAGTTCCCCTTAGAAATCAGCCCATTTGATGCCATCTCCAGCTGTCCTGCCAGTGAATGAATACAGAAAGCACACAGCATCCTTCCTGCCATCCTGATGAAGCTATCACCTGCCGACAAACCCGGCCCTGACAAATCAATAGCCATTCAAACAGCATTACGAAGTCTTGCCTTGTGCTGAAAAACACTGCACTCATTGCTTTTGGGCAATAGTTGGCTACTCCAATTTTGTTCTTCCATTTATTCCAAGCTCTGGCAGCTGGGTTGTGCTGTGTTGTTTTTGCGTGTCTGAGTTTGGAAGAGGTGTGTTTTTTTTTGTACTCCACCCTCTTCCCTCAGCTACAGAAGAAGCGAGAATAAGTACCTTACTGAGATTGGGAAAACTTTCCATCCCGCCCAGGAGATGAATCTGTATCCTTCCATTAACAAATCCAATTTATATGCAAGAGTATTGGAAGCAGTGCCTGGAAAAGGTGCAACATGAGGTTGAATTTATGTCGTAATGTCAAGGTTAGCTCTTTTTTTTTTTTTTTTTTTTTTTGACACAATCTTATAAATATTCAGGAGCACTTAAAAGAGAGGGAAGGAGTGTGTGTGTGTGTGTGGGGGGGGTGGAATTACACACACAGCACTTTTGCTACATTGCTACATTGTGAGAGAGGTTATTGTTGAAGTTACATAACTTTAAAAAAAAAAAAAAGAAAAAAAAGAAAAAACTTTTAGCTTCTTTTTGCCAAATTTACATTTGATTCATCTCTTGGTCCAAGAATAAATGCATTTACTGCTGCACTTATAAACTGTAAATGGAGACACTAAAAAAAAAACACGTACAGAACTACCACATTGCTGTTTAATGCTCGATTCTGATTGCTCTGAAGGTGTTGATCAATTTTCTGCATTAGGAGCTGTAACAATCGTGCTGGCTGCAAGGTATATACAGTATACCCATTATAATACTTTAATGTTTCTGTAGTCACAGCCTACACAGGGACTGGCAGATATGGAATCCCATTTCTGCCACGGAGAAAAAAAACCTCTAAAAAGGTAATTGCCACTTTATATCTCGCAATTCTTACTTTATTTCGTGCAATTTTGCAAGTTTACATCTCATAATTCTGTCTTTTTTCCCCTGCAATTTAGACATCCACTCGACGCAGTACCTGAAATGTGACTAACTTCAAGTAATGAGCACATGCTAGCATCTGGTTTTCCTTGCCTTGACTGGCTGTTGAGAGTTGTTCTTACATAGCCTATTTATAGAGAATGACTGGTGCTTTGTCGGTGCATGCTTTGTAACTCGCTAAATGTCAAGTCGACATCTAAACTGCGAGAAAGTCTGAATTGTGAGACGTAAACTTGTAAGTGCAGGAAATGACGTCAAAATTGTGCACTATGAACTCGCAATCGCGAGACACGATGTCCGAATTGCGAGATGTTAACTCGAAATTGCGGGAAATAAAGTCACAGTTGCGAGATATAAAGTCACACTTGTGAGAAATAAAGTCACAATTCTGAGATATAAAGTCGCAATGACGTTTTTACAATTTTTTTCTGGCTTCCATAGTCAGATGCTCTATGTAAAGGGATTATAATTGTAAATATGGTGAAGTTTTCTGTAAGGACACGTTGTTTAGTTAATTTTTTTAAAAACACTTTGTACCAGTCAGCGGTAAAGCTCTATCTTTACTGTCATGCATTTACCATTAGCACTTTTCAAGAATATAACAGATATGCAGAGACCATACACGGTGTAACTCTGTTGGATCGTTTTCCTGAAAGAAGTACTTAATCCATCCATCTTCTCGGGGAAACCTGGAGCCTGTCCCAGGGAGCATCGGGCACAAGGCGGGGTACACCCTGGACAGGGTGCCAGTCCATTGCAGGACACAATCACGTACACATTCACACACTACGGACACACAAATCAGCCATGCAAGTCTTTGAACTGGGGAAGAAACCGGAGTACCCGGAGGAAACCCCCGCAGCACGGGGAGAACATGCAAACTCCACACACACAGGGCCACGGTGGGAATCAAACCCCCGACCCTGGAGATGTGAGGCGAACAACTACGTATAGCTGTTATAACAGAAGTGACAACAGAAACGAATGTGTTTTGCAGACGTTCCACAGCAAGTGTTGTGGTATAAAAGAAAGGCAACACATTGAGGTGCGCTGTTATTGGAAAATAATCAACCTCAAGGTAGCATCATACCACCCCATCATTGTTGATTTTCCTATAACAGAACAACCGGTCATGTTTATGCCTTATTTGGCCCATGGGATCATGCAGGATTGAGACACACTGCTGGTGGCTGATGAGTGTAACCGACTTTCTCATCTTGCCTAACCAGCAGCTATTAGAGAATTCATGGAGCTACTGCAAAGTGAGTGCATGCAAGTAGCTAATATCTACTAAAAATGGATTTTTAAAAAAATAAATTCAAGTTGCTAGAACTAGTAATAAAGTCACTGTGCTGTTAACAAGGGCCCTAATGTTCTTGGCACCAGTGTGCAGGCTGAGTGATTTAGGATTAATGGCACTCGCCGTTCTACGCTGAGAATCCGTTTGTGATTTGCATCATAAAACGTCTGTTAGTCCTCCACTTTTAGAAACGATTATCAGTAAATGGCCGACAGAATGCCAGATGGAGGTTGGCAGGGTGCACATTTTTCAGGCTTTTATTTTCAATATGTGAGACCCACTTTCAGCTCTGGATAAACACACATCACGAGGCTTTTTTATTTTAATTTTTTTTTTTACATTTCTGTTATAATCCCCTAGTTAATCTCTACAATCTACAATATTCAGGAAGATGAAGCGGTAGAGAAAATCACAAACGAACATCTTTACTTGAAACCCATTAAGAGACTTTAACGCTAGTGTGATAATCACAGAGGCGGTGGTTTGAAAAAGCCAATGTGGAGAATTTGATTAAAATCCCTTAAAGACATCTTTGAGACACTAAGTAATATGCCTTCATAATATGGAATCTATGAATACTCCTGCTAGACCTGATTTCTTTGAGAAAATAAATAACATCTTTAATCTGAGGCTGGGGGGAGATATGGGAGGCTGGCAAATTGTTTCTCTTGTGTATGTGTGTGTGTATTAGTGAGTCATCCATCCATCCAGCCATCTATATTCCTATCCTACACAGGGTTTCGGGGAGCCTGGAGCCTATCTCAGGGAACTATGGGCACAAAGCGGGGAACACCCTGGATGGTGTGCCAACCCATCGCAGGCCACAGTCGCACACTCATTCACACACTACAGACAATTTGGAAATGCCAATCAACCTACACAGCATGTCTTTGGACTGGTGGAGGAAACCGGAGTACCTGGAGGAAACCCCCGAAGAATCGGGAGAAAGCTGTGCAGTAAATACAGTCCACTCTGAAAGTATTGGAACATCAAGGCCAGTTCTATTGTTTTTGCTATACACAGAAGACATTTGGGTTTGAGATCAGAATTTCCTGATATTTACAATTAGATGTGTTAAACAACTTAATGCATGGCACCTTTGGTAGCAGACCACACAATTTTTAGGTGAGCAAAAGTGTAGGAACAAATAGTCTTAAAGTAAAGAACACTTAGTACTTGGTTGATATCCCTTGCTCGCAATAACTGCATCAAGCCAGTGACTCACTGACACCACCATTCTTCTTCCGTGATGCTTTTCCAGGCTTGTACTACAGATTCATTCAGTTCTTATTTGTTTTTGAGGGGTTTTCTCCCCTCAGTATCTTCAGGAGGTGAAATGCTTCTCAACTGGGTTAAGGTCTGGTGATTGACTTGGTCAGTGTAAAACCTTCCACTTTTTTCCCCCTGACATTTTTTGTATTGGCAGTGTGTTTTGGGTCATTGGATTTATTTCTCTGTAAATTGGCAAACAGGATGTTTCTGTAGACTTCTGAATTGTTCCAAGACTAGTTTTTAGTACACCAGTGGTTTCTTTCTTTTTACAGACATTCCAAATTGTTGTATTGGCTTTTTAAACGACAAATGCAGTCTTTTAGGTGAAACCCAGGATCGAGAAAATAACGTTCCAATCAATATATATTGATGTTTTATGACATCCCTAGTCACCATAATAAAAATAGGTCCCCAAATGCATCCTTGGTTGATGTGTGTAGTCCAGCAGGTGGTGAGTAGTGCACTAGTAGTATTCGCTATTCCCCCGTGAAACAATATGCAACTGGAACTGGTCACATTTAAACATTAGGGCTGTCACGATACTGTGTATCATATTACACCGCTTGCTACAAGTCTCTCCATTCAATACATCTGTGTTTTTGGAGAATACATTCAACAGACTTTGTCGTTTGTCATTACGTGAAGTGTAATAAACATTTAAACTTACTCAACACTCCCTCCTCTGAAAAAGTAGATTCATTTATATCTTAAATCAGAAGAGGCTACAGGGTTTTAAAAAAAAAACAACAAAAAAAAACATGCTTCTCTTAATCAGACTGCTTTTCATGAACCAGTATGCTAGCATATTAGCTGGCGCTAATGACACACACATGCGCGCACACACACACACACACACACACACGTTTAAAGGAATCAATGCAGCAGTTGGGAAGTTCATATTCAGAATGTGGAGAGCACAGGATATAAAAACACATTTAAGCCACAAAGAGCTGCATGACTTTCACAGCGCCAATAGCTAACAGAAGAATGTGAAATAAAGTGTTCAAACAAGAAATCAGACAGGTGTGCATCACGCTGAACTTCAATTCAATTCAATCCAAATATTTGTATAGCGCTTTTTACAATGGACGTTGTCTCAAAGCAGCTTTACAGAAATATATAAACACAGGAGACAGATTTTAAGCGGATATGAGGAAGAAACCTTGAGAAGAACCAGACTCAGAAGGGAACCCGTCCTCATCTGGGTAACAACAGACAGCGTGAAAGTAAAGGAAAGTTCACTTGTTTCCCCTGCACAGGTATAGAAAAAGAAAAAAATGTGATTCCCTTTTCCCAGTGCCCAGAGTTTTGGACCAGTTTCAGGTGTTTTTTTTCAGGTGTTTCAGGACTTTTATTTCTGGCGACACTGCACATCAGCGCACATTAGAGCTCTTCGCCTCCGAGCTAATGTTTAATTCGGGATGTTTATTTTCGTTACATTTTAATGCACAGCTTTTGTTTAATTATATGCTGCTTAGAGTCTGGCTGGATCACACAAACACTGTGTCAATATAAAATTTTAATTATTGTGCTTTTACAATGTTGAATGTTTTAATCATCTGAAAATGTTATCTGTTGCCAAAACAAAGCACCAAGATGCATCAAGATACCACTGTATCATAACACATTAGAATTTTGTGCAGTGTTACACACAGTATGGCGTTTTTTCTTTCTCTGGTAAAGTCACTATCTCACTATTATTTATACAGTGCTGTACAAAAGTATTTGCCCCATCCTGATTTCTTCTGTTTTTGTGCATATCTCATCATAAATTGTTTCAGAAATGAAAACAAAATCTAAGATAAAACAACTGAGTACAGTTTTTAAATGATAATGTTATTTATTGAAGTAAAAAGGTTATCCAGTACCAACTGGGCCTGTGTGAAAATGTATTTGCCCCCGTAGTGACTAATTCCCCAAATGTTTGAAACTGCATTCATAATGGGGTTCATCTGGACTAGACACAACCTGTCCTGATTACTATTCTATTTAAATAGAACTTTTCCAACAGCATGAAGTTGGTTAAAACGTCATACCCAGTAACAAACGATGCCAAAGGTGAAAGAAATTCCAGAAATGTTGAGGAAGAAGGTGATTGAAATACATCAGTCTGGGAAGGGTTACAAAGCTATTTCAAAGGCTCTGGGACTCCAAAGAACCACAGTGAGAGCCGTTATCTCCAAATGGAAAAACTCAGCACAGTGAACCTTCCCAGAAGTGGCTGACCTTCCAAAATTCCTCCAAGAGCACAGCAACGCCTCATCCAGCAAGTCACAAAAGAGCCAAGGACAACATCAAAGGACCTACATGCCTCTCTTGCATCAATAAAGGTGCCTGTTCATGACTCCACTATCAGAAAGACACTGGGGAAAAATGGCCTCCATGGAAGAGTGTTTTGCCCAAAACACACCTTGATGATCCTCAAAACTTTTGGGAGAATGTTCTGTGGACTGATGTGTCAAATGTGGAACTATTTAGAAGACAGTTGTCCTGTTACATCTGGCATAAACCAAAAACAGAATTCCAAAAAGATCATCATACCTACAGTCAAGCATGGTGGTGGAAATGTGATGGTGTGAGGATGCTTTGAAAAACATTGCATTCTGAAAAACATTAAATCTGCTCCTAAAGGAGAATGTCCGGTCCTCAGGCCATAAATTGAAACTCAAGCGCAGCTGGATTATGCAGCAAGAGAATGATCCAAAGCATAGGAAGGAGTAAATCCTAGTCCTAGAAGTAAGTGAAAGACTGATCTCCAGTCATCGGAAGCATTTGGTTGCAGTTATTGCTGCTAAAGGTGGCGCAACCAGTGTAAGGGGGTAATTAGTGATAGGTGTTGGATAACTTTTTTTTGGATAACTTTTTTTTTGCTTCAATAAAAAAAAACAGTTTTGTGTGTTTACTCAGGTTTCCTTTGTTTTATGTTGTATTTCGGTTGAAGATCTAAAACAATTTAATGTGAGAAATACACAAAAACAGAAGAAATCACAGCACTGTACCTACTACAAACTAAATCCACCAGGCAGCTATGCATAAAAAACTAATAGCTCGGACACACAACCTGCTTGTCCTGGGTGCCTAGTCTACTGACTTGTCCACACCTGACAAGAGCTCATATGGTCTTTTGCCTCATAAGCCCTGACACAGGACGTCTCTGTGGTATGCTAACAACATTTCGCACTTTCAGCTGTCTGAGGTCTACATAATTTATCAGAGAGTCTTCGACTTTCACTTAGATACAGTTTTTATTCCTAAATAGATATCTTTTTTAAATGTCTCCATACATAATTAAACCCAAAAGGTCAGACATGGTCTGTACCATGAAGACATTTATTAGCGTATCGCGCTTTCATATGAACATAGTGAAAATGCAGGGCATCTGTGTCAGAGTCTGCAATTCTGTTTATCACTCGACACCTGCGACCTGTGACATGTTCCTTTTTTTTTTTTAGAGGTACATCAGTTACAGCCTCTCCTGGGATGAGTCTACCTCATCACTGTCACCAGCTCTGTCTCCTCTGGCCCGGAGTACACTTTCTCAATTGTCTTCCAGGATGAAACACTTCCAGGTTCCCCGACCTCACTCTTTCTTCCATAAGAACATCCTAACACTTTTTCTTGTTTGAGACAGACAATTAAAGAGTGACCTGTCATGTAGAAAAATGACTAATCCCCGGAACTAAATGTCTCTCACTATTTCTTTCTCTTTCAGCCTTTGCAATAATTATACCGGAGGTCCGTTCCTTACTCTAACTCCAGGACCAGGTATATTTTATAATGGATGCTTTGGGAAAGTTATACATGTACTTGATTTCAATTGTGTCACTTCTTGTTAATGGGGTGGTGGAATCAGTGGTACATCTTTTGTACTTTTAGCTTGTATCTTTATCCTGTGAAGGTGCATAAAGCATACCTTTAAAGGGTTTTAAAAAAAAAAAAATCAATGGTCCTTAAGTGGTACCATAAATATGTACCATAATTACTTTTAAGTTTGACAATTTACAGGAAAAAGGTACATGATCAATAACAATCGATTATGAAAATAGTCGGCAATCAGTACGTGTACGTGGACAACAATAATCCGATATTAACCAGATTAAGACAATACTGATTAAGAAACTACCATGTAAACAGCAATTTTTAATTACCTTAATCTGATTAAGGTCATACTCAAAGTAAACACTAATGGAATTAAGACATGTGGAGTACTCCTGCTTTAGTCGCATTATCTACATGTATTACAGACATGTAAACACCTTAATCACATTATTAACGTCGTGTGAGAGTTTTCACCGCATTTCGCGACAGGACACGATCACACATGGCAGTGCTCAACATTTTATGGTGAACAAGAGAGTTCGGCCGCGTCCCAAACCGCAAACTTACCTACTATATAGTAGGCGAAATACATGTATATAGTAGGAGAAATACATATATCTCAGCTGCTATATAGACGGTAAGTACGCGGTTTGGGACGCAGCCCACGGCTTCAAGAAGTCGTCTATTTACACGTACAGCATGACAAATAATTAACTTCACTTGAAGCTTTCGTAAAATTAAAAATGAAACACCCAAAACTGTATACGGTACCATAACGAAGGCGAACCGTATGTTGATACGTGAAATTCTGGACGGAACGTCAGACGGCGTGGTGCGGGGACGTAACGACGTGTGCCGTTAATCGATCTATGTTCTATAACACGTAAAACGGGAACGTGAAAAGAGTATTCTAAAAGCGACTCATATAAACAACTTAATCACAATATTGTCTTATTCATTGTAAGGTCAATAATTAGATTACTGCTGTCCATGTAAACATAATCAAGGAATCTCATTATCGAATAGTCGGTCTGCGCACCGCACAAGGCATATGTACACATTGCGTTACTTCTGTTGCAAAAACACGCTTTGGAAATATGGCAGAGAGTTGTGTCCCAAATGACATATCACACACTATGCATTTACACTATGTACTATGTACTATGTACTCTACCGTCTAGTGTATGAATTTAGGAAGGGTAGTAGGTACACCAGTGCTGACGAACCAGCCTCACAGAGACAGTTCGATGTGAATTGGGAGGTTTTTTCACTGCCATGTCACTCAGTTCTCGGTATTCAGCGTGCACGGATATAAAAAAAAAAGCCTCCAGTGGCTTCCAGTGAAGCACTGTTTACAATAGTTTAAAAGAAAAGATTTCCCGTGACCCCCCAGCTACCGCTTTGCCACCCCTAAATTAAGAACCGCTGCTCTAAGGCACGGGAGCATTTTATGTTAAAATACTGTGAAAAAGAATATTACCTGGAAACTAAAAAATGGTCTTGAATGTTTTTTTAAATCTGATTAGTCAATTAATAAAAATTATAATCGACCGATTAATCAATTGTGAAAAAAAATCCTTAGTTGCAGCCCTACTATTTTTACATACAGAGCAGTACCTGGTTTCTGAGGGTAAACCAGGGAGAAAAAAGCTGCAAATATCTTACACAAGGCTTGAGGCAATTTATGATGCCATCAAGAATTTCTGATCAATTACAGTTTGTTTTTTTTTTAAACTGTCTGCCTGAGAGAGAAACAGAAAAAGGTTGTAGTTGTGCTCAAACAGAGTTGAACATTAGCGATGCAGTTGCGACAGTATTGAATCTGAGTTTTCATTTGTTTTGATGAAAAGAAATGAAATTGATATTGTCTAGGGAACATGATGGGATGGTGCTGTATTTCACACATTTCTTCACAAACAACCCCATCCAACATTCATCACCTCCTGAAATTGTGAAAGCAGCTCATCAAAATAATGTATAGATCAAAACAGGGTCAAATAGCTTATTAAAATACTCTCGCTATTGGTACGACGATTCATCTATATTGGTTGTAATTAACGTATATTGTATTAAAGTATTTTTCCTATACTGTCACACTGGTATGGAACACATATAAGTAAATGAACCATTACAAATAATACACACAGTGTGTGATTTAACAGAGAAAAAAACTGAACATCAAGGGGAAAATTAAGAATATGATTTTCAATTGCACACTTGTCACTCATCCCCTGAAAATCACTGTCTCTATTTCAGTCACTTTTTCACTTTCATACTTTCACCTCCAAATTGTTGTCACTGATTGGTTAGTAATCAAATTTGCGTGTTGAGTTATAAAGAAAAAAAAGTGTTGTCAAAATGTATTTGTATTGATAGGGAATGCTAATTACTGTGTAGTCCCGCTCTGTGACTGCACTAAAGGAGAGTAAGATTCAGTAGATTGCTCTCTCTCAGTCATGGTCACAGTGGACCCCTGAAACACAGGGTGTTACACCTGTGAGTCCATTGCAGAGCACCATGTGTACTACCATGATATCATTTTTTGGCCATATCACCGACTACTCACCATTCACTGAAGAACAGTCCACCTCCTTCTGTGGTTCAGGACAAGGCAAGCTTTGAGTCCGTTCTCTGTTTTACAGCGCACCTATTATGGTTTTGAAACGTGCCTAATTTTGTTTTAGAGGGTCTCATACAATAGATTTACATGCATCCAAGGTCAAGAAACACGTTAATGTGCACATCATTTAAATTGCTGCATTACCTTTTTTCCCCAGTGTCACAAACGATTCGTTAAATGATCCGTTCTAAGGATTCATTCTACAGTAAACTCCTCCTTTCTCAGAGTTCTCATCTTTGATTGGTCAGCTGTCCCAGTCTGTTGTGATTGGTCTACCGCTGTGAGCGTGTTTCGAAAAGGAAACGCCCACTACCATAACGAGTTTCAGCTCCGTCTGTTCGCGAGCAACCGATGAAGACTAGAGGCGGGGCTTTTCGTTACAAACCTACGTAGGTTAGTACAGGAAGTAAAGTCTGGAATCACCAATGACTCGTTTCAGCTGTTCAGAATCGGTTCATTCTTTTGGGAGTCAATGACTATGTCGTGCGCTTTGATTTTTGAAACTTTGCAGACTTTTCACATTCACAAGCAGCTCTATATAACACACTACATGAAGGGTAATATTTGAAAAACCATAATGGGTGCACTTTAAATAATGACTGCATAATTACAACAAATTAACCAGCTAATCATTATTAAATATGCAAGAATGCGAGCCGAGCATGATAATCAAATCACACTACAGGTTAAAGACAAGTGTGTGATTCACAAAACATCCATTTTTAGTCACGTTTCATAGAGCAAATACCCTATATGGCCAGAAATATGTGGGCACCTGACCATCGCACTCATATGTGAAGTTGAACATCCCATTCCAAAATAATGGGCATTAACATGGAGTTGGTCCTCTCTTTGCTGCTGTAACAGCCTTCACACTTTTGAGATGGCTCTCTAATAGATTTTGTAGCATGGTTGTGGGGATTTGTGCTCATTCAGCCACAAGAGCATTAGTGAAGTCGGGCACTAATATCAAGTGTGGGGGCCTGAGGTCCAGTTAGCATTCCAATTCATCCCAAAGGTGTTCAGTGGTGTCGAGGTCAGGACTCTGTGCAGGCCACGACAACTTCATTAAACCATATCTTATTGACCTTGCTTTCATGCTGGAAAATGTTTGGGCCCCTTAATTTGAGCGACGGTAAACCTTAATGTTAAAGCATACAAAGACATTTCATATAGACATTCTATATAATTGTATGAGTCCAACTTCCTGGCAACAGTGTGGGGAAGGTCCACATATGGGTATGACGGTCAGGTGACCACACAATGGATTCTGGACTTCCAGACTGGGAGACCTCAGACAGTCTGGATTGGAAGCAGCATCTCCAGCACCACCACACTGAGCACAGGGGTCCCCCAGGGCTGTGTGCTGAATCCACTGCTGTTCACTCTGCTGAATCATCACTGTGCAGTAATTTACAGCTTGAATCACAATCAGATTTGCCAATCACATGACCGTGGTGTGTCTCATCAGCAAGAACGACGAGTCAGCATACAGAGACGCGGTGCAGTGGCTAACGGACTGGTGCAGAGCCATCAACCTGTCTCTGAACGTGGACAAAACAAAAGTGATGGTTGTTGAGTTCAGGAGAGCACAGAGCGACCACACTCAGCAAACATCGATGGCTGACGGCTGATGGCTGATGTAGAGATCGTCAAGAGCACCAAATTCCTTGGTGTTCACCTGGAGGAGAACCTCACCTGGTCCCTCAACCCAAGCTCCATCACCAAGAAATCCCAGCAGCGTCTCTACTTTCTAAGAAGTTTGAGAAAAGCCCATATCCCACCCCCCATCCTCACTACATTCTACAGACGGATTATTGAGAGCATCCTGAGCACCGTATTGGAGCGCAAGACCATACAGCAGATAGTGAGGACAGCCGAGAAGATCATCGGGGTCTCTCTCCCCTCCATCACAGACATTTACACTAGACGTTGCATCCACAAAGCTGCCAGCATTGTGCATGACCCCGCAGACCCCTCACACACACTCTTCACCCTGCTGCCGTCTGGAAAAAGTTACCGAAGCATTCGGGCACTCACGACCAGACTGTGTAACAGCTTCTTCCTCCAAGCCATCAGACTCCTCAATACTCAGAGACTGGACTCACGGACTCACACACACACACACACATACATTCCCCTTGCAATTTTTGCACATTTCTGTACTGACTACCTGCATTTTTTGCTGCTTCTGTATTTATAAAAAATATTCTATTAAAATTCTTGTCACCACTATACTCTTTACCTGGCTGCTACTGCAATAATATATGTCCATATATGGTATAAGCTAATCTGCTGAATACTATGTCATAGTTTATGTTTACATTCACAGCATTTTTCTTTTATTGTTAATCTTTTGCACTAGCTGTTATATCAGACACTTCCACACTAGAACTGTGTACTGCTCGGCGCTACACTGTCACTTACTGTGCCTATTGTCCTGTTTTAGTAGTTACTCTACTGTCTTGCATTGCTTTATGTAGAAATATGTTGATCTTATTTAGTTCTGTGTCGTCTCATGTGGTTTAGTGTGTTGTCTTATGTAGCATCATGATCCCGGAGGAACGTTGTTTCGTTTCACTGTGTACTGTACCAGCTGCATATGGTTGAAATGACAATGAAGCCACTCGACACTTGACCTTTGGTCATACAGTGTAATATGGTCATTTTAGTGAAATTTCTGAGAGTGCTATGGAGATTATATATAATCCAAGAGCAGTTGCGGCATCTCTTAGTGCTAACCTTGGAAAGCCATGTCACTCAATTTAGTCTCTGCAGTGTAATTTCTCATGCAGAACCTTGCTCCTGTCACATATCATTAGATAATATACAGAATAACTGAATTTGCCATCTTGTTGTCATCTTCAAAGTCGAAAATCATTTTCGTAAGTAACAGCTCATGTTACAATTTAGAACAGTGAGGACTAGTCCTGAAACCTGACAAAGCAGAAACTAGGGGGAATTTTAGATAATGCTTGGTGACGGATTACAATGTACGTTTTATTTGCAAGGTTATCTATAGCGATAATACAAAAACTGCACTCATTGCCAAACGGCTGTAGTACAAGAGGAACACCTTTTGAGTGGTAACAACCCTCCGCTTCACACCGAACCACCCCCTCGTTCTTTTTCTACACAACCACGCCCCGTTGTGTTTATTATAACCATATTACAGTATAACCTAACATTATACGAAAATAACTCGAAGCGTCTTACTCATAATCCTAACTATTCTAACGGCATTTCTCCATTTTTTTCATCACCTTGTCATCGATCCTTCTTCCTTTCTTATCTCTTTCTCTCCATACGCCTCAGTGCTTTTGATGGAGGGGTGAAAGATTTGATTCTTCGCAGCCACCCATTAAAAAGTCATGAATGCTCTTACAGCTATTGTCGAGGCCTACTTTCTCACCCCACTGTGGGTTGGATTGTCTGAAAATAGCCTTTGTTGTTCAGAGACAACAGACCAGTGGATGAGGGAAGGGGGATGGTGGCAGGGCAGCGGTGTGTACAATCCCTTGTGCTCTTACCCAATCTCCCCTGAGCAAACCTTAATTGAAATATCCACAGCTAGTGGACTTTGCTGGAGCTGCTGCTAAGCACAGGGAGTCAGACATCATAGTCTTTAAACATTCAGCACCTCTCCTCGCATTGCTTCTCTCACTCCCTCTCTCTCTCGCTCTCGCTCACACACACACGCAGGTGCCCACAGAGCGACAGACGATGCAAGATTCATGCAAAGTAGAGGTGTGCAGGGTCACGACTGTGATGCCTTGACAAAAGCTGCACAAAAACACATGTAGATGCAACATGCCAACACGCCGCACAAGGACAGAGGAAACAAGAGAGCGGACTATGGTAAATACGGTGACTCCTTTCCAGGCGAGGGTACGAGACATGGGTTTGAATGGTCTCTGTGATTTCAGGCATAATAAGGTAAAGAGAGACACTGTGGCAGTATGCAAAGCACACTTAATCACTGGCAAGACGTGGTATGAATACAGACGCCTTAGCCCACGTATCGAGCTGTATTCTTGGAATGGCGGAGCCAACTAGCTGTGTGGAGAACGACTAACTTCCGGGTATCGAAACAAGATCAATAACGCTCACAGACACTTATCAGACGACTCCCCTAAGAATTTTATCTAAGGGCAATAGACGGTTCCTTCGTGCTAATATGAACCGGTAAAGGCAAACAATGGGAATCTCTCCAATTCCTTTATATCTTGAAGAGACCATAAAAAAAACTTGTATGGGAAAAAGGAAAGTAAGGTAAACACTTCATGTGCTAGAGCTGCTGGCTTTGCTTTTCTCACAACATGACAAAGCTCAAGGCCAAGATGAGATGAGGAAGAAGCCTCTTGAGCCTGAAAGTGAAACAGTACGAGAGAGAGTGAGTGTGTGTGTGCGTGTGTGTCTGTATGAGTGTCTGAGAGAGAGAGAGAGAGAGAGAGAGAGACAGAGAAGGAGAGAGTTTCAGACAGCATTTCTTTGGGCTACCTCTCAGGTTTTGTGGAGAGGATGCCGTTTTACAAGTCATACAAAACTGGTTTATGATGAGAGAAAAGAAGAGAGTGCTGTCAACCTGAACCCGAAAGCTGTCTTCCTGAGCCAGATGAGAGGTACACAGTCTGAAGATTAAAAAAATCTATATTTCATTCTCACAGCGGAGGCAATATTCAAATGCCGATGAAAAACATCAACTCGAATGTTTCAAAAGATTTTACAAGAATGCATGATGCATGATAGGACGTTTTGAACGTGAACGGTGTGCGCAGTTGATCACTCTCAGCTCACAGGCTTTAGCTCTAATGCTCAGCATATCGCCCTTCCTGCCACCCCTGGAGAGTTTTTGCTCTCTCTCCGGATGCGCTTTTCTCCTCCAAGTCGTCGCAGCTTTGTTCATAGCTCGGCTTTCAATCCCTACTGCTCCCCTGACTCGGCTTTTACACAGGTGCTTTACAAAAGCCTCTTTTGTGAAAGCTATTCAGATCTGCAGTGTGCCCCCTAAATCAGGCAGGAGAGGAGATCAGAGAGTCTGCAACGTCCTACAAGCTGTTGTAGCGCAGATCACATGCCACTAGTCATTTGTGCCGGCACCACAAGGAGCGCAAACCTGCTGTTCCGCTTCATCACCTAGAGTGACTATCTCACTGTGTCTGGCGTGCTGCAAATAAATCAGATTGCACCTAAAGCCACAGATCTTTGCTCTAATGCGCCATCCCTTTCAACCCAGGATTTGTACATAACTAATATGTTGCTGAATATTGCCCTAGTCAGGTGGCAGAGGGAAACTTTGAACCTGAAGGATTACATTCTGCCTATTTTCTAAATAAGCAGTCCTGGTGTGAAATAGTGACAGCTTATAAAAAAAATAAATAATAGGGAATATTTGATTGCAGTAGATCATGGAAGTGCCTGCAGATGACCTCAATGCCCGGTTGCCAAAGAGACAACGCAGTGAGGAAAGCAGCCTGCCAAGTTGTTAAAATATCAATTACTTTTTTAGCATGTTAAACTTTTATGAAGCAGCTGGGATGTTATCAAAGCTTTTCCTTGTACCCACTGTCCAAATGTTTTCTTTCAACATCTGGGTTAGACTTCATTTCTGAGTAAGCACCCTCAACTTTTATTGCATTGGTTGTACCAACTTCCTTCAACCTCCCAGCTCAGGAGTTGACTTGAATATCAAGTCACAATCTTATTGATTTACACATTTTTTCCCCCATCTTGCAAAGAAGGGATGCTGCTGTAAACATCTCATACGCTTTTTACTCTGCTGTCTCTGTTGCTTTTGATGTTGTAAAGATCAGACTAATCCAAGCAACAGCGAGAGCTGACAATAACAACATTATTTTAGTGTATTAGACGGGAGCTAACAAACAAAGATGAAGGCAAGAGGCTTGGCAGGATGCTACAGGATATTAATCAGCAAGAGAGGCGGGACTGGGGAGATGGTGCACTCGGCCTACGCCAGTGCGCTGTTTGAAATGCTCTTCAGCATCTGCCCATGCTTGGAATATAGAACACGTCCAGAGGTGTTTGTGTGGAATGCAGAGAGAAGGAATGAAGTGCTCGCTGCCTGTTTAAACAGCTTAATTAATCCTGAAATACAACAAAAGTTTCAGGACCGTTTGCCCTTCAAGATGCAGAACAATAGCTGGAAGAGTTTCATGTGTAAACTAACCATATGTTATAAACACAATTTGTTATAAACAGCAAAGATCATTACGGGTATGTGATCTGGGGTTCGAGATGAAGATGGGATAGAGAGTTTTGATATTGGGTTTAAGGTTTAAATTATAGATGGATATTTGCTTCTACGTTGGCATCCACTATACCATGTAGATACAGAGAGAACAAGCCAATCGGTTAATTTTTTCAGGGTCCAACATTAAAAGATGCTTTTTGTGGAGAAAGTGTGCCAATCAGGATTGTCAACATCCACAGATCAATATTGTGTACACTTACAACTAAAAGGTTTCTTTGGATGGTAAAAAGAAAAAGCCACCCTGAAATCTTTGCATCTTAATCGTTATCATTTATACACCGATCCACCATAACATTAAAAACACTGGCAGGTGAAGTGAATAACATTTATTATCTTGTTACATTAGCACCTGTTAAGGGGTGGGATATATTAGGCAGCAAGTGAACATTCAGTTCTTGAGGTTGATGTGTTGGAATCAGGAAAAATGGGCAAGTGTAAGGATCTGAGCGACTTTGACAATTGCCAAATTGTGATGGCTAGATGATTGGGTCAGAGCATCTCCAAATGGCAGGTCTTGTGGGGTGTTCAAAATATGCAGTGCTTAGTTCCTACCAAAAGTGGCCCAAAGACGGACAAACGGTGAACCGGCAACATGGGCACCTAAGGCTCACTGATGCAAGTGGGGAGCGAAGGATAGCCCATCTGGTCCGATCCCACAGAAAAGCTACTGTAGCACAAATTGCTGAAAACGTTAATGCTGGCTATGATAGAAAGGTGTCAGAACACTCAGTGCATAGCAGCTTGCTGTGTATAGGGCTGCATAGCCACAGACCGGTCCGAGTACCCATGCTCACCCCTGACCACTGTCAAAAGTGCCTACAGTGGGCTTGTGAGCATCAGAACTGGGCCATAGAACAATGAAACAAGGTGGCCTGGTCTGATGAATCATTTTCTTTTGCATCATGTGGATGGCCGGGTGCGTGTGTGTCGCTTACCAGGGAAGAGATGGCACCAGGATGCACTTTGGGAATAAGGCAAGCCAGCAGATGCAGTGTGATGCTCTGGACAATGTTCTGCTGGGAATCCTTGGGTCCTGGCATTCAAGTGGATGTTACTTTGACACGTTCCACCTGCCTAAACATTGTTCCATACCAAGTACACCTCTCCATAGCAACGGTATTCCCTAATGTCAGTGGCAGTATAATACGCCCTGCGACACTACACAAATTGTTCCGGAACGGTTTGGGGAACATGACAAAGAGTTCAAGATGTTGATTTGGCCTCCAAATTCCCCAGATCTCAATCCCAATCAAGCATCTGTGAGACATTCTGGACAAACAAGTCCAATCCATGGCGGCCTCACCTCGCAACTTACATGACTTGTAGGATCTGCTGCTAATGTCTTGGTGGCAGATACCACACTTTTGGCAGCACAAGGTAGACCTAAAATATTAGGCAGGTGGTTTTAATGTTATGGCTGATCTGTGTATAACGTGATCTTCAGTGGCATCCAAGACTTATTTTATATTGAAATTCTGAGGGGTTTTTTTTTTTTTTTTTTTTTTTTTTGCTTAAACTTCTTTTATGGACATATCGATTTTTTTTCCAATTTGGTTAACGGTTTTCAACATTACCCACAATGCCATTCAGATAGAATGACATTGTGTTTCAGAGTGGAGTTTTCCTTTAAAGGCTCTATCTTCCTAAAGGGATTATGCTTTCCTGTAAGAACAACCCTCTGTTATAGGGTTTGACATACAGCCTTTAAGGGTTCCTCCAGAGGGACAATTATTTCTCACAAACTGAGCACCGACATAACAGGTCAGTGTTTTTAGGCTCTTTGTGATGGGCAAGGGTCAGAAATAGACTAAATGAATGCAGATGAAATTGATCTTACATCAGCACTGCTACACTGACATTGATTAAAATGGGGGCCAACATGCTGCTATGAATGAACCACAGTTGAGTATGACAGCGAGTCACACTCTACAAGCCTGCCAGCCGCCTTGCACATTCTGCTCACGTTGGCTGGACGAACTGTCTACCGGCTCAGAGTCTCACTGGCTCCGTAGCCAGCCAGCCACAATAATCCTCAGCAGATCAAAGGAGGCAGGCTGCACTGAGCTTCTCTCCATTAAGCCACACTGCCCATACAGCACATCCCACTCTTTTAGCCCCCCACACATGTTGTGATCAATAGTGAGATCATCAATCAGCACCATTCAACCATGTGGGTCTCTTGTCAGTGTAAAGCCTAGCAGTGAGGAGGAACATGAATACCCATCAGTGGAACTTTCTTCAGGGCCAGGAATGAGTCTACACACTATGGTTCTTCCACAGATCCTGGAGCTTTTCAACCGGGTAATGTGTCGATGAGGGGGAAATGGGACGGCATGGGAAGAATAGACACATGGAATAGCTCAGGACTCCACCACTCCACCATTGATAACGTTTAGAGCTAATTCTTTTTACAGAGCAGCAGACGACTTACAATTTCTTCCTTTGCTCATCGGTGACAGCACATAAACATCCTCCTGAGCTCATCATATTCAGTATAAACTCATCAAAGCTTCCAGTTGTCAAGCTACAGCAGCCCAGGAGAATACAAGAGCTTGGCATTCCTAAGCGTGCTAATGTGTCTGTGCATGGGGATAGTATGGTGTACGGTGTAGAGTGAGCTTTGTGTGCTTGACAGCAAGAAGGTGTCACAGACAGATTACTGATGGGTGCCAGCTTGTAGACAGCCATGTAGAAATCAGTGACACTCTTTCTTCCCCCCATCTCTTTTTCTCTTCCCATCTTTCACGCTGTTTATTTCTCTCTAAGTCTCGCGTCTGCCTTTACTTTGGCAATGTGAGGGCGAGACTTCTGCTCCTGCCATGTGGACTCTTCGGCTCAGGCTCTCATTCCAGCAGAATGATGAGACACAGGGACATCAATAGATTTGTCAACAGGAAATATACTGTGGTCCTTATCATGCTATCAGTGTGCACTTACCCCAGCACAAGACAATGATGAACAAGCAAAGAAATAATTCGAGCCAAAGTACATCAAAGGAAAACACATTGAAAGCTCCATATGAAATTAATCTGACATAATCAGCAGACGAGCACACACGTGTGTGTGTTTGGAAGGGGGGGGTAATTTGAGTGAATTTCCTGACCTACATTAGATTGCTGACACTAGAGACACTGGCAGCTTCCATCACCTTGGAAGAACTAAAATACACATTGGGTGATACACAGATAGAAAACAGGAGACGACTGGCCGTAGCCCTTCCACCAAGAATTACGGCAACTGAAGATGACTGAATTCAAAATAGTCGTAAGACACTAATCCTTACTCTTGTAGGCAGTGGTGACATGCATTTCCAATCATGTAGGATGTGAAGAGGTATAGGCCAGAAGCAATGCACTGACATAGTAGCAAGATGCATGATGCAAGGTGAGGGCTACAAGAAAAAGCAGCTCTAATAAACTGCCTGTGCATCAGTTCAGTGATATATGCATGCAGTTTGAACCACAAGCCACAATGGTATCGACACTGATGTTGTATTCATGACAGCGCATGATTGGAAATAACAAAGAGCTTTGAACAAGTGTAAAAATAGGAGGGGAAATGAATAGTGCACGAGAAGATCATACAATGACACACTTGTAACATAAATAGAATATTATTCAGCTGACAGTATATCCTTCCCAGAAACACAGGGGGCGTTTAAATATTGGCAGGCAGCTCCTCGCACTAGGGATGTAAGTGAATACAAAGAAATTATTCTAAACAGATACAAATGCAGATAGGAGGCACACTATTATGCAGGTGACTGGTCAGATATGAAACTCGTGGGAGAAAGAAAGACAATGTTCATTTACAGAGTTGGGTTACTTTGTAACGCGTTACTGTAAACTAATCTCTTTTTCTGATTACGCATTCATGTAACGCATTACATATTAAACTGATGTAATTTGATTTCAGTTACTGATGTCAATAAAATGATGTTACTTGCATTACAAATTTATTATTATGAAAACAATATTAAGTAAAATGCATTTTTAAAATAAATCACGTTTTGCGTGGCTGCCAGGGGTGTAACCTGGCCTGGGCATTAGGGGCTGTAGCCCCGAAAAAAATTTTCTTTGGGGTGTTGTAATTTTATATCTTCAGTGAACGGAGGCGAGACCAATCAGACAGTGTTTACAGGAAAATACATGGAAATACTCGTGTTTTATTGGCTGACAGCTCTCGATTCTGCCGAACGCTAACTCACAGTCAGTGTGAGGAAAAATGGATATACGCCGGGGTTTTTTTTTTTAAACCCGTAAATGGGTTGAAACTGAAACAGTAACATCATCTGATGCTGAGCAGGAAAACAAGGTGTGTAAATGTCTATATGAGTTCTAGGTTACGTGAACATGATATGAGCAGAGCATAAGGAAAGATAAAGTACTCTGCATGGAACTGTAGCAGCTAAACCCATACACTGATAGCTTAGCTGTGCCTCCCCTTGGCTAGCGACAACAAACTAACCTAGTTATATTAGTTTTATATTTTATCGGTCTGGTAGTCCTACAAACAGTGACAACACCTGAGGCAAGTTTTATGATAAATTCGACTTTTCTGATGGTGTCATACATTGACGCACGCTAAAATTACTGAAAGAACTATGAGTTTCACTTTGTAGTGTATTTCTGTAGGTTTGATAGGATTTGAAAGTAACTTGAAAGTAAAGTCATTAGTAATCCGATTACTTTTTACATGCAGCAATGCACATCTCTTCAAAAATCCAGTTTAGGCCTCACTTCAGGTTTAAACCCATATACGGATATGAATCTTTGGACCACTAGACAGATGAAGACATGGATAGTGGTTTTGTGTTACACCTCACACTTAAATACACACTCTGAACATAGATCGGCAATCTTCGGTTTTTCGGTTTCCTCCCACTTCCCAAAAACATGCCAGTGGGAGGACTGCTGACTCTAAATTGTCCCTTGATGTGAATGTGTGTGCATGGTTCCCTGCGGTGGACTGGCGTCTCATCCAGGGTGTATTCCTGTCTTGCAACTAGTGTTTCCAGGATAGGCTCCAGACTCACCACGACCCTAGCCAGTATAAAGCAAATACTGGAGATGAATGAATTAAAGAGCATGTATGGTTTCATCAGGAATGCCAGTGGGAGAAAGTTGCAGTAATTAAGATGAGACATTATGACAGAATAGACCAGATTCTCCACATCTGTTGTGTTCATCATGGAGTGGAGATTCTATTGCGATATGAAAAACCCAACCTTTTGAGAAGTGCCCTATAGTGAAGTAGAATAGTAGAGTAAGATCACAACGTACACCAAGAGTTCAAGATATATATATATATATATATATATATATATATATATATATATATATATATATATATATACATAAATGTTATTCATCTAATGTTTAACACCTTGAATATATGACAGTGTAGAGGTGGGAACATGTTGATAGCCTTGACACTGACGTAAACTGGTGTGTCATCTAATAGCTCAATAATCTGTAAAATAATGTTTTTTAGATGATTCAAATCAATTGGATTGACTACGGATGATGGGATCTTGGTGAGGAGCTAATGAATCAAGAATAAAAGTGGACTGTATGGTATGAATAGAGCTGAGGGATGGAAACCCACGTAGCACACGGGAGGGGGGAGAGCACTATTAGAAGTCCCACGGAGTATGAACTCAATCAGCAGACAAGTGCAGTGGCCATTGTGCCTGGGTATAATTGGAACTTTGAGATTTTATTAAGAGAGAGTAATTGCATGTGCTTCTCATCAGGGTTTCCATTGTGGTGTCTCTGGTCAGGAAGAAATCTCTGAGGATAGGATGGGTATTTACTTTCTCCATTTCTAGAGACGGGGGGGGGGGGGGGGGGAGGACGGAGGGCTCTAATTTCATAGTGTGACCTCGACGTCTCTTCCTCTGTATCTCCCTTATTCTTTTTCTAGTTTTGTGGCTATATTTCTTTTTTTCACCAGTCTTAACAAGTGAACATTTTAGCATAATGCATGGTCTTGAGGAGAGCTTCTTGAGGATTTGTCTGCATTAGAGGTCGAACACATTACCAATGTACTGTATCTGTATTCGTTTAGTGCTCCAAATAAGTGTCTGCTTCAGTATTTGAATTTAAACCAAAAGTGGATGTGGCCTAAACATGAAGGTTTTTTTTTTTTTTTCATTAAATATGAACCCGACCACTATGCCCCAGAAAACACTGCAAAAAACATAACCCAGGCATAAAAATACTTGCATTGTAGCATAGTCTGTGAATTCTGAATCGTTCCTACTCCTGCTTACACTACTGATGTTTTTGTTGTTACCTGCCCAAGATATTTTCTAATTAATTTAGCTGGTAAAAACCAAAAAAAATTCAAACCATTGTCACCCTCACCAGGCAGATACTAAGGATTCTGTAAATGCATCACGTTTAAACATAGCATGCTTATTGAATGTGATCTTTCTTTGCCTTGCCAGTTTCGTATCTGACCATTTACTTGCACCCCGTGAAAGTAAAAACCTTTTGCTTGCTCTACATTTTTGTGGTGCATTCTCCCAGTCTTGATGCACACCTCTAGTCTCAACCACAAACCCTATGGAATCTAGTCTTGTATGGTCTAGTTTGCTTCCTATTCACATAGGTATTTCATTGGTGGCTGGGGTTTTTTAAAATACTTTCCCAAAATCAGTTCAACAGCATTAACAGAATCTGCCATGATGCTCTAAAAAGCATCTAAGCTACTAACTAGCTAGCTAAATTTCACTGAAGAAGATAGTGACAGCTAGCTAGTTAGACCTATAAACATACGAACAAAATCCAAAGCAAAGGCAACTAATCAAACGTGACTTTATACTTACAATTTATTTACAATATATATCAATTGCAATGATAAAATTAGAATCTATACTAGATATGGATTAGGGTACTGACCACTACTGCAGCTCTGAGCACTCTGTGGATCTGACTGGTGCTGATATGTTTAAGTTTGAGATGTTAGTCATGTTCATTACTGTTTTGATGGATGGCAGTTGGTTATAAGATTCGACCCCTTTTGAGACATTTTCCAATCATCATACGGAGAAGCCATGCGTCTGGGCAGGACAAGTGAAGAATGCACTGCCTGATAAACATTGAGATATTTTTTCTATGTGAAACCCATGCCGAGACACAGTGATTCCCAGTGAAGCCATCGATCTGGATGGGACCTAAAATTCCTCGCCTTAAAATACAGTGTACTTGTTCACAGAAACGAGTTTGCATTAAATGAATGAATGAATGAACAGAGCGACACTGCAGTGAGATGTTTGAGATTCCCGTCTCCACCCTGTGTTCACACTGGGAGTTTACATGTTCTCCCAGTGCTTCAGGGGTTTCCTCCCCCAGTCTAACGACATGCGTTGTAGGCTGACTGGCATCTTTAAATTGTCCTTAGTGTGTGAATGCGTGTCTGAATGTGTGTGTGATTGTGCCTTGCGAAGGGTTTGCTTCTGAGCAGAATGGGCCTTCTGCCTCTTGTGGTCAGTGGAACACCATTTCCTTCTTTTAAAAGTCCACCAGTATCCAAATTGGGCTCTTTTTAATACAAAAGAGGGAAAGGATGAGGGTGGGCATCATGAGCTACTCCTCAGTATAATACTACAGTGCTGTCCTCTTATTTTCTTACATTTTATCAAGTCAGTTTCTATAAGACTCTACATTTTGGTTGTTGTTTTTTTAATAGCAAAAAATGCCATATATATGAGGTGGCTATGTAGGTTTATTTAATACAATGTTTTTTTTTTCAAACATTCTTTCATAAGCAATGTATTTCTCTCCCCAAACTCTGGTTCCAAACTCGAAATAAGCCCCCTCAAAATTAATATTTGATGAAAGCCTCCTGGTTATATAGGAACAGTACTGAGTCTCAGCACTGTAATGTACAAGACTAGAAACACTGTAGATGGTTCTTTGCCATTGTGCGGGTTTATGCACGTGGTCTTCTCTACTCCTATCAATCTTCACAAAAGCCTGTGGAACAGTAGCCCCAAAACAGGCTCAAAGCAGTTCATCAGATATCAGGTGCTTGTCCTTATCAACATGCTGATGGTGTGCATGAACAAATAGTTTGATTTTGGTCTCAAAGACCATTATTATTGTAATTATAGTTCCAATAACCCTTTGCAAAGTTAAGGTGCTAAATTCTAAGCGTTGTTTTCAGGAAATTCTTCTCTCAGAAAACAGCTTGTTGTTATACAGGTGGGGTTTAGCAGTTGATTTTTTTAAATTATTATCTGATTTTGAGAATCAGATAAACTGTGTAGCTGTGAAATGATCTTTCTGTTACCTTTCATTTGGCCCTGACTGTGCTATTTATGTATTTTTTATATCTCCAATCCTACCCTGTACAGGTCAACTCTGTCTCTTTCAGGTTGAAAGCTCTTTGGTGTATCCCTGTGGCGGTGGACGATAAAGGGATTTTCCAACTTCATATTTATACCCCAGTGTAACAGGAAATGTCAAACACAACAATAACATTTCTTTAGACTATGTCAAGATTTGCTTGGATTATTTTTTAAATATTGCTTGGATTTATTCTCCATTTTCTCCTCAATCTGGTCACCTGCTAATTCCTACCCAACAGCCAGCATTCCCCTGTGTTATGACGGGGGTGGGGGGTGGGGGAGGTGTTTCGGGGTACTAGGGGAGTAAAGGCTAACATGTGCTTCCTCTGAGACACATTAAGCCAGCCATCTGCATCTTTTCAAACTGCTGCTCATGCTGTGTCACAGGGCAGCATAAAACATTCGCAAAAAAGTGCTATCTGTCCTTCTCAACCTTCTTGAGCTCACAGATGCCTATAATTGACTAGCCTTGCTATGATAGACAGCGGAGAAAAAGTAATGCCATCCCTCCCACAGAGAGAGCATGGTCAACTGTGCTCCCTTGACACCCGTCAATGGATGGCTGTGGCAGCATCGGCATTCAAACTCGTGATCTCCAGACAACAGGGCAAACGCTTTTCTGTTGCACCTCTTGGGAGTGTTTAGGAATATTTTTGCTTGAAAGCTATACTTTGAGTGAAAAGTAAAATTTGTGTCATTTCTATTGTTTACACACGTGTTTATTTCTATTGAAATTTTGGGGGTTTTTTTTCAAGGGTGCCAATAATTCTGGAGTATGCACTGCAGTCAGGCTTTTAACATAAAAGTTGCACAGCCCACCCACCCCGATCCAAAAGTGCAAAGGAACATTTATGCTTTTCTAAATCTATACTGCAAAATGCCAATCCAAACACGTGGTCATTCGTCTGGACAATCGATCACAAACTGACAAGCCCCCTTTAACATTTTATTTAACAGGAATGTTGACAACTACCATATAATCAAAGGGAGTGGACCACCTCAGCACTGCTATGTTGTAATCTCTATCCAAATAAATATACCACTGGAATTACGAGTAAACTTCCTCTTCCAGCTCAGGCTTGGAATCAAACTCAGCAGCCCTTTATATATATATATATATATATATACACCCTGTCTATAATAATCTTATCTAATTAAACTGAGTAAAAAGCTTGTGTGAACAGTACCTGGAATAGTGGGATTATCAACCTGCTTCCCTCACACCATAAACACCTCCCCTACGGTTCACTGATGATTCGGTGGGTTCAGTGAACCTTAGGGGAGATGTTTATGGTGTGAGGGAAGCAGGAACCCATCGAATCATCAGTGAACCTGCTTCCCTCACACCATAAACACCTCCCCTAAGGTTCACTGATGATCATGAGTGCTTTGCAAATTCAGGCAGGTTTCAGTAATACTCTATCAACAGTGTGGTTAAAGCATGCCATGCTCCAGCTGCTCTGCTGGTCCAGTGGAAAGCGACTGCTGTCATCTGTATTTTCTCTTTTGATCACAAACCTCTACTTGTGGATCCCTGAGGCAGGAACTCTGGATGCACCCACTCAAACAGGCACACACACACACACAAGCATGTCTGCTTACTTGCTGCTCACCTTCGGACGTGATCAGCATCTTCAAAAGCAGACCCTGAAGGAGCAAGTCATACACAAGACATTGTACAACACGGGACACAGATAGCAGAGACAAACGTGTCATATGGATGCCGACCTAGAATAATATATGAACTCTGGTCTCTGTAAGTCACTCTGGTCAATGCTCGATTTTAAAGCTTTAAAGCAAGTTATCTAAACAATAGGGTGGAATGGTGCTGCAGCTGATAGCATTCCCACATCACAGCTCAGGTTTGATCCTGAGGTCAGGTTAAGATCTGTGTGGAGCATGTCAATATGGGGTTCCTCTGCATTCTACTTGCACCAGTAATGGTCCCAAAACATTGCCCTGATACTCACAGTTAGCCAATCAAATTGTGTGTTTAAAACATGTAGGTTTACCCCACTACAAAAACGATGCTATGTACACGTAGATTTAGTAGGCAGTAAGCTGTACACCGAGACTTTACCTAGGCAAAAATTTCCTTGGACCATTTAGCTAGTTAACCTCACATCTGGGAATTTCATTTTAAGTCATTTGCACTAGATGTGCATATAAATAAGACATATAACTATCAAATGATATTTGCTTATATACACAAATGGGTGACAATATTAAGGCGGGAAAAAACAACTTGTCTACATGACAGCTTTAGTGTGTCTTGGCATAGATTCTACATGTCTCTAGAACTGTACTGGAGACATGGGAACACCGTTCTTCCAAAAGATTGATTTCCCTCAATTTGTGTTTCGGTCATGGTGGTGGAGAGTGCTTTCTAGCACACTGGTCCAAAATATCCCCAAGGTGTTTAACTGGGTTGAGACTAGGGATTACTGTGAAAGTCATAGCATATGTATGATTTACATAATTTTCATAGTGATCACCCTTTTCAGTGAGCTCTGTTCATGCACGGTGTATGGGGAAAGAAATGTTTCATCACAGGATAAAGGTGATCCATCAGAATAACGTTGGAATGATATGCAGTGAGGCCTCTAATTGGACAATTAGATCCAGCAAAATGCCCCCACAGCATTATTTATGCATACGTGTACGCATAGCCTTTCAAAGTATACTCCATTTGACATGTACGCCTACACAGGGGGTCGACGTATGCGCATTACGACGACTTGCACTACCTCTCCTGGCCTACAAGAGTCAGTACAGAGCAGTAAAGCAGGTCTTCTGGTGCGAAGGACGACAACAAAGAAGAATCACAACAACACAAAGAACAATGCTTGGGCAATCTCTCACGACAATTAGCACCCATATACAAATCCTTATACTCTTTAGGGCTAGAATTATACAAATGCAGGTACTTTCTTAGCTGCACTCGTTTCTATCGCTTCCGTTTATTCCATTTTTTTTCTTTGCCTTCCTTGAGAATCAACGGCCACTTTTGGGTCACTATTGCCACCTTGTGGAACAACTAAATAGTACAAATGAATTAAATGCGTGACCAGCACATGCATCACACGTACTGTATGCTGTTCCTAGTGTACGTATGAACAGTGAAGTATACTTTGGGCTTAACAGAGATATCAGTTTTTCCATTCAATTTGTTAGCCATCTATATGCCTGTAGTTTGTAACATATGATTTGAATGAGTGATCCGATTACACGTTATTTTACCTGGACTCCATTAAGCCGAAATCTACTTAATAACTTTTTGAGTAATTGTAAGCTTCCCTTGCCAACTTGTACAGCGGTATAGCTGGCCATTGAAATGAAGCTCAACATTTTCTGGAAGAGTACAAATCCTATGACTACAGCTTTTTTTAGAGTAAGGGTATTTGATCCCGGACTCGGTCTCGAGTCCGATTATGAAGAAACTCGGACTTGTCACACACTCGGGTAAATTTTTACACGAACTTGACACAGACTCTGACATTTTGGGCTCGCTAATTTTTCCAAGTACAGTCGAATCTGCGTCATAAACAGCATAAACAGACCTCCCAGCTCTACTGGAAGTTCCGGGAGTCTCCTTGACCGCCACAGGAAACCTATTTTTTTGAGAGTGAGCGAGGGCCCAATAGGAGCAGAGCGTGAGTGACTGAGAGTGTATCCTGATTGGTCTCTCTTTCTGTTAGCTAGACCTATCAGTTTTCTCTGTGGATGGGCTCTAAAGTCGACCTCTCTCACTCTTCAGTTCATCCATCAGTTCAGTGTACCACTGTAGTTCAGCATCACTGTAGTGTTGTGCACTACATAACACTATATATATTTTTAAAAAACCATATAAAACGCACTTCGTCGTAGATTACACTAAAGTATACCCTTGCTTTATAGGGGTCCAAAATAACAGATTTGCAAGTTTTCAACAGCGACTTTTCGATTGCCCGTGGTGGGTTAAATGATTGTAAAAGACATGCTGAGGTGAGTTTAACAGGTGTCATTTGTTCATTAGCATAGCTAATGTTATTTAAAGAAGCAGGATAGCTGCTAAGGAGCTACTCTATTGATGTCCTACGTGATGTTGCGAACTCCCTGAAGACTTGCTTAAAGTTGTAACAGAATAAACAAAACGACTAAATGAGTTGAATATAATATAATAGTACATATCAAGTACATATTTTAACGTCCCATTTAGCATTTAGCTATTAGCATTGAGACTGGCAACAAAATATTTAAAAATGAATGTATGTATATGTGTGTCTGTATATATATATTTGGGTGAGATGGGGTTGCAGGGGTGGTGGAGCTACCTCCCTGAAATGAGTTTTTGCAGGGTGGGATGTCAGAATAAAATTAAGATAACATGAAATTAATGAATGTCTCCCTGCCACACCTGAAGCGCACACAGACAGCACCTCATCATGCGAGTACTGGTTTGAGTTGTCTTTAGCGGCTTATTACGCTTGGACAGTAAAATAAATACACACACATCATGTCAAAATGCAGGTCTGGCCGAGTATTCATGCAAACACAGACAGTTATGTCTTAAATGAATGTAAACAGCTGGGGAAAAATCGGAGGTGTGTCAATACATTATATTAGATCCAAACTAAACAACACAAGACAAAGAGAAAATCACTCACTCACTCATTTGACTGAATAACTTCAGTTAAATTAAAATTAATCACTGTGTATATGTCATACAGTGAAGTCTATTTTATTTTACATTGAATTGCTTTATTCAATTTCTTACTTGAATACTACCCGGAGGAAACCCCCGCAGCACGGGGAGAACATGCAAACTTCGCACATACAGGGCCACGGTGGGAATCGAACCCCCGACGCAATAACTATAGGGGATTTTCAAAACATTCAACATTTTCCATTGGCCCTAAACTGCCTTTATGCTATATATAGTAACAGTGTTTGCAAATGTAGAATAAACAATGGCTTTTTTATTTTTACCACAGGCATTTCTGTGGGCTGAAAATACAGCCAACTGACTCCGACTGTGCCTTACAATAAGAAAAAATGGTGGCCTGGCATAAAGTCAGGCAATGAAAAACACAGAATAAAAAAGAATTGGTGAACAGGAAAGAGATGGGTTAGGGACATCTTGCACATAGACGTTTTGTGTGGCTTTCTGGGTTTCTGAGCTTGCAGTGTTTTTTATGCATTTGACCTCAAATGTAAAAGTTCTTATGAAACATTTCTGTTAAGTAACTCTCAGGTCAGAACTCAAATGTTTTCCTAATGCTGAAAAATATATCATTACACAATTCTGATGCTAATGCTAGGAATGGCAATAGAAGAATGAACATGTCCTGCACTCAAGCTCCCACGGAACGGCTCATTAGTGTATATATTTTTGCCCATGTTACACATTTATATTCTGTATAAACAAAACAAGTATGAGCTACGTTTCAGATTTTTACGAAACAAACTCAACAACTTGAACATATCTTGACCTGATATGCTAAAATATACTAATAATAAGAGAATAATGACAACGTAACTGTAGCAACAGGACATGTACGCTGCACTAGGTAGTTAACGTTTTTTAGTTCTAAAGAGATCTTGGTTGTTGTGGTACAGTATTTTTTGGCTGGTGTTAGGAAAAATCTTTGAGGGTATAATGTAAATTGAGGATGTGACAAGCTAGTTAAATACTATGTATAAATGTCACAGTTCAGCTGCACAATATCAGCAATAAACACAGTTTAGTAACTGAACTTATTATCCTGATATTTCAACAACCATACTTTGGTCTTCTGTGTCAGAGGTTCAAGCATATCCTTCCATCCATTTTCTATGCTGCTTATCTTACACAGGGGAGCCTGCAGCCTATCGCAGGGGACGCAGGGCACAATCTCGGGGAACACCCTGGATGGAGTGCTAACCCATCACAGGGCACAATCGCACACACACAGACACACACTACAGACAATTTGGAAATGCCAATCAGCCCGGTTCACACGGCACAGGCAGATGCCGATCAATGCCAACAGACCCGTTTGTCTAGTTTTGTCTGCATTTTTTTGAACATGTTCTATCACATTTGTTGGGTCGTTTAAAGTCTGAGCAGTGTGGTATGATTTTCCAACATACTCCGACCTCTCTCAGTCTGACCTGGACATGAACCTTTGCCATGACGATGATCCTGTAAACTCCATAGAAACGAAAGCCTGTGTGCTAGGTGCAAATACTTCTAAATAGACTGTTTCCATGCATTTTGTTTATTGCATGTGAGGGCTAGTTGCTTAAAAATGTGAAACTTAGACAAAAAAATTGGATTTATCATAAAATTTGCCTCGGGTGTTACCACTGTTTGCAGGTCTAAAAGAATTATCTAACACAAGACCGGGGTATTTTGGTGTCATGCAAAGAGGAGGCCCAACTAAGCTATCATTGTATGGGTATAGCTGCTGCAGAGCCATGCAAAGTACGTTAGCTGTTCTTATGTTCTGCTCATATTATGTTCACGTAAACTGGAACTCATATAGACATTTACACACCTTGTAATCCTGCTCATGAGAGGATGTTAGTGTTTCAGTTTTAACCCCATATATCCATTTTCCCTCACACTGGCTGTGTGAGATTGTGTTTGGCAGAATTGAGACATGTCAGTCAATAAGACATGAGTATTTCCACCTATTTCCTGTAAACGCTGTCTGATTGGTCTTGCCTCGGGGCTACAGCCCTGAATGCCCAAACCTGAACAACCCGAGCAAAATGTTTAAAGCTTTATGCATCATCTGTCTGCAGTTCTCTGTATAAATGTAAGTAAGCGCTCTTCTCTCACATCGCAACAAACAAGGATCCACCCACAACCTCTTTTGTTTCACTCTTCGTCTTTCCAGGTGAAGAACGACATAGAAAGACACTAGCAATTCAGGTTTCATGCACATTTTTCCAATAAATTTCCATGATTTCTCCATGAGTTTTGAGGCAAATTTTCATGACCACACGTTCCCTGAAAGGTCTACGTATACATGTAAAATAAAAATCTGTCAAAAATTAGCACAGTGTATCTTAACTAAAATTATATATCAATATATAAAAATATCTTCTTTTATGTTATGAAAAGTAACAGTATTTTACTTTTTAAACTTTTTGTCATCCCAACAACATACATAGCGGTGCATAATAGAGTGCAGCAGGGCTATTATGCACTCTATTATGCACTATTATGGTGGTTACGGCCCTGGCTCAAAGCACAAGGTGCAACTGTGCCAGACATTACCCCATGCAGAGAACGTACCGTTACATGAAGTGACTAATCACCCAAAACATTTAGTATTGTTTAACCAATATTAGCAGTTAAACATATATTCTATTATACAGAGAAATTTCCATGACGCTTCCAAAACTTCTCCAGACCTGGAAATTGGTATTGTATAATTCCATTACTTTTCCAAGTTTTTTCATGACCGTAGGAACCCTGGTAATTGTAAAATTACTCGATTGTGGTAAAAAGGATCATCCATTTTTAAACCACTCTGATTGTCCGTAAAAAAAGTTTATTTGTTTCTGTTGGGGCAGTGTGAACATGACAGTCGTGTTTCCCACCATTCTAAATCCAACAGCCAACTTTTAATAGTTGGTGATTGTCGGCATTGGCCGGAGCAGGGTCTATGATAAGAACATTTTTGGACTGTACTTTTTAGACTATGAACTTGAAATTAACAACAACAAAGACTGAGACACAAAAGGATCAAGCACTTCAAATGCAAATCAATTTAACAAAATCCTGTTACAACATTACAAAAAACATTGTTGGCCAAAAACCAAAAAAAAAAAACAACCAGGTATATTAATTAGTTGTTTTCTACTGTTAGATATATTTTAAACAGAGTGATGTTTTAATTTTCTTTGTATTTATGATTTTGAGTAAAACTGAAAAAGCACAGGGTAATTAATAATAAATAATTAACTTGTAATGTTTAACCAAAACTGAAAACGCATTTAAATGTGGATTTTTGTCTTTTTGTTTTTTACTTTTTGGCTAAGCATGTGTTTTCTTATAATCCATCAGTGATGATAAGTTTAATGATTTAAGCTTGTGTTTAAGAATGAGTGAAATTGGGCAAGAGTGTAACACTCAACAGAGATGGACAGGAAAGTGCATAAATTCAGCATTTTTTATTTGGGCAAATCCAATAATGATATTGGGGGGGGGGGGGGGGGGGGGGGGGGGGATAGACAAACTAATTAAAGGCTAAACTCAGAACAGGTGCACACATTTGGTAACAGATGAATAACGGGATAGGGCAGAGACAGAACCAAAATAAAGGCACATGGCAATATAAACAAAAAGCACATAGAGAGAACTCAAAACATAAGAGCAGTGCTTGTCTCGCTCTGAACCACACTGTATGCCAAAAGGGGGAATTTGTGACAAGGAAACATGAATTTACATTCCTCCTGCCTACAACTTCAGGACTGATACACTTTTACAAATCGCTGGAACCTGACAAGTTCCTGCAGCGTAAACAATATCACTTTAAGAACTTTTTTATATTTTGATCTGGTGTTGAACGTAATCCCGAATGGCAGCATAACCTTTTTGGTACAAAACTGAAATAATTTTACTCTTTCAGTTGAAAACGTCTGGGTTACGCATGTAACCGTGTTCCCTGAGAAGGGAATGAGACGTTGCGTGAGCTTAACGCTGTGGGAAGCGCCTTCGCGTGACCGGTATCTGAAGTCTATGTGAAATCACGCCTATTTATAGGCCTGCCATGGTCAGGTGACGTGGCATTTCGTGCATCGCATGATTATAAAACAACGCCTGCAAACCATATCATGAGCCTCTATTATCTAAAGCGAAGACACGATTCACAGGTATGCTCCAGTATGACAAAGCTACGCAATGTCTCGTTCCCTTCTCAGGGAACAGGGTTACATGCATAACCCAGATGTTATATTTCAAATGGAACTCAACGCTGAATGGGCTTCATGCTGTGGTAACAAGTATACCCACTCTGTCATACTGAGGGTATGGCCTGTTCAAAAATGTCAGAGCCTGAGGGTCACTGCAAGACATGCGAGAACAGGGTGGAATCAATGTCCAAATTGTAATACTGAATGAATGTGTGCGGCGTAGACCACCCCGCCCCAGCACACATGTCCTGTAAGGGTAAAGCCTTCGAGGAGGTGACCCCCCTAGTGGAATGAGCCCTTATACCCAGAAGCATAGTGAGACCACACGCCTCATAAGTGATAGAGATTGCCTCCACTGTCCAATTAGAGATGTGCTGCTTTGACACAGTATCACCATTACTGTCTCCGCCAAAGCAGACCAATAACTGCTCTGACTTACACCATTGGCCAGAGCGGTGGACGTAAATACAGAGAGCCCTTACTGGACCCATTAGGCGCAATTTCTAAGCCAAGGCAGGAAGGCGCAACAGATTGAGCTTGTAGATCTCCAAATCACTTGAGTGATGTCAGAATCAATAGGGGCATGGCTGGCCGAAATGGGAGCCATGTAGATGCTTACTGTAGAGGGAGCCATCCTTGCTGAGAAATGGCCCAATAAGAACTCCAGGACTGTAGCTATTGCGCAGTATACTGGGTCTAACTGACGTTCCTCACTCCATAACTGACAGTCCTCTGACCATTCCTCACAACAAAAAGTTGCCACTTGAGTGCATACAATTTCCTCGTGGATGGTGTTCTAGCATTCATGGTCTCTACAACCTCAGTTGAGAGACCAGAATCCATTTACTGGTGCCCCTAAGGGGCCAAACGCACAGTTTCCATAATTCCGGCCGAGGGTGATCATTCATAGATCAGGCCTACTAGCAGGCTGCGACTGTGGCCGCCTGGTACCCCTGACTTTTCATGATGGCAGACGGGCCACCACACTTGCCTTCTGTGCCTCCCTTGCACTTGTGGATGCCCGGGCAAAATCAACATAACGGGGAAGGAGCTGGCTGAACGCTGCCCCTTGCTGTTTCACTTTGAGAAACCTGTTGGCGATAACATTAACCGTGCCGCCAAACAGGCAGGAAGGTTAAACAAGGGCGTCCAGCAGGGAGACCTTATCCTTATCCCCCATTCCTCAGAGGTTGAGCCCTAGGTGCCTCTCCGCTGTAAAGAGACAAAGCCATGGTGTGGCAAAGCTCCGCCATTGCCTCAGGCCCAATTCGCTCCCAGCTGTTGAGCTCATTCAGCAGGTCTGCTTGGTAGGCTTGCAACACTGCCATTGTATGCAGTGACACACAAGCAAGACCCGCTGCCGCGTAGGCTTTGCCAACCAATGCCAAGGTGGCCTTACATGGCTTGGATGGCAAATCCCCCCCTAAATTCCCTGTCCTCGATTGAGAGAGGTAGATCGCAAGTGCCTCCTCCTCCTTCAGCATAGCCAAGTACCCATACTGTCATTCCCCATGACTGCCGAATAATCCGATGTTGCGGTGTTATAAATACGGCTGTTGTATGGTTTTCCCCAGAAGCACGATATTTCATTGTGCACTTCTGGAAAAAAAGAAGAGTTTTTCACTGGGGAGAAAGAGCTCTTCCACCTTGCTACAAGCCACTTCCTCTTCCCCGGACCAGTGTAAATTCAGCTTTTTCTACAGCCCTAGTGATCACATCAAGTAGCTCTTTATATGACTGAGAGCTGCTCTCCATTTTTTGGTGCACTGGCTCCCACCTCTGGAGAGAGAGAGGCTATGTTGACTCTCCATACCGGGAGCAGAAAGTCGGATCTAGAGGACAGAGCAAAAGATAGAGCAGTGCTCGTACTGGTTCCTCCTCCAGATCCAAACAGGACCCCCAGGACCTGAGCCCAGAGGCTCTGAAACCCAACTACCTTTGGCTAAGAAGAGAGTGAGCCGAGAGCAGAGCTGACTAATTGTGAAGAAGTCACAATGCCCGCAGTTAGCCCCCTCGAGAGCTGCGTCCCCATGCTCCACTCCCAGACACTTCACATAGAAAGTGTCTGTATGTCTGTCCCCGTAATAAAACGGGAGCAAGGAGTAACACACTTCCTGAACTCTCTCGGAATCATACTCGCAAAGAGGTGAGGGGAAGAAAAGTAAGATATATATATATTCTTTTCTGAAAAATAGAAAGAAAGTGAAGAGTTTATAGGAGCGCTCACACAAACAACCAACATGTGGTCTTGAAGATAAGAAGGCTGATGAAATGGTTTACAGGCACGGTTTTATAATCACACGACACGCAAAATGCCATGTCACCTGACCACGGCAGGCCTATAAATAGGCATGATTTTACGCAGACTTCCGACACCGGTCAAGTGCGAGGGCGCTTCCCACAGCATGAAGTTCCTTTTGGGTTTTTGGTTCAGCCTAGTACAAACTAATTCAATGGGTGAAGAATAATTTTCAAATCTGTATCTAGATTCTAATAAATAAAAAAAATATATTTTTTTAACCCTAGCAACTCAAAGAGGAACAGAAAGACTCATCCAATTAACATTGAAATAAATTGAATGTGATGTTCCACATCAGCTGAAATTCTCTGATTTCAGTGATTAAATTACTTCAAGAAAGCAAAAAATATTAATTTTTCCTACTACCTTTGTCTGTTTATGTCCAGTGATGCTACCATGGTCTTTCCTGATACACTGAGCATTTCAGCTAGTCACTCATAAAAACTATAGCAAAATGGACTGGATATCAAATATCAGTTTTGGGGATTGTTTTTGCAATTTTGCAAGTAAGTTTACAGGCATGAACTATGCAACTAAGCACTATGGAGATCCTAATCCTTCATACTAAAAAGAGAAAAGATTTGAGGATTAACAAAACACAGGCCCTGATTTACTAAAGGTTTGAACAAAATGGGAAATTTGTGTCTGCCTTAATGAATATGCAATTTGGAGCTTTCTAACTAAAAGATGGCATCTATGCAAATAGATAAATTTAGTGCCTGCATGATTTACTAAACCTTAATGTGACTTTGGGACCTCTGATTGCAAATACATATGAACACAACTGCCAAGCAGGTATCATATTTGTGGTCCATTTTACATCATTTAAAAACAAAACTATACAATTAAAAGGCTTATTAAGATTATGCCACAGTATCTCAAAATCATTCAAATGTTTTAGGCATTAAACTATTTGTATTTTATTAAATAACTTCAACTGGCATTACATCTGGTGTCACGTGATGGAATGGGCAGACAGATGAAAACGCACGTAGAGGTGTTTATTCAGATCAGGACAGACAATTCCAAAACGTAGGCAAAAATCAGATCCAGTAAACAGGCAAAAGGTCAGGCAATCAACAAACAGGATATCAAAGGCAGGACAATATCAAAAACACTTGGCAAAACAAGGTTAATAACGGAACCGCTGGCAGCGCACTAAACAAGCTCAGTACCGTCACAAACACAAGGAATAGCACGTATACTTCACAAAGAGTGAGTGACATGAAAGTCCCTTTATACTGTGGTTGTGATTGTGCTGTGAATTGGATGCAGGTGTGCCTGATCAAAATCAACGTGAGAGTGAATGTGTAGAACTAACAATTGGACACACAATTATGCACGTGTTAAAAATGAGTCACTTACAAATCTGAACTCTACATGGCTATCAAGAACAAATAGAACAATCAAAAATGCATTTTTTAATATAGGTTTCAACTCATATTCTTATTCTTTGTAAATCACACATCTCCTAGCATGCATAAAATCAATGCAAGTTTTTGGACTCAGTAAATCAGGCTCATACAGTATATAACACTTAAAACTGAAAGAATAAAGGAACACATTCAAAGAAAAACAGCAATTTATTAGTAGTAATTACCTAAAAGAGACGAAAAGTCGGCATGATAAATGTACTAATAAATGCGATCTGATTGGCTAGGAAACTGCAAATAATATTTCACCTTAAACTTTACAATATGACCTTTAAATGAAATGCAATTCAAAGGTAATTTAAATCAATCTGAATACATTATTGGCATTGTGTAGTCTTTAATATTGCATTACTGATTACAGGTTTAATCACGTAATCAGTATTCTGTACTGGAATACATTTGATAAAATACCCCTCCCAGCCCTGCACTGAAAGTTATCTCCACATCTGTTTATGTTACACTGCTGAACAATGCTGTATCACACCCAAGAAAGCAATGTGACATCTGTAAAATGCTGACCATTGTACAAATATACCTCATTAACCAAAGCTACCCAACGGTCATATCACTACATTTCAAAGGGAGCCAAACAAGCAATTCATTCTTTCTCCAAGGACACTTTAGTCGAGTACTTACGGCTGCATACATGGCTGCAGCAATGATGACGTCTCTCATGAGTCAATCAGGGGCCTGCTCTGGGGGCTAACATGGCTATTAATTCTACAGCTAATGGACCAGTCTGTACTACCACACTATCAACACCCTGATCCCACCATGATTAACACTGACCATGAAGAACTCACTAACTACAGGCCATTTAGCAGGCAGACTTTAATCTACTGTGATATCAGCCCTCTGTGTCTCAGTGAGGGGGTGTTTGATGTCTTTTCAGGTGGGTCAGGACCCCTGGTGAGAGTTTAGACAACCATTAACAGCACAGGCTATTTATTAGAATTCTCTTTAAAAAGCCTTGAATCAGTCTGGTCCCCACACCTTATTATAAGAGGGTTAAAATAAACATGACAGAGATTAAAGGAACTTAGTTGGACATGATGAAAAGAGGATGGAAACAACCATTTTCTATGTGCACTCAATGGAGGAAGCGTGCTCTCCTTTCCTTTCTTTAAGTTTACCATCCTTTCTCAGTCTTTTGTCCACTGATATTTGAGTGGCTTTGAATGCTGACATTTCTGAGGCGGGTCTTGAGGATGCCACACTGAGGGTAAGGATGTTAAAAGGGTAATTCACACCTATTACATAGGAGTCGGATACTATTGATTGGGCTGCCTGCTGAAAAAGCAGGATTGTTCCTGACCTTTGAAATTGAGGTCTCTTACATTTTTTCTATTTTGTATTTATATTGTGACTGATGACACAAAATCCTGGGCTGGATAATAAGAACGTAAAAAAATAACAAAGTTATTTCATTGGACTTACCACAAATATGTTGCTACTCAAGTGAAACAAACTCCTAATGGCTCGAAAAGTGAGAATAAATTACAACTTGAAAATCTAACAACGCATAGGGTTGAAATACATTTCCATCAGGATAAATTTCCATCAACCAAACTCCGATATGCAAGATGGCATCCATGTTGCAAAATTAGTCTGTCACGGGTGAAATATGGTCTGGAAGTCAAACCATAATACATAAACAAGCATGATAGTTTGGTCTGAATTCTGGAACTTTGACTGACAGAGCAGTGTCATTCAGATTACAGACATTCGTTTCATCCAGAACTCAATTATACTTTACAAAGGCTGACATCCCCAGATAATTACCGGCTTTCCACATGAAGGAATTATTTGCTCTTCTCAATTCTCTGCCCATGTTCCACATGCAACACCCCCCCCCCCCCCCCCCAACACACACACACACACAGTTTAATATTTGAAAAATATTACAAATTATGCCTTTAAAAACATGTTTGTTTTGCAGGCGTGGTGCTTCCTCCAAACAGTTGTGAATAGAAACTGGGAAAAGTACATGTATTATTCAGTGAGGTGTTTGTGGTCAAAATACATCATGCTACTTCTCTCCTTACTAGAGACGGAGACAGCATTGTTGGAGCGATGGAGACAGTTGGGAGATGAAGAGTGCTATTAGAGCAGTTCTGAACAACAAAAACCCCGCAGCTATGTAGTGACGTAATACAGACCCTGGGGGCAGTGTGGGCATCGGCAGAGGCCTAGATTAGAATAATATGAGTGGAGGATGTAAAATGGAGTGATTCCAAATGCCCCAAGGCCATGTTTGCACCATCTCAGGCAGATTACAGCTCATAATCTGTTCATGTCTAGAGTGGTAGAAATAGGACGGCTATAGAGGATCAACCGACTGTCTCAAGCAGATCTTTTCACATGTATGAGCTGGCTAAAGCCTGTGATTAGGATTGTTGCACAGGATAAAATAAAGTAGCACACCAAGATAGCACCATGTGCGAGTGGAGCTAAATCTGATAATGAAATTTTATAAACAGTATGCTAATTCCATATGCACTCAATATTTCCTCCAGTGAGTACAAGTGGCATCAGCACGTTGTCATCTTTGCACTTCTAATACCGGTAATGGTACTGCTTGTATCTCTGGTTTATACCCAAATGCACACTAAAGCACATTAAGATGGTTTCAGGATTCAAGGCTATCATTAGGCCAAACATAATCTGTGTATGTTTTTTAATATGTTTATAATACTGACAGAAGCAATTTACTTAACCTAAATATCACTTAAAGAGCAGCTCTTCAGATTAGATCCCGGCTGCAGTATTGTATTGATGGCCAGTATTCTGCAGAATATACACTATCAGCTGAATTAGGTTTGGGCACATCTGCTAAGCCTCAGTAACTTTGTTGTGTTTTCACCTCAGTGTGTTAGTGATAGTAGACAGATGACACTCACGTGCGTTGGCTGGTGTATTATGTCTCATCAGCAGCAGGGGATAGGCAACGTGCATACTGTGACTTTGTGTGTAAAACTAATAGAAGCAGACTAAATCACAGACTGCCTGGATGTCATGTTAAGTAAGGAATAAGATATCCAACAGGAAGAGACTCCCTGCAGATCTCTGCCAGTGCCTTGATTAAAACATGACAATCACTCTTAGTCTTGGAGCTCCACCCTGTATTGCAGCAGCAACGAACCACAACCTGGAGGTGGCACCTGGCCAGAACACACACACACAATGTAGCCCAGAAATATCTGCGCATAAACAAAGATGTTACTGTTTTGGCTGTGTACTCCAGCATAGTGGGTTTGAAAGGAATCTGGAAGAATTTCAGCTATAGTTCTTTAAAGACAGTGGTACTGTTATTAAATAATTTATTTATATAGTTTAATCATAAAGAGAGAAAAAATTAAACAACTACAAAAGTTACTAATGCATGATGTCTGATTAGTTGTAACAGAGGCCAGGTACACGTTTTTGCTAAAATGCAGAAACTTTTCAAGAACTAAATCACATCACCAAATACAAGAATCAAGCATAGGCTGTAAGTGATCCACCTCAGGCTATTTCCCTGCTGCAAAACTAGTTTTGAGGTATTTTGTTGGATTTGATCGATCAGGGTGGGGTTTTAACTCTTTAGAATTCATTGTGTCTTTATTGGCAATGTAACTGTTGACAGTAGCATCACAATGAATTCTAAAGAGTTAAAACCCCACCCTGATCGATCAAATCCAACAAAATACCTCAAAACTAGTTTTGCAGCAAGGAAATAGCCTAGAGCACACACTCATACCACTGGGACAAGGGGTAATCTTGTAGAACCTGAAGATGATTTACAGTTATGCCCAGATAGCAGCAGTGCAGACCTCCTGTCTCCAAGTTATGCCCATTATGAGGAAATGCTACTTGTCATGGTGATGGCCATGGTGACGATGTCCACCATGCAAGGGAACACTCCACAGACTTGCATTTATATATTGCTGCAAGATCAATCGACTCAGAATATCACATCAATTCTTGTCAAAAGCAATCAGAAAAATGTGAGGGCCAACTGGACTTTTTTTTGGTAGATGTCGTCATCTAACACTGGGGGAAGCGTCCATGATCTCTCGCCAATTAGGAACTACTCCCAAACTGACCATTAGAAACGTCTTGCATCCCCAGCAAAGTAGACCCTGTTCCCCTCTTGCTGAAAAAAGGACATGTCTTAGTTTATGGTGCTTGGGATACAGCCAGAGGCTGATAACTGACTTCTGAAATGCTTGTAGTTCCAGCAAGCCTAGGGGGATTACCTCTGCAGCTGGCATGATCTGCCATCATACTCAACAGGACCTGCCTGACTCTGACTGGCAAGAATAATTTCTGCCACACATTTGGGTGACAGGGTGGTTAGTATTCTCAGTGATTCTCAGTAAACTGTGTGGCTTGTTCCAATGATAAAGAGCTCTTTCCTGAGTTAATCATGATCCTGCAATGTGTGCAAGGAGGATGGATGTGTACTTGATGGCCTGCTCTTTCGTGGGGGCACTTTTGGATGACTGGCTTCTGGCTCCTAGCTTGAATACTTCTAAAAACACTCCAGTAGTCTAATTAGGGTAATTAGGAACTAATTCACCACCGCCAAATCTAGAATTGGACAAAAATTGCCACCATTCTTCTGAATCATTTTTTCGAACTGTTTAAATTTAGCTTTTGATTGTGCCTCTGTCCTGAGCACCAGGTGGAAGGGGGTGGGGTTGAGGTATTTGGATCTGGAGTGTGTATCTGTTGCCCTGATCACACCTGGCAATAACATGAGTCCTGGGTGATCCAATTGTAAGTGCACATGTTCGGGATCCAGGGAACTCTGACACTGGTTGCATGAGTGTCTTGCAGCATGGTTTGGTTAACCTCAACAAGGAGTCCATTGTATGAAGGCAATGGTGACTCCAGACACCAGTGTTGCCTGTTAGTGAAATCCATAGGCATGCTGATTGGCTAGACAGGAGAGGATGTGGAACGCTCTGAGCCACTCAGCCACACAGCATGTAGACAGTGAGGGATGTGGAATGCATTGCTGACGTGGGAAAACCCAAATGAAAGTCGAAGCATAGAAAACACAAAATGAAAAATACATTTAGTGTGAGAGAAAAATACACTCACTATGCTAGAAGAGATGAAAGAAGTCTATCACCATCTTCTAGGACAAGTTTCCTGTAGCTCCAACAAACTGTAATTAAGCAGAAATGTGTACAAGGCAAGAAGAATGTGAAGTGATGAAGATGGCTGACTGATTTTTTGGAAGGTCTTGGTTTGTACAGTATACATACACATGCCCAAGAAGGTATAGGTGCTTCTCACCACCCTGACGGTTAGGAGGGGTGACAGTGAACTTATATTTTACTTTAAGAGAATTTTAAGACAAGACTGAACTGACTGAAACGTGTGATTCGTTTGGGCAGGTGAGAATACAGCAATCGCAATCTAGTGCAGAACAAATCAACAGTCTGAGACCGCTTGAAATAGGTCACACCCAAGCAAACCGTGGCATGGTTTGATTTCAGCGAGGACACGATTTGACCATGAATCAATCCACCTCAGTGAATGAAACAAACATGTTGTGTATTTTGCGTTGGGGTCACATTTTTTTAAGATGTGAGCTGCTACACTGATCTGCAGCACTGGCACACTGACATTCCATGTTACTTACTCACCAATAGACTAAGGCCCCATTTTTTCTGCATTCCAGAAACTTAATTTATCATGTCTGCTGACTTGTTTGGTACTTTGTAAACTGTAATTTCATATTTTGTAACTTATCTGCAATTTAAATTTGCTTTCTTTTATTATCCTACCCTTGCGCTGAAGCCCTGGAATGTGACAATACACTCCTGAATCCAATGCTCCCATGCTACAAACTGCAATTTGAATGATGATTATTGATAAGATCCAAGTGTAAACTTCAGCAGTAATTCCATCAGTCCATACATATCCTTGTGTTCACTATATTTCTCATCCTCAACAGGATGTAGCAATTCCTGAAGATGAATGAAGAAATGAACTTTTGGCCATGTTGGTGTTTCCTGTTCTCTACTGCATGTTACACAGTTCTCACTGTTATTCTTGAGTCTTACATAACAGTTTATGAAATGCATGAAAATATCCACATAAATGTCGATGCCTAAGCGTACTAAGCCAGACTGAGAAAGAAAATAGTCAGGTTTATGTAAACATGTGAATAATTAAATTCATGGGGTAATGAGGGCATTTCATTGCTGGAGTTAAAATCACCATCAAGCGCTAATTAAAAGAAATTACAGGAAATAATAACCAAAATGAAGTCAACCACAGACATTGCTTCAAGATGTGCAGTAAGCTTTAATTAACGTTCCCCATAATCCTTCTTGGCTGTGAGGTCTAAGAAAACTGCAAAGCCACTTACAGACTGGAACTTCTGCCCCTCTATCTACACTGTGTCCTGTCACCAAACAAGATGGCTATTAAAACACGGCCCATTCCAGGTGTTCTTGAATTAGCCTGTAGTTAGTCGTAACTCTGATCATTAATTTTTCATGGCCTTGACCGACATGTACTCCATTTCCTTCCGCCCTTTTCACTGACCACGCTCCAAACACACACATATACACACACATACACGGCTTCCTATCCTTGTGAGGACATAATTATTAATGCTAATTAATGCTACTGCTACACCTAAATATAATAATAACTTAACCTCAATAACCAATACTGTAAAAAACCAATACTGTTTTTGTTTAAAATAAAATCTGCAGTGCTCCTCATGGGAACCAGCCAAATGTCAAAACTGGCAGAAACTCCTATCTTTGTGGGGACGCCACCAAGATATGAAAACGACACCATGCAGAGCAAATCATTGCCTTAAATGGGCACCAGATAACAAAACAACATAGATTTACATTGGAGGCAAAAAAGTCTGCTACTATTTAATGTGGCTTGGAGTGGTGGTGGCATCTGGTCTACTCTTCTAGTCCAGCTGGCTGGGAAAAAGCTTGGTCATGACTCATAATGACTGAGGACACACTGAAAGGGCCACATGCACATCCTGCTGGGACCTGCCAACCTGCAAATGGACCAAATCAAAATCAGAAATGTCAAAAACCTTGTTATTATCACAGTAAGGCAACAGGACAGAGGATGGAAGCTCCATGTGTCCTTTCGGAAACCATGGCAACCCTCATCTGACTACTTCTGCCTATTTGGTTACTGTAAGCCATGAAAACAACAAAAATCATCAGTTAGTAGAAAAATATACACCACCTTCAACCAATGCAACCAGATTGCAGACGACTTCTTGCTAGCTGTATCACATTCAAATTATACACTTATATACAAATTATACAAACATATACAGTAAATGTCCAAAGCATAATGCCAAAACACAGACTACACACAGTACCTAAAATTGTATCACCAGCATCACAAAAAGCATTAATTAACAGCAACATCAAAATATTTTAATTGGTCCACACTGTTAATGACGTGAGTGGTGTTTAGAATCTTCAAAAGCAGTACTTTTGCACTTTTAATTAAACTCTGTTTATATCCAAACCATGTGTCACTCATGCTAAATGTATGCAAACAACGTGCAGACAGAGTATCTAACAATGGCTCCCCAAATACATCTGTTTGCGGGAGTCTGGCAGAATGCCATTCGCCACAAACCAAAATGACTGTTTGTCCTGATGTTGCATATTCCAAAACCTGCAGTCAAAAAGTCCCTGGCAGAGCTTTAGTGGTTTTCCTTTCAGCCTACACAAAACAGGGATCTGGAGGACGCACTGTAGGTCCGTGGGCTCTGAAAGGGTTCAGTGAGGCAGCGGTAACAGGAACTGCCTCATGGTGGGGGGGGGTCAAGTCAGCAATGGTGTCAAGTCAGCACAGTGAAGGCTGATTTATACGTCTGCGTTGTTGTGCATACACCTTTCTGCATTGCTACACAGAGAAAAGGATTATGGGTAAGCACAGCACACAGAGATACACAAGGCTGACGTGCACACCTCCAAATTCTCAACACATTGTGGGAGTCTGCCAGGCTATGCTTGAGGCAATTGCTGATTGCTATCAATGTATCCAGTATTGTTGGTGTTGGGACCTGAACCATGTAAGATTATTTTCCCAACCCAGATTCATTCATTCATCTTCAGTTAATGCTTTATCCTGGTCAGGGTGATGGCTCCTAGTGTAGCCAATCTGGGGAATGCTGGGAGTGAGGCAGGAAAACGCCTGGAAGTGTTAATAAACCAGAGGAAACCATTGCGGACACGAAGAGACCATGTGAGGTTCTGTATAGTAACTCTAGCTCAGGATCAACCCTAGAACTGTGAGGCAGCAATCCTGCACCATCGTGCCGCCCACGTTTGATTATACCAGCAGTTATTTCTGTTTCTACCCACCTGCAAAGTTTTCTAATGAACTAATGCAAGATGTATTTCAGAGTAAAATTTCCACAAAATAACCTTTGGAACACAACTCCTGTACATGCTCGTAGATACTACGACACAGAAGTGAATAATACCCATTATCATTAACTTTATATGACCTCTTCAACTGCAAACCAGCAAACAAGCTAAAATGATGACAATGCACTTTTCCCAAAAATCAATACAAACAACTTTGTCAATGAAGTATTAACAATGTAAGGTTGGCAGTTTCAAAAAGTTATACTTTTTCTACTCAATTGATACTAACTGACACTGACCTCAAAACTGGGACTCATTCTTCCATATCTGACATGAAAAGAACATGGGGCATTGCTTTTCTAAAAAAAAAAAAATCTGCTGAAAGCAAATGTCTTTTATTAACTTCTTTAATAGAGTCCAGAGGGACACTGGGGTCAGTGGAGGAAGAACCGGTGTGCCAGATGTTTTCAGTAAGCTGCTCTTGTTACCACGCCATTTCCCCTTTCCTCTTCTTCAGGTGGAGATCCAGGCACATGAAGCCCTGAGGTCTAATGGAGTCTATATGTAGAGGGGGGCTATTAGTAGCACCACCTGCTCTAAGAAGGTTCTCTCTTCGCATGCTCTCTCACAGCCAGCAAAATACCTCTGAACCACCCATCATGAAATGCATCATCTCTTACCTTAATAAGCTTCTTACACAGTGCTTGCCTGTAGCTCCTTCTCCTTAAGATCTATGTAATTGAATCCAGACTGGGAAGTATCCAGCAGATATCTCCTCTTGCTCTTTCCTTCTGTCCTTCTTTTCTGCTACTGTACCACTGCTCTATCAGCCTCTAAGCACTCTGTACATGGCCACAACTGAAGGCCATTAAGGACAGTCAGTTAAGAAATCAAAATGGCACAATACATTTAAATGCTATGTGGATCACTATAAGTGTCCGGGTATCTTTGGCTTTAAAGAGCTGTTGACTAGATGTGCACACACGTATTCAAGCACATTTCCAGACCTTTTAGCCTGTCTTCTAAACTGTGTATCAGCCTGAAAACCAGCATGAAATCAAGTCATCTCTCCTGAGCAAGGATCTCTAATCATGTCAGTCAGTGCGTTTACATGGACAACAATAATCTGATATTAACCAGATTAAGACAATACTCTGATTAAGAATCTATCATGTAAACAGAGATTTTTGATTACCTTAATCTGATTAAGGTCATACTCGAAGTAAACACTAATGGAATTAAGACATGTGGAGTATTAGTATTTTAGTCGCATTATCGACGTGCATTATAAAGTGCGTTTACACGGACAACAATAATCCACTATTAACCCGATTAAGACAATACTGTGATTAAGAAACTACCATGTAAACAGCAATTTTTAATTACCTTAATCTGATTAAGGTCATACTCGAATTAAACACTAATGGAATTAAGACATGTGGAGTACTCCTGCTTTAGTCGCATTATCTACATGTATTACAGACATGTAAACACCTTAATCACATTATTAACGTCGTGTGAGAGTTTTCACCGCAGTTTTGCGACAGGACACGATCACACATGGCAGTGCTCAACATTTTATGGCGAACAAAAGAGCACGGCTGCGTCCCAAACCGCACACTTGCCTACTATAGGCCTGTAGTGGGGAAAAATACGTGTCTCGGCTAATATATAGACGGTAAGTACGCGGTTTGGGACGCAGCCCACGGCTTCAAGCAGTTGTCTATCAGCACGTACAGCATGACAAATAATTAACCGCACTTAAAGTGTTCGTAAAAAAATGTAATAAAAACACCCAAAACTGTATACGGTACCATAATGAAGACGAACTGTATGTTGATACGTGAAATTCTGGAAGGAACGTCGGCAGTTTCCGTTCTGTCTCCTCCCTGTTTTGTCACTGGTTGTTGTTCGGGGGTGTGGCTTTATTGTTTTCAGCTGCCAGCACTTAGCACTGATTATATTCGGGATATACACCCGCATCCCTGTATACCCTGAACCGACTTGAATGTGGGAAAGCAGAGAAGCTACTTTTCATAAAGAAGAACATGACGCTTTTATTAAAGAAGTAGGCATATGACTAGGACAATTATTCATTTGTTGTGGGTCCATTCAAGGCTATTGTAGGCTATTCAAGGGGGCCTCAAAGATGACCACATCAAAATATATATTTTTTTTACTAATTTATTTATTTAGTTATATTGTGCCTTGTTGGTAGCCTATCCCTGCTGGAATTAAGAAAAATGTTCAGTGTTAAATAAATGTTTTGAAATTGTAGTTTTTGTAATTTACCTTTTCGTTGAAAAGCAAGAAAAAAATTGCAAAAAGCACATATTAACTATTTAATTTATGCAAATTTTATGCAAAAAAAAAAAAAAGGCAAAATATATGGAAAAAACGCGAAAAACCGTGTTCGGTATTCGGCCTTCGGACAAGTTTTTCATTATATTCGGTTTCAGCTTCGGCCAAGAATTTTCATTTCGGTGCATCCCTATCAAATACCAACCTTTCTGGAAGCAAATATTTGGTATATATTTTATGTAGTAATGTGATCTGGTCCCATCTACACAAATCCTAAACAATTAAACACCACTTGTTACGTTCGTGACTGGGAGGATCTAACTGTTTAAATAGCTACACATCCTAGGATCAATATGTGTGCGCACCTACACATACAGTAGATCAAGGTGTTTGCGAGTGAGATGCTCACCATCATTTTACAACTCTTGCCAATATATTCCCATGCTTTATTGAATAAGCAATGGGTTGAATACACCAACATTGATGCATCGGTTATGTAGTGCTGTGTGTACACTTCAGTAGTACCCTGTAGACTACAGCATGGAATCACGCTGTTCTGAGCCAGACTGTTAAAACTACAGTGATCACAGGAAATCACACAGTGGGTCAGTGATGGCAACCTGGGTATATAACATGGGGGGGGGGTGTATATAAAAATATATGCCTGTTTCAGACATGTAAAACTTTTTGTTATGGCCTTAAAAGTACACAATGCTGTTTTAACTGCTTACTGTATTAACTGTAAGTAGTATTAATTTTTATATCCATTATTTAATTTGTGCAAGTCAATATCCATCTGTCTCATGTTTTGAAGGTTCTTTGTTTTCCCCACATATTAATAGACAACAAAGGGCTTTTAGATTTATGCCATAATATATTCAAGAGTTTCAAATTTGTTTAGGCTTATTTACAATCCCTTTGGCACATGCTAAAAAAAAAGCTACTAAAAGTAGTTCTAACAAAGGTAACTCATTTCTCCTTTTGTTGGAGCAGAAAATGTGAAGTATTGTGTGTTATATTAATTTTATACACTCATTTTTGTGAAAGGTATCAGTAATTCTGGAGGGCACCGTCTTCTCACACAGTAATTAGTCAATGGCTGTCCTATATTTAGACATCCAAATGGCTTCATGAACAGCTCGCTATTCTTTTTGGAATTCCCTAGTCTGACCTGCTACCTCTCCTGTTCATTTAGAGTCATAATTCTTCCATTTGCTTACAGTACTCTTAATAATGGCCTATTTTTAAATGCCACTGTGTGGAACAATTTAGTTAGATGTTAGCTTGTTAAACAAGTAACAGTTGTCTCTGTTTTGTTTTTTATTGTATCTCACTTCTTTGGCATCACTATCAATTATCAATTGACGGTGTTTTAATTACCAGTAAGAGTTCACACAGAATGGCTTTGCACTGTGGGACACCTGAGATTGTCAAAGTTTCTAGAATATGCTTTAATTCTTTAAACATGAAATGCTAAATTATGCATGTACTGGAAAGCTTGGAGTAAAGTACAACCTAATTTGCATTTATTCTAGGCTAATTTATATCAATTTATGTGCATGATGTTGACTAGTTTTCTCTGCTTGGCATTTATAAACAGGCACATAAATACACTATATGGCCAAACGTTTGTGGACACCTGACCATCACACACCACATCTGACCATATATGAGCCTTCCCCAAAATGTTGTCACAAAGATGGAAGCACACAACTGTATTTTTAACTGTTTCCCTTCACTGGAACTAAGAGGCCTAAACATGTTCCAGCAACACAATGCCCCTATGCACTAAGCGAGCTCCAAGGTTGGAGTGGAAGAACTCGAATGAATGGCGTGCACCTCAATGTCACTGAACACCTTCGCGATGAACTGGAACTCCGACTGCGTTCCAAGCCTCCTCACCTGACATCAGTGCATGACCTGAATAATGCTCGTGTGGGTGAACAAGTAACGGTGGCTCGACGGTTAAGGCTCTGGGTTACTGAGCAGAAGGTTGGGGAGTCAAGCCCCAGTACTGCCAAGCTTTCACTGTTGAGCCCTTGAACAAGGCCCTTAATCCTAACTCTTCATTAATCCCCACAGCCTCAGCCCAAAATCTAGTGGAAAGCCTTCCCAGAAGGGTTGAGGTTTACACAGGACAAAGCAAAAGCAATAACCTGCGCTGGGATGTAGATGGATGGGGTTTAAATACACATCCGGAAAAGTACATCCAACCAATCCCGAAGCAGGAGGCGGGAGCAGGGTGTGTACATGTTGTGATTTTCCAATGGCAAGCTGTTAGCAGGAACATGAGAGGTTGCAGGGGTCTAGGCCTTAAAGAGGAGGAGACAAAAGACACCCTTCCCACCACCAACATAGACCACAAATGACACACAGTACATACAGAAATATAACCGAGGACGTAACAAACAGCAAAGGGGGACTAAATCTGGAATGGGATGTTCAGAAACCACATGGGTGTGATGGTCAGGTGTCCACAAACCTTTGGCCATATAGTGTATATACCTATAATATATAAGTTGTGACAAAGTAACAGAGAATAAAATGGGTAAAAGGGAAAAATATCCATTGTCTACCCCAGACAGGATACACCATAGAACAGAGTCAGGTAAAAGCAGCTTTGTCTTCCAAACACTCAGCTGCACCCCCACAAGCCTCAAATTCAAATGGGTTTTCTCATGAGGGCATGATAGCCATTTTCCAATTTCAACTTCATCTTCGACCAGCATGGGCTGTGATTGCAATATGCATTCAATATGCAATCTCTGCACATATATATGACGTTACATGGTCACACTGTGCTCACCAGCAGCCAGAGAGACGAGGAGAATCACAGACAGTGTTTCCTTCTTGCTGCCTGTTGTTTCTCTCCAATGAGTGTTCAATGATCGACCCTTGACCCAAAGAAGGGCTTTTGTTTGACCTCTCTCTGAAATCCTGTGAAAGAAAAAAGCTTGTGGCGAAGACAAGCGGCTAAATCAGAAAGCAGTCGTGGTGCATCACATGGCTTTTGAAAATGTACTACAAGGAGAGTTCAGGCGTGATTGTGATTGAATAGTGCTTGATGACTCTTGACATTTCAATGGAGTTGTTCAATCACACGGTGCTATTTTTTATGTCTTTGCCTACAGTGCCTACACACACACACACACACACACACACACTCTCTCTCTCTCTCTCACATGCACACTTGATGCTGCATGTGTTTATATACACAAAATGGGTGCTGCATACAAGCTGAGGAAATGTATTCAACTCCTTCTTTTAGCTTGTTGCATTTACTGCAATGCTGTTATTCAAACACTCTTATATGTGTCATCAATCCAAAAGTCTATTATGCGCTTAAATAGATGATATTTCTGCTGTCCTTAGGGTCTTCTACGTACCTGATCTAAAGGATCCGAAGAAGTTGAAGAAGTACATTCAAAACATATAAAAAAAAAAGAAAACATTTATGAGAATGTGTGCCGAATAAGAACTTGGGAGTCTTCTTTGTGAATAGTAAAACCCTCCTCAATATATGTCCATATTCACATTCTGGCCTCAAAAGAATACTAAAAATGGAAATGATTATATAAACGTTATGTAAACACAATGGGTGGAGTTTAAACATTTAATTTATTATTTTTTTTTTACTCATTGAGCCCACCCCCATTTCCACCCATGTACACAAAGCTCCGCCTCCAAAATTTATCATGGTTGAAGTAGAGTTACCATTAGCATGGACTGTCATGACATCACTTTCAAGCACACTCGGATATCCAACTGCCTGAAAGCCAAGTTACTATACTTGGCTATAAAGGTGCAACCTCTCCTCATAATGATTTATGAGGATGTAAAGGGGCATTGGGGATGTGTCTATAAAATGACTGACGAGAGGCCGGTCCAAACACAGACAGATATTCCAGACCAGATGTTAATTTTCAAAACTGCTCTCCAAACGTATTTGTACTAGATAGAAATGAAAAATATTGACTACTGCACCTTTAACTAAGGGAAGCAAATGTTAACAACTTCTGTTTTATTAACCCAAAAGCCTTTTAAAGGGCAGCAGAAATACTCTTAGATTAGCTAAAATTGGATTAACTTTTACATTATTGGCAGATATTCGTGAGTGGATTGATTAGTAATAACTTGGCTTTGAATGTCAATGGAATCTAGGGAGAAACAAATTGACCTCAGGTCCAATAGCTCAGATTCCTATATATGTATGTACAACCTGTTGTGTATGCATGTATTGTATGGGTGAAATCTTCTAGTCCTTTTTTCGGATTAAGTCATATATCATCGTATATCATAAACCACAATAAATAAAAAACCAAACACAACGGCAATTTTACCAAGTAAATGTTGCTCTAATATGTATTCATAGGTATCCCCACACAAATCATGCTTCCGTAATAAACAGCTCGACAAATAACGTTTTGGGTTACTAAGCTGCAACTGATCAAATAAATAGCTACAATTAATCAATTAAAACTGCTGCCTAGAGAGAGCCAGATGAACCTATTTGCATATTTGTGTTTTGTGATCTTGCTTATCTGAGCTCCCAGCAGAATGTACACACCGACTGCATGCTCGCTGAGGAGAGGAAAAGCCTTTTAATGTTGATTACCAGAAGACTACAAAATGCTGCTTGCAAAGGCTATCTAATTTAAGGGAGCATGTGTCTTAAGTCTATGTAGATTGGATTCAGCTCCATGTACTAAGGAGAGAAAATTGTTTATAATACTTGTAGAGAACCTCAGGATAACTAAATGAAGCATGTTCTGTGACTACTATACTATGAGGGGGCACGGCGATCATTCTTTTGTTCTTCTTCTGGACATTCGGCAAAACTGAAAGGCCAGGAAAGAATAATAGTACTGCTTCCTTTCATTAGAGCGAGACAGTAGGGTTCATGTCTGTGACGTAAAGACAATTTACTTTTATTTGAAGACAAACATCAGTCAATGCGCCGTCATTTAACAACCATCTGAATTAATACGCAGTCACAGAGAGAGAGCAATATTCGATAATGGTTATGAATGATAGAAGAGGAAAGCTGTTGATGCATTGTTTTAGCTCCAATGTGCTCCACATGGCTGACTGATACAGCTGTAGTGTGGGGAGATGTAAATTTGTTGCTGCAGCTTCTGCCTTATTTTTGCCAGCAGTCATTAAAGCACCAAGATGTATCAGGTGTAATTTGTATGCAAGAAGAAAAATGGAACATCTCGTCTCCTTGAATTAGTGTAAGAACAAAGAGTAAACACTGCGATCAATAACGGTTCGATAAAGAACCATTAAAAGCAATGTGACACATGTCAGGAGAAGAGATGAGTGTGGGGTCAACACCGCACTCAGGATACACTGCAACTCACTGGTCAGTGTGTGTGTGTGTGTGTGTGTGCGTTTGTCAGTAAGTGCTGCATTTTATCTCCAGCATCCTGGTCCCTTCTCATCAGCCCATCCTAGTCAATGTGTCTATCACTCCCGATCTACTCAGAAGCCTATTTTTATAAATGTATTCACATTCATTAGACTTGAGTGTCATTCATAACAGCTCTTCTTAAATGCAGGCCCACCGTTTTGAGCTTGTGACAGCAACCCTCATCTCACAAATTAATAACGCACGTAATCACTGGAAAAGGTAGCTTCTGTCAAGCAACAATGGCTTTTGATTTCAGAGCCTACCATAAGCATTCGCTCCTCAATAACAGCTCAAACGATGTATAACTCAATATTAAAAAGCTGTTTTAGTGCCTTTGAAATGAGAAATCGTTAATTTGAGTGGGAATTAATTAGGCCCTTTTTTTTTTTTTTTTTTTAAATCTCTTTGACCGAGCACGTTATTCTGCCTCGTAACATCTCTACGGCAAGCTCTTAATTGCATGGAATAGTGCAGGGTGTGAACGCTGGCTGCTAACGAGCCATTAGCTAATAGGTGTACATGTGCATGTGTGCAAAAAATAGGGCCAAATCACATGGGCGTGCTTATCGTCCATTGTGCAGGGAATATTTTTGATGGCCTGAGGTTTGAGGTAAAAATCAAAGAGCCTAATTTAGGCCATGAGCCAGTTTTTCACTGACAAAACTTGAGTAAAACCTGCTTGACTGAATCCTGATAAACTTTTAACTTGCATCTGATGTAGAAGTTGCAACTAGAGAGCATGTCCGCTACATTCATTACTAATGAATACAATCACTTTTGGGAAGCACACATCAAATAAAAGGAGCTAGATTCGAGGGATAGAACTGTCTCTGCTCTTCCATTAAGAATGAGGTCTTAATGAAGTGTTTTATGACCCAACTTCCTTTATGACCCCCCCCCTCCGTCCCCCCACCCCCAGACTGCATGGGCATCTTTTGTTCATCCTCAAGCTTTCCATTCTCTCCAGCCTGTGTGCTAGGGCTCCATTAATAAATTAAGCTTTCAGAGGAAGGGAAAGGCGCCAAAGCTCTCACAACACTGGCATGATTAAATCTCTTAAAAACCACCAACCTCATGTTTGCATAGGGAAGGCAGCAGTACGTAGTGTGTGTGCATGTGCATGTGTGTGTGCTTTCTGCCATGGCTTCATCTCTGGTGAGTACAGTGACGGGTCTGTTGCGTGAAAGCCAACTGGACAAGAGGCTTTAATGAGGCTGCAGGATCAATAGGCAGGTCAGGGGGAGCCGTCAGCTCACCTCGCAGCCTGCCCGCATGCTGATAGCTTTCTCTTCAGTAATGAAATGCTAACAAGCCTCAGCGCCTATTACCGCCAGCATCATATGTCAACGCATATGTAACACTTCTGGGCTACGGTACGTAGGTCTGAGTGCACCAGCGACATCTCCTTTCATTTTACTAATTGTCAAAACTAACCCAAACTTCTGTTATCGATAAATGCATTACTTAAGTATATGTTTAGAACTGTAAATACTGTATATAATATGTAAGGAATAAAACACGACAGGGAGTGCTGTTAAAGGAAAATAATCAGCGATAGGTTGGGGAAACGCTATTATGATCCTGACGTGTTTTATTTCTCATATATCACAGCAATTTGCTAAATATTACAATTGTTTGGGGCTCCAGAGTGGTGCAACCAAAAAGGCAAGAGCGCAAAATTGGCCCTGCTCTCAGGGCCTGTCTCTCCGCTGTCAATTAAACCGACACATCGAAGGAATCTGTGAGCTCATATATGCAGAAAAGGGCAAATAGCACTTTTCTCTGAGTGTGATACAAAATGAGCAGCTGTTTAAAAAGACAGTCCCTCAAGGAATTAGCGATTTGCGATAATGTAATAATATAGCGATAATGCAAAATCAAGCAAAGCCCGCAATATTCGCAGGAGCTTGAAAGACTCATCGTGTGACATCATCACAGCATGACATGCCCAAACACCTCTTTGAGTCACGTGCATCGAACATGAGTACAGATAAAAGGTCTCATTTACCAACAAACATTTCTGCAAAAGACTACATATATATATAAACTATCACCATGTCTATATTGCGAGTGATAGTGGTAGATCACTTCCGTTATAATGAACTACAGAATTTACACTGTATCACACAAATACAGCATATAATGAAAATAAACTTGAATTGAACTAAACCATTTAAGCAATTTGCACCGGTTTCCCCAACCCCTTGCAGACTGTGTAGCATTTTGGGATAAAAACATAAGTTTGTGCTCGTGCATCACTGCCGTGTGTCCGTGCTACACAAGCTCCGCTTCGTAAAGTTTGATCTTCTTCGTGGCATTTAATATAAAATGCCCCCCTGCCTTAGAGGACTTGGAGGTCGTCCACTTTTTTCCGCTGTCACTTGACGATTACGCCTCCGTCTGATGGTGACTGAGGTCATGTTGGGCATAAAATGTAACGCTGACATAGACACTAAACTGAAGAAATTAACTGTCGTTGACTCTGGGTATCTGCTAAAGCTAGCGGCGTCACATTACGTGCGTTTGATGTCATGTGCAGTCGACGGGGAAAAGGCTTCCGGTTAGTAAAAAAACCCGATAGTGTTCCAGTTGAGATGATATTACCTTTCTAAAATTCATAGACTGTACAGTAGATAGTGCATAGTGTAAGTGTATAGTACTTCATTTGGGACACAACTTTAGTATTTACTCACTGATGTTTTCAGAACACAAGTAACGCAATGAATAAACGTACCCAGTGCTGCACGCAGACCAACTAATCGCTAATGAGATTCTTGACAACGATTTCCATAATCGATTATTATCGATTTTAGCGATTAGTTGTTGCAGCCCTACTTCTGACCAATCAGAAATCAAGAATTGAACAATGTTGCAGTATGAAGCTGTATATTTTATTCACACACTTTCTCATTGTTTTTTTTTTTTATCTGATGTGAGAACATATGTTTTTCTATTCAAGGCAACAGATATATTTATCACGGTGTTAATTACCACCCAACATTAATTTTTGTTGTCTTTTAATGATGAAGACCATATGTTGATGCTGTTATGATTGCTTATGCTTTCTGTACACAATTTTTTTTGGTGTTGTTTTTTTTTTTTTACTTACATAGGGAATAAAATCAGTTCTTGGTAGTGGTCTACAATTTTTGAATACTTACTGTACATCCAATTACACAGCAATCAAGTGTAATTTCACTCACACAGTGTTTTGCACTTAATTTTGTGGAACACTGAGGGGAAACATCTTCAACAACCTCTTTCCCATGGCAAAAAGTAAATAATAAGAATTCACCTCTGAATATATGCTGAAATGTAATTACATTTTCCTCAGGATATAAAAACTAGACGAAAATGTCAGAACTGGTTGATTGGACAATGGAGAAACTTTTCCTTTCATTTTGCTCATTCGTTTTGTAAAGGCAATTATACAAAGGAATTAATGAACACACGTGCGCACTATACACTTGGCCGCACACGGCAATAAGCAAGGGGAAATCGGGTGCCCTTGTGGTTTCACACATCGCTGCATAGATCTGTGTATGCATACTGTATAGTAACACTGAGTATTTGGGGAAAAATGCTATAATACCATGATATCTTTACTTGTTATAGAGTATAAAAATGTTATGTTATTTTTAGATAAGGAAGGGAAATGCATTTTTCCCGTCTGTGTTGTTAAGCTTAGTTTAGCTAGCTTAAACTAGAATAAATGATGATACCCCGCTACATTCATTGAAATTAATTTACTTTTATTAACTGACTGCAGCATAATAAGTGCTCCTTAGAGTAACATTATTAAATAAGCCCACTTCTATATGAAAGAGCTCAATCATAGCTTTATGGAAATTTCAGCCACTGCAGAAAATGTATTTCAACAAAAGACATCAAAGAAGGAGATTTAGTAAACCCATAATCTGTAAATCAATCTGCTGTTCATTGGGGAAATTTGAGAAATTAAAGACCAAAACCTTTAGTTTTGTTTATATTGACTAAAGAGCTGTAGTATTTCATCAATTAAATTTACTCTAAATATAACAATAACTAAATGAATAAAATGTGACTTAAACTATTTACTGTTTTCATCAAAAGGCTAAATTTTTTTAGAGATTCCACGATACCCAGGATCACCATTGGGCTGATAACAGCTAAAAACTGTGGATTGAATATCAGAGGGCGGGGGGGGGGGGGGGGGGGGGGGGTTTGGGGGGGTGAACGAATTCAATCCAATCCTCTAATAAATGGAAAAGATTGGAACTGAACTTGGAAAGATTTTTTTTTTGGAACTGTAAATGTTTACGTATAAAGAGAGACATTATATATTCCCACTATATTTTCTGTTAGATTTTATTATATTTATACTTTATACTTAATAATATTTTTTGGCCATGTAAATGAAAATGTTAAACTGAATTTAAAAAACGCTGTGGTTCCCTTTCAAAGGGAACTCAACATTGCGTGAGCTTCACGCTGTGGGAAGCACCCTCACGTGTGTCTGGTACCTTAAGCTTGTGTAATATCATGCCTATTTATATGCCTGCCGTGATCAGGTGACGTGGCAATTAAATGCGTCACGTGATATAAAAACGGCCTAACCTGTGAACCACGCCGTCAGCCTTATTATCTTCGTCGAGACTTCATGTCAGTCGTTTGTGTAACACTCACAAAAAGACTCTTCATTTTCTCTCTATCTTTTCAAAGAAAGGAAGAAAAATCTCTTTACTCTTCTGTCCCTTTAAAAAAAAATGAGAGAGAAAAGTATGAGTGAGAGAAAATTCAGGAAGTGTGTCATGCCTTGCTCCGGTTTCATCATGGAGGGGGACAGACACACTTTCTGTGTGAAATGTCTAGGGATGGAGCACACCAGGGCAGCCTCGAGAAGTCTACAATTAGGCAGCTCCGCTTGCGGCTCGCTCTCTTCTCGGCCAAAGGGAGTTTGGTTTCAGAGCCTCGCGAATCTCTTGGATCTCTTATGGATCTGGAAGACGAGCGTTGCTCTATCTCTTGCTCTGTCTTCTGGGTCTGGCTCTCCGCTGGATTTTGGAGCTTGTGTCGCGACTCCTCCTTCCACTATGGAAAGCCAAAAAACAAGAAAAAAATCCTCTCTGACTCAGAGGAGCCAGAAGGGGATGCCAATGCACTAAAAACTGAGAACAGCTCTCAAGCATATAAAGAGTTGCTTGAAGTGATTACTGAGGCAGTTGGAAAACTAAATCTAGACTGGCCCAGGGAAGAGGAAGTGGTTCGTAGCAGGCTGGACGAGCACTTTTTCCCCAGTGAAAATAAATCTCCCTCACACCGCAGAAAACTCCCCTTTTTTCCAGAAGTGCATGATGAAATATCACGCTTCTGGGGAAAACCATACACTAGCCGCATTTATAACCTTATGACGTCGGCTTATTCTGCCATCGTGGGGAATGAACGGCATGGCTTTTTAGCTATGCTATAGGTGGAGGAGGGCTTGCGATCTACCTCTCTCCATCGATAGCAGGTAATTTAGAGGGGCCAGCTTTGCCATCCAAGCCATATAAGGCCACCTCGGTGTTGGTGGGCAAGGCCTATGCGGCAACGGGTCTCGCTTGTGGGTCACTGCATACAATGGCTGTGTTGCAGGCCTACCAAGGAGATTTGCTGAGTGAGCTCGACATACAGCGGCGTTCAACCAGTTCCTTTCTCGTCGTGTTAAGTTTGCCTGGGCATCCACGAGTGGAGCTGGGGTCAGTGCTAGTGCGAGGGAGGCACAGCAAGCAAGCAAGAGCGATGCCTCCCTCATGGACTGGGGCACAGTCTTAGATGGCTGTCCAGCTCATGGTCTCTGGTGCGGCCCTCATCTGGAATGGCAAATAAATCACCTAGAAATGCGGGCCATATTTCTAGCACTGATATTCTTTCTTCCTCAATTGAGAAGTCACCATGCATTAGTTATGACAGACAACACAGCGGTGGTCTTATATATCAACCACCAGGGAGGGTTATGTGCATGCCCCCTGTTCAGGAAGGCACAACTAATTCTTCTCTAGGTGGAGGGAAAGTTGTTGTCAGTGAGTGCAATGTACATTCCAGGCAACATGTAGGGGCAGACATCCTGTCGAGGCAGGGGCTGAGGCCCAGGGATTGGAGGCTCCATCCACAAGTGGTGGAGTCCATATGGCGGAGGTTCAGCCAAGCAGAAGTGGATGTGTTTGCCTCCAAGGAGTTCACCCTCACTCCTCCCACACCAATTGGGGCTGGATGCCATGGTGCACATATCGTAGAGGTCACATCTGTACGCTTACCCCGATCACTCTGCTCCCAAAAGTTCTAGCGAGAGTTTGGCAAGACCGTCTATGTCTTCTGCTAGTAGCACCTTATTGGCCAGCTCGAATATGGTTTTCAGAGATATTATCCCTGCTGCTGCACTCCTTGGGAGATTCCCATCCACGGGGATCTACTGTCTCAAGCCAGAGCTTTATCACCCTCGGCCGAAACTATGGAAACTGTGGGTCTGGCCCCTGAGTGGCACCAGCTCATAGATTCTGGTCTCATAACTGAGGTTGTAGAGACCATGTTGAACATTAGCGCACCTAGTGCACAGTTGCACAGTAAACTGCGCAATAGCTACAGTCCCAGGACTGTAGTTCTTACAAGGATGCTTTTCAGCAGGGTTGGCTCCTTATACAATCAGGGTCCATGTGGCTGTCCTCCTCCGTTCCTCACATTTGAACAATAGAACTTGTACCTATTGTGTCCAGTAAGTACTTACTCTTACTCGCTGTACTTACGTCCACTGCTCTGGCCAGTGGCGTAAGTCGGAGCAGCTGCTGGTCTGCTTTGGCGGCTACAGTAGAAATGATGTTGTGTCAAAGAAGTGCGTCTGTAATTGGATAGTGGAAGCAATCTCTATCGCTTATGAGGTGCGTGGTCTCGCTACGCCTCTGGGCATAAGGGCTCATTCCACTTCCACTAGGGGAGTTGCCTCCACTAGTACCCTTACAGGTTTTGTGTGCTGCAGCGTGGTGATCTACGCTACACACGTTCATGGGTATTCTCTGTATTCTTGGGTATTCTCGTTCCCACAGTGTGAAACTCACTCAATGGTGAGTTCCCTTTGAAAGGGAATACCTGGGTTAACCCTGTTCCCTGAAAAGGGAATAAGACGTTGCATAGCTTTGTCATACTGGCGCATGCCTGTGAATTGCGTCTTCGCTTCAGATAATAGAGGCTGGTGCGGTTCACAGGTGCCGTTTTTATATCACGCGACACACTTAACTGCCACGTCACCTGATCACAGCAGGCCTATCAATAGTCATGATGTTACACAAGCTTCAGATACCAGTCAGGCGTGAGGGCGCTTCCCACAGCGTGAAGCTCAGGCAACGTCTCATCGTTGCATGCGTAACCCGGGCGTTTTGTGCAAGTCATGTTTTTTTTTTATGTGTCTTTTCATGTATTTTTAAAAAAGTGAAATGCTTCCAAAATATATTTAGAAACATAATTTTAAAGCTTAGTTGGTTTTAACGGGAAAAAAATATAGAATGGGTATTGATATGAGATGATACACAAGGTTTTAGTATTTAGTATTTTAGAATTGTTATGGGAAAAGAAAAAGTGGCATCATGCCATCTCTACTTTTTTCTAATCTAATGTCTGAATAGAGAAAAGAAGGTTTCAGATCTACCTTTAGCAGTGTGTATATATATATATATATATATATATATATATATATATATATATATATATATATATCCAATGTAAACATTTTCTATACTTGTCATCTTTTCCTCTCAATACTGCTCTATTCCAGAACCAAACAGAACAGCCCACTATGTGATGCAAACATCTGTGCCTCATTCCTAAATAGAGTGCATTAAAAGGTATTGAAGAGAGTGAAGGAAAAATGCATGCACGCACGAATTTATAAGGATTATTAAGATGATTAACACCAGATAGCTGTTTCTGAAACAAAGGACCATAGTGTTAAACATAAGCTAGGTTATGTTGACCGATAGTATCTCATTGCACTGTGAAAACTAATTATCTATAATTATACTTTACACAGCCTCCCCTGACTTTTATTCTCCTCACACTTCCCTCTCTTAGCCTTCTGGCTGAACAATTATATTTTCCCTCTTGAATGCCCTATGGTGCAAACAGGCTGTGTTTAAGCTCTTCTGGCTGTTCAGACTGCAGTATTGTAAATGTGTTCTGATAGCCTTAAACTTTTAACAAGCTGAGCTCCCCTTTTCTACCCAAAACTGATTAACAAATGTATTCCTCCATTTTAAGATTCTACCTGTTAATGTGCATTAAGCACTTATCCACTCAGTCAATTATGTGGCAGCAGCTCAATGCAAAATTCATGCAGATACAGGTCAACAGCTTCAGGTAATGTTCACATCAAACAGAATGGCTGAAAAATGTGATCTCACAGACTTTGACCGTTGCATGGATGTTGGTGCCATAAGGGATGCACTGAATATTTCAGAAACTGCTCATCTTCTGGGATTTTTATGCAAAACAAAATGGTGAGGAAAACAAAACACATCCAGTGAGCGGCAGTTTTGTGGGCAAAAGTTGATGAGAGATGAGAGTAGAATGGCCTCACTGGTTTGAGCTGCCAGAAAGGCTTTAGTAACTCAAATAACCACTTTTTACAACCATGGTGAGCAGAAAAGCATCTCAGGACACACCGCACATTGAACATTGAGGCAGAAGGGCTACAGCAACAAAGTGCCACATCGGGTCCGACTGCTGTCAACCACGACCAGGCTACAATTGGCACAGGCTCACTAAAACTGGACAGTTAAAGATTGGAAAATATGTTGCCTGGTCTGTTTCCAATCTTGAAACTGCCCAGTTTCAGTGAATTGGATGACTGCATGAATGTGGAAGTGTACAAGTATTCCTAATAATATACAGAGTGAGTGTATATGAATATACATTAGACTGCAAATTGAATTCATGGAGGCACAGAGAGAAAGTAGGACGGACTGAACCTGTTTGGGAACACTTCACATCCAAACTAAAAGAAAATATATGTAACTGGTCTGTAATCTCTGTAACATGGAGCTGGAGCTTCACAACTTCATACCATCCATGCTGCAGCATTTAAACAGGAAGCATCCATTCACAGAGGCAAGGCACCAGACTCTGGTATTCGCAGGCAACCATTTTATTAACCTGTTAACAGTAGGTTAGGTTGAAACTTTATAAAAGACCATTGATCAATGCTGCCATATGAAAAATTATAGACATAATTTTATAAAGTATTTACTTATGTAAATAAGCCATATTGTGCATTTATATTATAATAAACATTCCCTTAAAATAGAACTTTCTCTAGTGGAGTGAGTCCCCTCTCTACTGGCACTATAGGCTACCTATATATATATATATATATATATATAAACAGGATTTTCAATCATTTCTTACATTTCATATTCATAATCAAATTAGTATGGTTTAATATTATAATTTGAAATATGCATTATATTAATTTTAAATATGAATAATTAAGTTCAGCCTAATGAAAATTCCTTTCCACATAGAAAGGAAACTGACCCCCACTATATACACTGCGGACTGAATATCTTCTCATACTATGACATTTTCAAAAAATATATCAATTATAATAATAAAACAGTTGATTTAGACTATATAATGATGCTTACTATGTGTTTACTTTTATACTTACTCTTTTTTATCAACAAATCACAAACCCTATTGGACAACTTTTTTATCTGACGAATCAGTTAGTCATGAGGATACTTGATAGAACACTCGATTACCAGATTCAGCCTTAGCATTCTCAGCTCTTTATTTTGTTCATCACCAGCATTAGCAGGCAAGTTTCCATGTAAACTGCTGCCTTATAATCTCTGATGTTTTTGGTCCAAAAATTTTAAGCAGTTTTTAATTCACTTTAAATCACTGTTTGAAATTGTTAACAATCTTGAGCGAAACAACAATTTATATAACCCTAATCAGCAACTCAAGAGGAGTTACCCATTCAAAAAGTATATTTAGGTATACCATCTGACTCTTAAATTAGAGCTGTGTGTGTGTCTGTGCGTGTCAGCTTTCAGTCCTGAAACCCCGCAGGTCTGAAGCTTTGGGCCCTGACGTCAGGCTCTCGCTCAGATCATGGGATGCTGTACTGATTCGGGCTGACGGAAGCGTCCTTTCCCCTCAGCCATGACATCTTTGATATGTCTGGAATATTTTTTTTCTCTCCTTCTACTTCTTCCCTTCCCTTCATACATCAGTGACCTTTGTATGCCATGGTTGTCCAAGTCAAAGTGCATCAGCCCGAGATATTGTCTTACAAGATGCTTCAGAAGAAAACAATAAAACTGTTTAGAGGAGGTCTGACCTTACCAGAGGGTAGAGTGTATAAGATAGGCTTCTTAGCCAGAGCGCTTTATACGCTGGTGGCGAATGTGATGTCCAGAATGGAATGGATGGCATGCTCCATCTCAATGACGGACTATGCTGAATGCTGATGTTCACACTCACAACTCTGACCAAAGAAATCACACTGAAAATATGAATTCAGCCAAGCAAAAACCAGGACAGCACCGTTCAGTGCTCTACGATGCAGGGTTACTGCATGTACTTTGCAGACATTAATACATGCTTGACTGTTCGAAAACTGTTCAAAGGCCTGAATAAAATGAGCTCTGCTTCCAGGGTAATTACATGTGAGACAGTTAGAGGTTCATGTCAGAATTTCCCTCAGTATGTTCTGGGTACTCGTGTCTGAAACGGTGGACTTTTTAACCATTACCATCCTTCAAAAATGATCATTCATTACACTGAGTCATTCTTAAAGCGCACCTATTATGGTTTTGAAATGTGTCTACTTTTGTTTTAAAGGTCTCCTACAATAGATTTACATGCATATCATTAAGGCCAAAAAACGCTTTAATGTGCACATAATTTAAACTGCAGTATTACCTTTTTTTCCCCAGTGCCACAAACGAATCGTTAAATGATCCGCTCTAAATGATTCATTCTAAACTCCTCCTTTCAGAGAGAATACTCTGCTCTGATTGGTCAGATGTCCCAGTATGTTGTGATCGGTCTACCGCTGTCAGTGAGCAGCCAATGAAGACCAGAGGCGGGGCTTTTTGTTACAAACCTGTAGATTAGTACAGGAAGTAAGGCTGTAATTACTAACGACTCGTTTCAGCTGTTCAGAATCGTTTCCTTTTTTTGGGAGTCAATAACTCCATTTGTCGTGCACTTTGTTTTTGGAACTTCTATATAAAACTACATGAAATATAATATTTGAAAGGTAATATTTGAAAAACCACAATAGGTGCACTTTAATGCTATGGTAATGTGATGTTTAAGGATTGTGGCTTCTAATAAGTGTGTCTTATTGCTTACTAACTACATAAAGGAATCCTGAGCATTATAACAAAAGATACATTTTTCTATCACTTCCAAATACAGTTTAAAAATAGTTTAAGTTAGGAGACTGAATGCTTAAATGTTGTGTATTACGTTCAGTTTTCTGGATTACTTCAAAAAACAAAAGCTTCTTCAGTGCATTTTTTGACCTTTCTATATAAGTGTATACATTTTGAAACTGATTTCTGGTTATTCGCTGCATTAGTTCTCATGGGTTCAAGTAAGTGACAAACCTGAGCTCTGAAGCAGTGCAATCAATAAAATGATTTATATTATAAAGTCGCCCAACAGTTATTAACAGTGCCAGAGGTTTGCTGCTGAATCCAATAAACTGAGATACAGTAGCTGTGGCAGTAGATATTAAAAAAGAGTTCTCCTCTGAACTCCGTCCCTCACTGACCAGAATTGATTTAAATGGCAGACATGGTGAATTTAGCTCATGTGGCAGCCAGCTCTGGATGCGTTTCATGTCCCACTTGCAACGTCATCATGTTAAAGCCTGCCAGGCAATTGCATGCACCTGGGTAGCTCTCAGACAAAATTTGCGGTAGTTAAGCATTCCGAGCATATTTTCACATCTGTTTAAACACATCAAAGCGATATTATTGGATTCTACTTTTGTGCTTTGAAATGAAAATAAATAGCCAAACATATCTGTCAAGGATCTCTTTTATTCCTGTCAGGCTTCTTTGCTCTGAGAGGTGCAAATTGCCACACACCACAGTTAGAACGTTTAACCTCCCAGTCTATCAAAACTCCACAAGCTACTATTAAATCATTCAGGCCACAAGCCTATGCCACATAGGAATTAACGTTTTTTTAAGATTTATACCTCACTGTCATAACAATGGACCTAATTAACTGCTACTAATCTAAAAGTCTAGCGAAGCTGTTAATTTTACAAGGCATTCATAGTCATGGCCTTGGGGGGGAAAGTCCATGCAGACTAAAGTCTCTTCTCTCAACTGCTCCGGTGTTTCAGCTCATCAACAGCAGCCTGAGCAGATGAGGACCCAATATATTTCCTGACTCACAGACAGGAAATCAAACATTTCTGAGATGTTTGATTTGCATGAACAAAATATCACCATCGACCTGGAATTTCCTGAAATGCCAAATAACGAAGTCACACAGCACACGGACTCTTCGAATAAAGACTGCAGGAATGAAGAGATTAGAGGTGAATCACTGACATATACACAGCCTGATTGGCAAGGCATTCACACACATATATTACTGCTGAGGCCAGTGACATGCACACATTTCCTTGTGTAGACATACAGACCCACTGAAGGAGACCACCCCGATACTTTGATTTCTTCCAGGCCATGCCTCATCAGATTTACCATGCAAGGAAGGAAGTTTATTTTGAGGAACTGCAAGTGAGTGACAAAGATCTAGTTATAGACGCATTACTACAGGGTATTGTGGTACAGGCAAAGAGGGGAAAAAAAGGAAAGCAGGGAACATAATGAGGAGACAAATGGTAGCATCATCCAACCATCCAATGCTCCCTGGCTTCTGGCCACACCAATAGGAAGTGCGTTGCATTTGTGCTAATCAATAGCGAGCAGTAAGATGTAAGATGCATCCAGAGGCTCCAAGCCAGGCCGGGGTCTCAACTACCTGCCAAAACCGAGGGAAGATGGGTGAACTGGAAGAGGACAAATGCCGTGAGCAGCGGTGACAAATGCCCACAGCCACAAAGAGCCACAAGAGCCCTTCCATCATTTACCCTTCGCGATGTCAAGACAGAGGAGAGGGAGGTTTCTGCATAGTCCTCCCTATGGTCCAGGAACTGTGGGCTCACAGCATGTTCAGAGGGACTCAGATGATTTTTTCCCCCCTTGAAAGTGGGAACAGACCTCGGGGGGGGATCTTGGTGTACTAGTAATAGTAATCATAATGTACTAGTGCCCTCTTGGTCAGCATGTATAAGAATTGTTTTTTTATATTGAACCATATTGAACAAATATGCGCAGAGACGTGACTGCCGAAGTGAGGACCTGCAACCAGGGTCTCAACCCTACTGTGTCATTGTCCAAGCTTGGGCCATGCACAACTGACTCAACCCTGCAACGGGATTACAGCTAAAATAGGTTCAGCTTCATCACTCTTGGGCAACACTTCTTGTGTAGTACCTGATGCATCATCCCAGCATTAGGCACCACTGTTGAGAATTCGTAGTGTTCTTTTCTGAATTGTTTATTTGCTAAATCAATTTTAATAAAAAAGCATTAACAGGTTTTAATATGACTATCCATGTTAAATACTCAATCCAGACTTGCCAACTGGCTACAAGCCTACTCACAAGCAAATTATCATTAACAGTACGCTAATTAACATTAACTCATTTGTTATGCAAGGCAACTTGGCTGGCTTTCTTGCGTTAAAACAGAAAGAATAATGGCTTTCAGCAGACTATAAACAAGGCCCATGTTATGTACAGTGTGAATGATCATGAAAAGAATATTGGGAATGATGTGTGTTTTGTTGTAGGGATGGGAAAAATAAATGATTCGTCTGTGATCTTTCTTAATTGTTTGTGCACTGATACAACGAAAAAATGTCAAAATGATACTTTTACGTAGGATCACGAATGTATTATTTTTAATGAAAATGTGAACTGTGTCAAAGATCTCAAAATAATCCAAAATAAACATTATGACAGGGTTATTAAATTTCTTCAAGGATTCAGTATTTTTTTTTGACTTGCATTGAAATTGCATTTTAACATTAATTAGCCTGTCGTTTTTTTACTGCCATAAACCACAGCAACGTCAACAACAGTAGCGTTATACACAAGTTATACACAAACAAAAGTTGGGTCACAATATGTCATACTTTTATCATAAATGTTAATGCTTTGTGCTCATTTTATGTATTCACCCACAACAACATCTTCCTGTCACCAAAATGTAGTTACATTTTTTTTTGTTGAATACAGACAAAAATGGACATTCTTTTGCATTGTTTATGATTTTGAAATGAAAAAAAAAAAGGAGTGTTTTCGGTCATAATTTTTCTTGATTAACATTTTGTCGAATAGAATCGAATCGTGAAGCCGGTGTCGTGAATCGAATTGAATCATGAGTGTATCGTTACAGCCCTAGAAATCTGAGTGACCTCCATTCTGATAGTTCTAATGGAAATACAGTGTTGCATCAAAAGTGTGTTGAAATAAAAAGCACTACATAGTTTTACTAGAAAACATGTCATTCAGAATATAGGAGAAAGAAAAAAAACATCAAGAAGCATGTACTAAGAAGCAGTAAAATTTGGTTAGGCTGAAGCCTGGTAGTGAGCTCAGGATGCCCTATTTATGCTTAAGACCATTCTGTCCAAAATTGTCTCTGCATAGACTTGCTTGAAAGGAACTACCACTAATGAAAGCAACAGTTCATGACCAAATCCATGCCATGGTTAGTGACACAGAACTGCACCATGTCCTACTGATGTGTTTTCCAATAAGAGCCAGGTTGTATGGTGGGTAAATTTATCCATTTTAATTGGCTATACCTGGATGAAATCCCTACCTCCTGCAGAACTTGGGGGAACACAACTATACGAGTGGAGCTGAGTGCATTCTTTTATATATTCCTTTGTAGAAAAATGGGTGCTTTTTTATTTTACACGTGAAATAAAGGGGGAAAAAAATCAACAACCAAACTCTGTTTCCCTCCCTCCCTCCCGCCCTCTTTTTCAATCTCTGTCAGTGGTTATATCACTACGTCTCTTTTGCCTGTGCCTTTTTTTTTGCTACTTTATTCACAAGACAAGAATAAGCTCACAGTATCCCAAGGGAGGGAGACTGAATGAGAGAGGAGCTGTAGCAGGCTTTGTTTCTCATTGCAGTTTTCTTTGAGCTGATGTGCTCTGTTCTTTAAATGTTTACACTGAAAAGCCCAGGGGCTGAAACAAGCCTGCATGCACTGAGCAAATGACACAGTCACAATTCCACCATATTTCCATATTTCCTTCTTCGGTACAGTTGAGCCATCCCAAGGTAGTCCTAACCATCCCAAGCTCTGTATGAATCAGTGAACAAGGTCTGTTCCTAGGAAACAGGCTGGTTTGACTGCTCGGCGCTGGCTGAGCATCCGCCCCTCACCATGTGAGGACACACCCAACAATCTCACTGTCGCTCTCTTCTTAATATTTCACTTCACTGCATACAATTCACCAACCCACTCATTTTAAACTCTATTTACAGTTTGGCAACAATGTACAAATTATACCCTGCTGGTTATATTGTAATTTGCCATGACCCCCCCCACCCCCCAAGCAAGTTCGCATGTAGAACATTTATTAAGCGTATTACACCCTAGGGGTCTTCTGCTTCCACTGTCAGTAAACAACCCAACACGGAAAGAAAACTCACTTTACGGCTTTGATTTAAATGAGCCTTGAAGTAGTGGGTTTTCTGTGGAATTATTGGTACCCCCTCCATCAAGTATTTAATCTAGAAGTACATACCATCACTCTTCCTTCGTTTTCTATTCTTCCTACTTCTTCTTTTTTTTTTGTCCTTTCTTCATTTCTTTTCCACCTTATCAGATTATATCAAATGAATCGTTTTACTCACGTATCCGGAATGGTTTTGATCACATCAAGACGTAAAGGACTTTAATATGCTATCTATTTCACAAAGGGGAATTTTATGAACTGGGTTGCGAAAGAACTGACTAAATCCGCATAGAAAATGGGCAAATTTGAGCCGGCAGCCGTTGTAAACAGTGAAATAATGGAATGGGTTTTTTCACAGCATGGCAGTACAGAAGCTCCGTGGGCAGAGAATCACATCTCTTTGGGGGTGACATTACATGGCATCGTGTCATGGCCTTGGTGCTAGACATGGCGCATTCTGCCCCACATCCACACTGACAGTCATACCCCTGCAGCTCATGCCAATTACCGGGCAGGGCCTTGTGTGCCAAGGCCTAAAGTCCAAACTAATCTGATTACACTCCCATTCTGAACCACAAACACAGTTTTGCCGCTCGAGTGAGTCGGTTAAAAGGCCTCCTGAAGCGTGCACATGCAGAGGCGACATTCCCTCTCCTATCAGACTGCTATCGATCCTCTGGCAAATTAACCAGGAGCCAAAACAAAGAAGAGCATTTGACATTCCATCTACACAGCAGTATATGCGGGTCACCGGGGTACATGATTTCCTGCTGATTTCACTATTCTCCTGACCAACCTCTGCACCCTGACTGGATGAATGAACGGTGCAAGACGGTGCAAGACTGTGGCAGTAGACATGGTTCAGCAGGGCACCGGCTGGCGAGTCACAGCTAGAATCAGGCTTCATCCAGATTCACCCCGGACTTTGGAGCAGTTGGAAACAGATGGGGTTTTTTTTTTAAAGTCACTAGGCATCTGTTCCCATTCGAAAACCCAGCCTTGGAGACATGTAATTAAATAAGTGTCACACAGAATGCTGATAAATATGCCACAAAAAAATGTGTGTGTGCGTGCATAATTATGGCATGGCAATGGGAGTACCATATCCCTCCTTGCTCATTACAACACTTACGGGACATCAAACCCAGACCTTGTGGGGAACAAGCAGAAAGAGTGGGAATCTCTAAGGTCTAAACTCTAAGTAAAATCTGAGTAAATCGTAAACTTGTGTTATTCTGACCTTTTTATGCACAAACTAATGTGTGCTGACGACTTGACGTATACGCATGTGCTTTTTTTTTATTTTATTTGCGTGTGGTTGCATTTGTAGAGGATCTTAAATGAACAACAGAATAGAATGCCTGTAATCATGTCAGGATTTGAGTATTTCAAAAGAATGACTTTTCTGAGCAATGCTGGATTATCAAATATAATCACAAGATTTAATGATTGTGAAATGTCAGAAAGCTGTCGCTTGAATTTTCCGTCTTGGACTCGCAGAATGTCAATGCTGAAACCATGATTTCTTCCAAACACATGGTTATGCACACCCAGACTCACACAAGTATATTAGACTAAACCGCGAAAATGTACTCCGAGATCCTCACCACCACTTGACCTCTTTGTGATTTTTCTTGCACAAGGTGAAAATCGTGACATCAGAGGTTTATTTTCTTAAGACATCTAAGTGAATATAAAATAAGCTGGCATGTGTGCCACTGTTGGAGCAGGTTCCTGCGCGGACTTTGTCAGGTTTCCCCATTTGAATTAAAGCACGGCAAACTGTTAATGCAGCAGGAGAATTGTGTTTGTCTCTCGGTACAGGGGAAAAAAAAACAGACAAACACAAGACACCTCTGCTTCTCCAGGGACCCGTTCAGCTTTCACGCTCCCCTAATTTATGCAACCCTCTGAGCTCCAGACGCTCTGTGAGGATGACTGAGCCCATTCTATTTACCACAGCGAGGCAGTGGCATGGAGGCTCATTAGCGAGCAGGCCCAGAATAAATACTCCAGCTTTGTGAGAGGAGAGCGAGAGAGAGCATGAAACAGAGTAAGCTGGTGGCTCTGATACCACCTTCTGTGAAGGATCATGCCACTTTCTGGCTCTGCTCCTGGTGAGCACCCTCTCCTAAGAGGAGCCCCAAGTTACCTGTGCAGTCTCACACCTCCAAGGAGCCCCAAGTGGATTCCCATAATTGCTTATCAGCACACAGTGGCAGTGAGAACATTTTCACTCTCTGGTCATTGACTGACTGGAGGGTGGTGGCCTTTTAATCTCTAGTTCCTGCTCCCTTAAAGCCATTCAAGGACATAGAAGGCAAGGTCAAGGTTTAAATCAATAAGGGAAAAAAACGAGAGATTCTAAACAAACTCTGAGTAGTGATTTTCTAGCCTACGCAACCAGAGCAGGAAGCTAATAAGTGGCCATGCCACTGTGCCATGCATAATCAGGTATGTCTGAGTAATTCTCCTTTAAGGCTGGCAGCGTTTGGATAATAGTGTGACTTGTTCAAAGACAGACGAAGCTGAAGGATTATGCTGCTTTCAGCAAAGGGGTGCTTAAAGTATTGTGATTATCAAATGCACAATACCAGATCCGAGCCACTTTGCAGTTAATGAATCACCGAGACATGTACTTTGAGGTCCGTCGAACAAAATGGATCACTGGACTGTATATCAACCATCTGTCTCAGGACAGCTGGATGATTTTTACAGCAACTAAGGGACCCCACTGACAAAGCAAAACATGTCGAAAGGTCAAATCTCCTCAAGACCAAAATGGAAAGTCATTTGATTTGCTGAAAAATGGCAATCACTGCCATTTCTGATCCAAAAACATGACAGCAGCTTAATCTTCAGAGGTCAACCTGCTGCTTTACTGGCACATGAATGGCAACCGTCTCACACAACGACCTGAAGAATGAGAAAACGCTTTGCAGTGATTCAACCAGCAGTATGGTGTAAATGGGCCATTTGAGCATGTTACAGCTATGATTCAGAACGCTCCAGGAAGCTTGGACAGTATTGCTAGACTGTGTGGTTACTAGCTCAATCGGGCTATTTGTAATCACAGTGAGATATAATTTAAATATATACATACAGTATACTCATTCAGTGCCCACAGTATTGGGTGCATACACATATCTGCTGTTTTATCAAGGAACCATTTTCGTTACTTTGTAGGTATATAAATATCGAATGATGCCCATCTTTTGCATTAGGCAATTCATCACCCCCTCTACTTTATCTATCAGTAGTGATGGGAAGTTCTGATCATTTTACTGACTCGGATCTTTGAATCTCGTTCTGCAAAATGAACGAATCTTTTTTCGAGTCATTTCGTTCATTTCTGCTGAATATAATTAAAATGTTACATGTTAAATTCCCCAGCACATCTAGTACTTACGCCAAAAATAAACTATAGGCTAACGCAGCCAAGGCTGAATTATGAGAAAGAGAAATGATTAATTAATAGCTTAGAATTAGGTCTTCGGGCGATGCAGTCTGTTAGTTCACCTCACCTCACCTCCCGATCCGAGTCGTTCTTTCATTTTTCACGTCACATCCGTCACGTCTGTTCCACGGAAACAGAAATGATTACTTCACGTCTTGAGTCTTCGGGTCCGAGTCGTTCGTTCATCCCGTGACCGCCCCGTAGGCTGAATCCCGCGGGGCTGTGACGTAATGAATGAACGACTCGAACCTGAAGACTCGAGACGTGAACTAGTCATTTCTGTTTCCTGTACAGAACCCATGTGGATGTTGCAGCGCATGTGCAGCGCAACTCATTACTAAAGATTCGTTCAAAATGAACGAACCGTTCATGAACGACACATCACGATCCATCAGTGGAAAAAGCCCTCCATACTGACACGGTAGTGTGTGTAAGAACTGGTAAGAACGTATAAGGAATAAGAGGGGTTTTGAACACACCTACCTTGTTGGTCCATGTTGTAGACAGTTAGTTTATTTATCCTTGTACAGTTTGTCTTAAGCGTTATCTGACCACTCACTACCGTGTCACCGCTGTGCTGAGAATGGTCCACCGCTCAAATCAAATCTGCTCACTAGTGGTCCTGTGGTGGTCTTTCCACTGATGGACAGAGGAGAGCTGGGCTGACAAATTATACATAGCAACAGATGGACCAGAGTCAGTAATTTCCTACAAAGTGCACCTTAACGTCCAGGAAGTGCAGCTACAGGGCAAATAAAGTGGCCACTCTACAAGTGCTTTTTCTCTCCAAGAAGCCATATTTACCAAAAAAAAATATTCTGTGTTAAAAACGAGCTGGATTTAGGTCACATGACCACTGTTTAAAAGTAAAGAAGGGAATCTGATCTCTATGTCCATGAAGAAGACTCCACAACCCGTTATGTGTGTGTGCGTGTGTGTGTGTGTGTGTGTGTGTGTGTCATATTCGAAACAAAACACACCTTTATTTGACAGTCTTGACAGGTTTGTATGTTAAAAATGCTAATGTCGCTCACAGCATCCCAGCCCACTGAGGCGACTCTTAACGAGGATGGAGCGAATGCTTTTTAAACAAACAAACAAACAAATAAATAAATAAATCAAAAGAGTGTCCAAACTCGAAGTCGTTTCCAAATTGAAAACACCCGCGTCCTTACCTTGAGCATGTGTGAGGTGAAAAACGGAAAACAGCAGAATCCAGCCGGTCCCCCGCTTCAGGGTGAACAAACAGCCGGACATTTTCCTCAGAGTCTCTGAGAGAGAGAGAGAGAGAGAGAGAGAGAGAACGAGAGAGAGAGAGAGGACGTGTTGCTCGGAAGTCAGTGCCACTTTTTCCCTGCGCGCGCGCTCGGAGAGATTGCGGTGCGTCACGCGCGCTCAGTCTGTCTGAATGAATGTGAATAAACCCGAATAAGGCTGGTTGAAGAATTAGACGGACTGCACAGTAACGCGTCTGCTCGTTAGTATCCCGGGTTCCGTTAAAAAGTTGCTGGAAAAGAGTTCAATCTGTCGACTCCACACAAACCAGCGAGCAGACAGACTGCCTCAGCGTAAAGCCGCCTTCGGTGAAGTTGTGTCGCGCGCGAGATTCCATTCCAGTCCGCGAGGGAGAGATGGCGGTGTAGAATCAGCGAGCCGCGCAAACAACTGGAGGAAAAACAAGGGCGATCCCGTTCGCTTTGGCATATGTATTCCCCCCCACCCTCAGCGTTCGCCGTACACCCTGAGCTCAGCTCAGCCACGAGTAATTGTACGGGTGCGGGTGAATGAGTGAGGCAGCCGGCGCTGGAATAGGATCGCCACCGTGCGGCGCGTGGCCGAAGTGCGTGACCCTCACCTTGAGGACTGCACATTCACGCTTTAGCGCAGAGGTGTGTTTTCCCAGCTCGAGCAGATTAAATATATTGGCTGTCTGGGATGCCTGGGGAGTGCTGACGACATTAAGAAGCACTGCCTTAGTGTAGTCTACTTAGTGCTAAATGTGCATTACTTTTTGGTTGTTGTTGTTGTTTTGTTTTAAACAAAGCACACACGTTTCCACACGTGTACCATTTATGACAGCTCCAAGTCATTAGAGATATTCCAGCAGGTAGCCACTCTGGAAAAAAAGAAAAGAAAAAAAAAAACCTTACCACACCAATTGCCACTCCAACTCTGACTTAGAGGTCTGAAAGGACTATGAAATTCATACAGCCTCAGGCCTATTGAAGCTAAGTGAATATAATCATCAATGTAAGGTATAGTTATTTTGACCAACTCTCTCAGAAAGTCAATGCATTAATGTCACTATGTGGCCATTTATTTCATATCCAGGAACAAATCAAGTATTCTGCAAACGTACTTTTCCCTATAAACATAATTAGGTGCTGCCACCTCTCTTGCCCCCGTTGCTTAGAAATACGAACATGAAACTGCATCATTATCCATACCTCTTTATTTCCTTTCCTCATTCTTTTCCTTTGTAGTTCTTTATTTAATAGCTCTACAGTTTTTAATTTGGCTGATCTGCTAATTAAGTACAAATATCAGTTGATTGTTTGATGCACTATAGCTTGCTTCACACTCGTTTTGTGCTAAACACATCAGCACAAGCAAAGAGATTTGTTAGCAAACTACCTAGCTAAGAAGACTGTCTTCAGTCTTCATTCCTACCAACGTGGCCAGTTTTTGGTTGTTGGCTTTTTTTTTTAATGTTAGCATTAAAAAATGTAACTGAAACTAACTAACTAGCATAATTTTTTGCATCTAGCTAATAACCTACACTCTTAGAATAACAGTCCGTAGGGGATTTCACATTGGGTTTTTTTTTTTTTTTTTTTGTGATTGTTGCAGCCAAAGACGCTTGATTATGATAATGCTTTCTCTTTTTTTTTTTTCAAAATTTGCACTGCAATTTGAGTTTTTTTGTGCTTGTTTTGCAGAAAAGTAATTGGTAAATGAGACCTTTTATCTGTACTCATGTTTGACACACATGAATTGAAGAGGGCTTTGGATGAATGCTCATTCTCATGACATCACATGACACGTCTTGGACAATACCAATGGAAATTTTGCAGTAATTTTGAAAAATTGCAAGTTCCTGCAATTATTGCACAGTTTCCTCGATTTTGCGCTCATTTCTGAGACTGCAAAATCGCTAAATCCTGGAGGGACTGGAAAAGGGGTTCTTCAAGAGGTACTTTGTATAATTAAGGTTTTTAGTTTCCTTAAAATCTTCAAGGTTGGGTTCCTTAAAATTTCTAAGGGTTCCAGATTGAATCATTTTAAAGTATAAACCAAAAGACGATGAGCAAATAATGGCTATCAAGAAAGCAAGAACAATAACTGATTTGATGGTGAATATCTTTTTGACTGAGGAACTATGGTGCATTTTCACTTGAAACATAAGACCTTTATCCTTTTGGAGCTGAGTCTTTATACTCTCTCAAAAAAAAAAAAAAAAAAAAAAAGGTTCCATCAAACACCCTGAAAGGTTTTTTGTTTGGTTTATTCTGGGTGGTAGAGGGCTTAAATGTTCCATGTACCAGTGTTTCCATGTACCAGTTTCCATTTAAAGCTAAAATCATCCGAACAATGTATGAGTGACCCCATCTTTCTTAGAGGGTGCATGCCACCTGAGACTAATGTCTGTCCTAAAATGTAGCCTAATTGTGCTCCAAGTGTACTTTATTTAGGTCAATTCCTTAAAGATTTAAGCTAGCTATAGGGCAGTGTTTCCCATTGCAGTTCTCAGAGACCTCAGATAGCATTTATATTTAATCTGTTTAATCTGTTCCAGCTTCTACACACCTGAGCCAGGTAATTAAAGCTGGAGAATACTGACCTTGCTCCGGTAAGTTAGGAGATGGAACACAAGAAAAACTCCGGACTGCCTGGAGGTCCCTGAGGACTGCTACAAGGTTGCTTACACAAAAGTGCATACAGTAGTATTTTTCAATAACTGTCCTTTGTATCACTTGCCTTAAAAGAAATGAAAGGCAGTCTTAGAGCACACAGTCTGCTCACACTAATGTACATTGTGGCCTCATACTTTAAAACTAGTCTATATGATTTAGGCTTAATTTAAAAGCATGAAATGTTCGTCTTCTATTTGAAGCTTCTAAGTAAGCGTTATCTACATTTAACTTGAAAATCTGTTAATCCAGTAAATTGAATTTCACTAGAGTAACGCACTTCTTTAGATGTGTGATACCAAAAAGGAAACATTAAAATGTAACAGAGCAAGGTAGATTTTGTCAGTGGAGGGACAGAGAGTTTTGAATTCTTCCCCCGGCAATATTAGTAACTCCCTCTCAGAAACTCACAGACTCAGTTCCTGCTTTGATCCTGAGAGCTCAAATCTGGTTTTGAATTCTGAATAGCTTGATTACCAGGCATAGTCACGACTCATATATCTGTGCCACTGTGCGGGTCACATTCAAAAAGTAGACTGAATCAGGCAAAGACGTTGGAAAAATAAAAAAGATCATAATTATCCTCCTCATACTTGGTAAAATAGGAGTTTTGTTGATAGTGGCAGTGATGAGTCATGGTCATCATGCTGATCAAGATTACAAGAGAACACAAAGGCATCAGTAATGTGTATAGCATCTTCAGCTTCTGGATAGCAACACTATAATTCTAAATGATGAAAGGCTTAGATTTAGGGTGTACCAAAGAGGATTTCCAACAACATTTTGAATAAGAATGAGTATCATAAAGCAAATTGTTTGTTCCACCCCCAATAGCACTAACATCTGTTCCTGTCTGGGGAAGAAAACACAACCAATACAAGTGCTACTGTATTAAACAAAGCCTATGGTTTCTATATGGTTCTATAAGCTATGAGGGTGTGGTTTAAATAGATAATGCCCATTTGAGGCAGTACTTCAGATGGTTCTGTTGGTTGAAACCAGTGGCATTGTGTCCCTGCCCTGGTTTCCTCAAGGAGATGCCTATCTGGTAATGAGGCAATATGTTGCTGGCGGAGGTCTATGCCATGTGTGTGTGCCTGCAGAGTGCTCCACTCTGTCATGCTCGCCTCTCTTCTTGGTAGCATCTGAAATTGCATACCTCTAAGTAATATTACAACATACTTCAGAGAAATGAGTGCCCAAAACCATACGGTTCATTAAATAGCATAAGGGGAAAAAATGGACACTTTCTATTATACAGTGGATATAAAAAGTCTGCACCTACCCCTACTAAAATTGTAGGTTTCTGTGATGTAAAAAAAAAAAAAAGAAGAAGAAGAAGAAAGAAAGAAAGAAAAAAATAACAAGATGACCCTTGTCAGATATTTTTCTACATTCATAAAGTGATGTGATATATAGGCTATAGTTTTTTAAAAATATAGGCTTTTCTATGTATTTCCAGAAGTAAAGTTTTAACATTTTGAATTCTGGTTCCTCTCAAAAGTGAAAAGAGAGAAAATTGCATTTCATGTTTTCATTACATCTCCACTGAAAGATGACCTGCCACCCTCATCAGGTATAACCTGATCTACTTATAGAAAAAGAAAAAAAAACATTTCTGCCAAATGTTAAATCATTAACATCAATCTCTGTCTCATCACCTGAGGTAGAAGTTACAGCATTTAAACAGCTCTTCACTCGACTGACCTCTGTTCATCCTAACATTTAGTGTGGAAATAATCAATGATTAATTCATTCAGTTCTGTTCTGTTTGCTAAATTCTTGCTTTTGGAGACCATCACACAAATGTGGCACTATAGTATGTCTAAAAAGTATTACTGCTTTGTAGCCTGGTAGAAAAGTACAGTATAATTAGTACAAATAAGAGTGTAGTGCACCACTACAGCATTGTAACTCCTCACTCATGATGATCTGAAGTGTGCTGGGTGCCAAGACTCATGATATAGTGATGACGAGGTGCTCATATTGGGAAGCCATTCCTGAGTCTAATTCCGATGCAAAGGAAATGGTGTATCTGTCCATATTTAACCATCTCCTGCTGCCTACAACAGAAAGGAGGAAGAGCAATGCTTCGTGTTGTGGTTCACTGTAGAGCAGCCTCATGATTAACCTCATGCATTTCAGATCTTGATACATAATTTATTGTTCTGTTTTCTAATCAGGCTGGTTTTCAGTACTGGAATGAGTTTGTAGTGCTTTAGTGATTCCTGATTTAGGTGGCAATTTTGTGATGATCCATTAAATTTACTTGTTCCTGATGCAGACAAGAATGTCACACATTTTATTTGATATTTAAGAGAGGCCCGCTTACTGTTTTACATTCCATATTGAGCTCAGCCCGGTATAGATATATCATACATAAAGGGCTTTACCTATCCCCGTTCCATGTCAGGCAGAGGTTCGGAAATGACAATCATCCAACAGAAAGACTACACCTTCCATTTTATTAGCTAATGAAACAACTCGGATGAATACAAATCAACCCAGATATCTATATGAACAGCCTATATGCTAGTTGTTTAGTCAATTCCATCTCAATTTCCTGCCTATCAAGCTGTAACACTGTTATTTGGCCTTGAGAAAACCAAGCCACAATTTCAGCTTGCCATTAAAATGAACCAGACCAAATGGAATAGCCCAAAGGCATAATGGAATAGCTCTGAATGCTTGTTTAGAAACTGAACTAAAGAAATATTGCTATAAATAAGGATATAAAGCTGTTCCAAAGAAGGAGTAAACGAAGAACTTGTACCTTCTCTTAAGATCAGTTGGATTCATGTATATAGAAATAGAAAAAAGTACTACAATAAAGACATTCACTTCCCCAACTTGTTGCTTTTACTGTTACACCTTAATATTAACAATAGTGCACATTTTTTTATCCAGTAAGAACATATATTGTCCCCACGGACTGTTAACAAAGGCTCAGTAAGATGCCCCATGCTAAGTGTCTGATTAGCACTTTTGGGTTTCGAGCTTGTTTTTGCAGCTCCATGCAGGCAGCTCATTAATGCTGCAGCTCTTTTGGTTTATCTCCCACTGTGGCTGCTGTTCTAATGTGGCACAGATGTTTCTTCTGATAATCTCACCCCTCTAGAGTCTAAAGTGTGCCTACTTCACATATGCTTGTATACAAACTTGGTTGTGGACATGGTCTGACTTTGTCTCTCCCACTCTCTCGCACTTCCACAATTACGTGATATCCCAGAATCAGTCTTGCTCCACTGCTACTAAACAGTGCACCTCAGTGGAAAGATCCGAATTCCCTTCAGAGAGAAATCATCCTTCACAGACGCAGCATTGTCCCTGAGACGGTTGTGTAGCCAAGCTGCAGATTGAAACTTGGAAAATGCCAGCTCGCTGGGATAAAACAACCATGGTGCTAACAGAACCTATGAATCATCAGACTGATACATTTTTCTCCTTCTCAGTGGAGCTCTCACATGAATCCCTCTTAAAATCTTAAAATCTATGAAAACCAAATTAGCACTCCCCCTCACTCATAGAGGTGTCGAATGCCTATGCGTTGGGTTGAGGGCCTGCCATGTATACACATTAATCGATGACCCTAAGGGCTCTTGTGCATCTGGTCTCCGTGGACGACACACAGAGAAATGTTGTGCATTAAGAAGGCACATTCTGAGCCCTTGAATAAATTACTACTACGAGCCTGAAGTGATACAAATGCCACAATTTAACCATTTCCAGTCATCCTGTTCCTCTGAGCTGATGTACAATGTTACAGCACGGTAAAGGAAAGCAGCTTATTCAAATGATGGATGTGCATAGTATGCAAAGGGAGCATTTTTAAACACCAGTGTGTAAGCCTTTCTCATATTTGCCCGACTCGGTAGATTTCATTTCACAGAGCTCACACGCGGTTTGGGAAAGCGTTTATTTATAAATGCAAAACTGATATAACCGCCATTTCCACACCGTCATAGCTCAACAGCCTTTTAATATCCATACACCATTTCACCACGGTGCATCCAATGATAGATGAAAAAAGTACTGATTCAATCACGATGCTTGCTCCACCATGGGATACTGTGTTGCCTTAATGGTATGAGACATCTTCCCTGCATCCTTTCAATAGTGTCTTCACTGCCTGCCCACCTTCTTGCTGTCCTCACTGCTCTCATTATATAGAAATCATTTACATGTGCTTCAACAAGCAAAGAGTGCCTGATCAGTCAGGGATATATTGTGCTGAGTAATAGCAAATAAACTTGTTCTCAGAGGGGCCATTAGATTACCTCCAGCTCGCTTCAGTAGGAAGAGGAGTTCTCTATGCTGCATTGTGTTATTATTATTTTATTTTTTTTAGCGAGTGCCATGCAGTAGCTAGAAACAGGCTCCATGTTTGAAAATGCTGTATGCCTGGTTAGATAAGTTGTACAAAAAAAAAGGAACAAAAAGAAATCTCTGTCCATAGTGATCTTATAGCAGCAACTAATGTAGTAGAATATAGAGTGGTGGAAATAAGTATTGAACGCGTCAACATTATATATATATATATATATATATATATATATATATATATATATTTCCATTGAGGTTATTCAAATGAAATTTTTACCAGACATCAGTATTAACTCAAGAAAGCCGCAAATATTCATAATATTCATTCATTCACAAAGAATTCATAACATTAAAGTCTATAAATAAAGGTATGGTTAATAAAGTGGAATGACACTAGAAAAAAATACACAGTAAAATCCCTAGTGTTGAATTAACACCCAGAGTGTTAATTCAGTGGACTCATATAAACACTGAAGAGTGTGAATTCAACACTGTGGGTGTCAAATCAACACTGGTGATTTTGCTGTGTATTGAAGACGCAAAGAAAAAGCAGTTCTCCAAGGCAAGGTAAGGCAAGCAACCAGCTGAAATCTGTAAGTTGTTAGAATGTAATTATACCTCCTGTCTGTACAAATTAATATCAGCGGGGCTAGTAAACTGATGGTCTATAAAAAGGCTTTCTGTTACCAAGGTGTCACACAAGAAACATATCATGATGGGTAAAAGCAAAGTGTTCTCCTAAGACCTTCGCAACCTTATTGTTGTGAAACATATTGATGGATTCGGATACAGACGTATTTCAAAACTTCCGAATCCTCCAGTAAGCACCATTGGGGCCATTATACACAAGTGATAGCAACATCACTCCGTCATCAACCAGTTACACACAGGAGCTTCTTGCAAGATTTCTGACCAGGAGTCAGAAGAATAGTCAGAAGAGTAGCCCAAGAGCCAAGGACCACTCAGAAAGAGCTCCAGAAACACTTGGAGGCAGCAGATACCATCGTCACAGAGAAAACAATAGGCAATGCACTCCACTGCTCACGCTCACCCTGCAAGACTCCATTACTAAAGAAAGGCATGTCAAAGCTTGTTTAAAGTTTGCTACAACTCCTTTGGACAAGCCTATGAAATACTGGGAGAGTGTAGTCTGGTCAGACGAGAGCAAAATTGAACTTTTTGGCTGTCATACTACACACCATGTTTGGAGAAGAAATAGTACTGCACATCACCATTAAAACACTACACCAACAGAGAAGTTTGGAGGTGGAAGCATCATGGTGTGGGGCTGTTTTTCCGTCGCATGGTACTGGCAGACTTCATATAATTGAAGGAACAATGAATGGTGCCCTTTACCGGGAGATTCTTGAGAAGAATCTGCTGCCATCCACCAGAATGATGATGATGAGACGTGGGTGGACCTTCTAGCAGGACAACGATCCAAAGCATACAGCAAAGGAAACTCTCAATTGGTTTCAGAGAAAAAAAAATCAAGGTGTTAGAATGGCCCAGTCTATCACCTGACTTGAAGCCAATTGAACATTTGTGGAAAGAGCTAAAGATTAAGGTACACAAGAGGTGCCCTGGAATCTTCAAGATTTAAAGACAATATGTTTAGAAGAACGGGCCAAAATCACACCTGAATACTGCGGCCGATTAATTTCTTCATACAGGAAGCGTCTTGAAGCTGTCGTTACAAATAAAGGCTTCTCCACTAAGTATTAAATAAATTTCAGTTAGCGTGTGCAATACTTTTTTCTTGTGGCATTCCACTTTATTACACATAACTTCATTTATGGACTTTAATGTTTGGATTTCTTTATATGTGTGGATTTCTTGACTTAATACTAAAGTCTGGTGAAAATTTCCTGTGAATAACCTCATTGGAAATATATTTACTGAAAAAAATGTTGATAAATGTTGACAAATGTTGAAAAATACTTATTTCCCCCATTGTAAGAGGCATACGCTTGGTGCCTTGTTTTTGCTTGGTATGTTCATTCTCTGAATCAACTGCCACCACACTTTTCATCAGACATTTATGAGCAATGAAAGGTTTATTACTGTGTTATTAAGTATTGCTTGAGCCTCATTCTACAAAAGATCTTTTTCCTTTTTCCTGCAAAAGTGTGACTGTTACAACTCATCAGCAGTCCTTCACAAGACAGCTTCAAAAGTATAACAAAAGCCTAATTGGAGTAGGACTGACGTGAGAGACAAAAGATACAAAAAAAGGAACTCGCTGTTCTTTAGCTTTACCAGTAATGGTCGGATATCAGCGATTTAACAGACTGAGTATTCTGAAACAAAACTGAGCTTCATAAGGCACTCTGAAATTCACAGTATCCATTTTGTGTCATTTTGGTGAAAAAAGATGGGCAGCCTTCAGGGATGATACAAAACTGTTAATGTTAATGTCGACTCTAGCTCTAGTTCATAGAACCTTTAAAACCATCGAGCCAAACTTAAATTATAACTATAACAAAGTTACAGCAATCAATAGCAGATTTAATATAAAGTTAGGCCCTGTGGAGAAGCTGATGCTGGCCATCTCAGTGTTCATTAAAAGCTCCATGCTGGAGCTCCTGTGTGACACCATCTGTGGCCTGAGGGGAACAAACAGTTGAGACAAGAGTAGATAAGAGAGAAGATTAATAACTTCTTCGATCACTGTGGCTACTTTGCTTGCAGATACCCAACATTCAACCAAACATAGGGATTGAGTCATTACCTTCCTGGGGTTGAGCTTGGCTAGTTCACAGAAATGCCGTCTTTCACAAGCTCCAGACGCCTCCTAACAAATATGCATCTGGACCAGTGAAATGTGCAGGATTGATGTTACGTTTTAGTTCTTCTTTACACAAGAGCAATTAATCCTGTCTCTTAGGATGGAGTGGTTGGAGGTTTTTTTTTTTTTTTTTTTTACGTAAGAGGCATAAAAATATTCAGACCACAATCAGAATAAATAAAACCCCCAAAGAAAATAAGCTCCAAACTTAGAAATTTAAAATAGGTAATATTAAGTCGCTCTCTGTGTGGAAAGCAAGATAACAGGGCTTTTGAATAAACCAATCACTCACACAATTCCTTTGGATATGAGTTTGGGAGCATCCTTTTAGAACTATGTGAAGGTACACTTTTTGAAAAGCAGGACGAAATTTGGCCATCATGAGGTAGGCTGCTGACTTAGAGCTATAGAGTTATAGAGTCCACTTTAACACAGTGTTTGATGGAAGTTAGAGTAATGAAAATTTTAGCATGCAGGTTGGTGCATAACTGGCTAGCTAATCTAGTAGTTTATTAAAAAATACCATTGCATGGGTTTAATGGAGCTTGGAGGCTGACAAAAGTATTTGAATATGAATATCATGTATCACATAAATCTTGCAAATTAATTCAGATTTAAAAAAAAAAAATACAGGTTTGATGTAAATTAGGCCAAAGGTGAAGATTTCCAGAAACGTAGATGTTTTCAGAATGGACAAACACATCATGTATTCAATCACAGAGTGGAATATCACACTGTAAACCCTAATGTTGTCTTTACTTAAACAATCAAGTACTCAAGACTGAACATTACTTAAAATGTTAAAAACTTATTTACCTACAAAATACATAAGCTTAAGATTTCAAGTGTTATTAACTCAAAACATGATTTATGAAAATAGCTCACTCTGGTTTCATGTGATTGGCCATGCAACAAGTGAACTAATACATTGATTGGTAGATAATTGAAAAAGATGGTCCTCTTCCTCTCATCTGTTGCTGGTACCGGTGTAGTGAAGTTCAAGAGTTCATAATGAGTAGGAGAGGCGACTCTGTGTGTTTACAAAGAAATTGCAATCATGTATAGGATGTTTTGTAAATAAAGTTACTTTTTGCTAAAAGTGGTCAATTCCCCAATGTATGGAGACTTTTGGGACACCCTGTATTTAAGTACTCTTGAAATGAACAAGTTAAGTGACCTTACTTATTTAAGTACACTATATGAACACTACATTACGTGAACACAACAATGTAAGTACAGTCTACATGACCACCAAGTTAAGTGAACTTAAATATACAAGTTTTGGGAGATATTATTATGCAATGCAATGAAATTATTGGAATGGGTGGAACGGTGACTTAGTGGTTAGCACGTCACACCTCCAGGGTTGGGGGACCAATACTTGCCTCTGCCCTGTGTGTGTGGAGCTTGCATGTTCTCCCCATACCTCCACGTACTCTGGTTTCCTCCCCTAGTCCAGAGACATGCATTGTAGGCCGATTGGCATCGCTAAATTGTCCGTAGTGTGTGAGTGTGTGTGCGATTGTGACTAGCAATGGACTGGCCCCCCATCCAGGGTGTCCCCTGCTTTGTGCCCCGAGTTCCCTGGGATAGGCTCCAGGCTCCAGACTCCCTGTGTAGGTTAGGCGGTACAGAAAATGGATGAATGGATTATTGGAACGCGTTTACTCAGTCAACTGAGGACAGTCAACTTGTTAAGGTTTTCAGTGCATGTTCACATCCATGACCGCAAAGTGAAGTGAAGTGAGGGAGAGTAGAGTTGAGTGAATTTTGACTGAGCATCTAATATCATGTCTATGATCCCCATATATGTATACATACATACATATACATATACAAACCATGTTTTTAATGGTAAATTTTGCGCTTAGCAAGTACAAAACTAAAAATATGGGAAAATGCTAATTAACTAAATACACCCCAGAAAAAAACATGATTTTTTATGCCACATGTACTGTATATAAGTCAAATATACAAAATTCATATTAAAATACTTTTATTTTTTAACTCTGGGTTCTCCACTTTCCTCCCACCTCCCAAAAATTAGCCAGTAGGTTGATTAGCTATGCTAAATTACCCCTAGATGTGAATGAGAATGGGCATGATGCCATGTGAGGCACTGGTATCTTATTCAGACTGTTCCTATGATAGGCTTTGGATCTACAGGGACCCTGATGAGGATAAAGCGGTTACTGAAGATGAATGAATTAATGAATGAAAGGTGTTTTCATGGACCACTATCAAACAGTATATATCTACTTCCTGGGGATCCAGTAGAGAAAAAACACCCTTATAAAACCCTTACAAAGAGGAAAAAAGCTTGTACAGTTTTGATCTCACATGAATTGAACCACACATTTTCAGTAAACCTACAGAAGCTCAGCTGTCAGGTAGCTGAAATGAACACCAGACCGCCTATCACAATTAATCTCAGCCAAAGTGGATTAGACAAGAAATAGGAATTCATTTTTCATCCAATACAGGGTGCAGGTGCTCTAATATCATCCAATTGAACCTAAATATCTGTTGCTTCTACTCAATGAAAAAGTAGAAATAGGGTATCACTTCCTCAGAAGAAGGCTTTACAGTCTTTCTGAGCTACTCATATAAGAAAACTCTGCAGTTATGACCTTGAATGAATGCATTTCCCAGACAAAGCAATCCCAGTGCATATAAAGGACTTTGGCTGAAAGGGGGATAAGAGGGGGTCCGGTGTGAGGCTAGGCATTATTGAACCTCACACACACACACACACACACACACACACACACACACACACACACACACACAGCATGGAAGGGAAGTAATCTGAGCTAGGGCACCGTGTACATTAATGAAGTAGAGAGCCTCTGCTCTTTTAGGTCACTGATGAGCGGAACATGCAATTAACACAGTGGCTGATGAAATTGCATGGCCTTTAAACACAAGTTGCATAAACACAACCTTTTTTTTTTTTGATCTGTTGTAATATGTGCCGAACCATCTGCTATGGTGTCTTTCAGGGGGAAAAAGAGAGAGAGAGAAGGTCACAGGAGCAACAGACATAGGTGTGCCATGACACATTAACCATATCATCTAGCTCGTTTACACGCACCATTTATCTTTGGAGCGGTACAAGTCCAGGCTTCAGAGCTTAAACACAATGACTTTGAAGACAAAGTTGAATTTGGCCTTATTTATGGATTTGTATAGTCATAGGCATCTTGTTGCGCTTTTCCCTTGAATTGGACAATGCACGTCCCGGTTCGATTACAGAGCAGAACAGTACACAGCGAAAGAGGTGTGAGACACAAAGTTCCTTTTGAACATAAGCTGCTTGTTGGTTTATTGACGCTCCCTTTGTCAGACTCTCTGAGCTTTGTTATGGATGATACACATGTTTGAACGAAGACCATAGAAAAAGGTCAGGTGGTGAAAGTGGAACCCTGTATTGCACATTAAGAGCTTAGTGGTGCTAAAAAGATTTATTTCCCAATTTATATTTAACCACCCAGGATAAATTACTGGGGAATATTTGTGTGTGTTTGTTTGTTTGTTTGTTTGTCATGTAGCTTCCTTCTTACACTCAGCAATCATTTTCTTGTTGGGTGCCTCAGAGGAATTTGTGCCTCATGGAATTAAAAAGAAAAAAATCAGTCCATGCAGGGTCAGAACAAGTAATAAGATGCTGGACGTGTACAATATGTAAGCGGCGTGACTATACATATTCCATACGCCCCATTCATCATTAAATCATTAAATTTGCATGGCTCATATTTGCAGCACTAGGCTTCTGGTTCGTTGGGCTTTGAATGAGTGAGTCAGCCACGCCAGACATCAATAATTCAGACCTTCTCATGTGCCGGTTTGTCTACAAAAAGCCCTGCTGTGTTTCAGTGTAAAGATGTATTACATATCCAAATACCAAACTAGCACACTCCCCAGGCGTTTAAAGAAGCTAGCCCCTGTGGCTCCATCCTGCTGCTTTATTAGCCTGCTAGTCCCTCTCTATCAGTGCGTACAAGCAGAGTCTCCCATGAGCTTCACCCTCAGGCATCACCGCTGCCAATAAATCTCCCATCAGGCCATTGTCTGCTGCCTGACTTTCCTCATCATTGCTGCATGACCCACAGGCATCACTTAAAACTTGGGTCCACCTAAAACATGTTGAATGAATCATGTGTATGCGTTCTCAACTTTTCCAAGCTACTGTCGTTGTTTTTTTTTTTAATGTTCAGATTTCTGTAGCAAGTCTAAAATTAAAAACCAAGTCTGAAAGCTTTTTATAGCCATTTGTCTGGATGTGTTTAAAACTTACAGGACTGATTTTCCCTCCTGTCTTTCTCTCTCTCTCTCTCTCTCTCTCTCTCACACACACACACACACATTCACTCAGACACTGTTTATCTTTTTCTCTCAATCTCTTCCTCTCTCACTCTCCTTCTATCTCCATCTCTTTTGGAGCTCAGGTGTTGGAGAGAGTCCTTCCTGCCTGCACGGCTTGCCACTGTCAGTCTCGGTCCATAAATCAGCAGTCATTCAGCACTTCCCCAGTGTGATGTGTACTCTCCCTCTCTAACAACGCATTCTCCCCTTTGATAGATGATGCGAAGAGCCTGTTGACGGCTGCCATCTCTGCAGCTCTCCCTCCAGAGTCAGGCTGTGCAGCTAAGAGAATAGATTTATTTCAGCCATCCTTTTATATCCCAGCTGTCCCGTTTGATCATTTTTAGCTGCGTCCGCAACAGTATCCGGATTTTTAGGTGCTGAGTTTCTTTCGTTGGGGGGTGGCTTATGTTATGTGGCTGACGTTATGAAAGAGTTGGAAAGAGTGACTGACAGAGGTTAATGATTGAAATAAGCTGCACTGACAAGGTGAAAACAATGCTGTGATGATCTTTTTCAGAACATCAATCACTCATGCAGTGTTTCAGACACATGATAACCATCTGCCGCATGACATCCGACCATCGCCTATATCTTTGAGGCGGGTTCACTTATTTGATGTAATTTTCATGAAATTAGAATGCTGACTGTAGCTCAGCATTAATATGAACTCAGAGACCTTGACTAACATTTAGCCCGCATACACGCTGTTATATAGCCGTTATGTATTCAGATCATTTGTTTTCAAGCATAACGGCGTAACAAGCTCTTTCACTCCTTTTTTTATGATGCAATGTGAACCACCGAGGTCGCTCATCAGACTACTCTTCCCATTCCCATAAAACTCAAACAATGCAATATATCAAACGCATGCTTGGACTTCATTTACATAGAGACAAGAATAAAGGTTATTCAGAATCCAGGGGTATTCATGGAGTATCAGGAGGCTACACTCAGACATACACCCATATACTGTATATGCACACTAACACCTGTACCATCTTCAAAACAGTTTCATGCTCTCTGAGCTATTGAGGAATGGCTGGTTTATGGAATCCAGAACCCCAGTGAAAGAGATCATGATAAAATAGGAGTGTTTCAGAAGCTCGATGCCATTCCACGTGGTATACTATAGTGGATGCCCTCTCTTGAGGATGCCCTCTCTTACAGAATAAACTACGTTGTCCACCTTACCCTCAGTCTCCACAGCATCACAATATCTTTCATCACTCTTTTTCACAGCCTCTAGCAGGAACTCAGCTCTGTTGGCATATCTGCTTGAAGTAATGCTTTTGGTTCCATGAGATGAAGTATATTCCCAATGCCATAATGCAGTTTAATTTCATGTGCTTGAGCCCAGTCAGCTATGATATCTCAGTCTTCAGCAACACTCTGTGTGTGTGTGATCTGGAGGCTACTTAGCAGAATCACCGCAAATTGCTGCAAAACGAAGATCAAAGCTGCCAAAAAGAAAGGAAATTGTGTCTTGATAACACTGGAAGGCTAAAATAAATAGGCACAGCCATCAGTTTTCTCCTATGCTTTTGTCTGAGGTTGTGATTGTCTGTTCCTATTTGCAAAAATGATTGGCAGCAGATTTCACTATCATCTCATAATCCTGTAGACTTTTCACCAGCATCATTGACAGAGCTTTTCAGGACAAGGCACGACGCCTTATCTGTTTAGTTGCCCCTATCACTCTGAAGCAATTAACCCTGGATAGCCTGTCTGTGTTTTGCAACACCATTAGCATGTCTGAGAACAGACTTGAGTGGATTGCAGCCATTAACATTGAATGAATAATGTTGCACGGCAGCCAGAACAGTCCAGTGACTGCTACCCTGACAAACAGTGACCAACAGTTGTTTGAAATGAATAATATAAGTCAACGTAAATTGAGTTGTTTACTTGATAAACAGTGAGAGCATGAGGCAGCCTATGTGGACAACAGATCCCATGCATGTTAAATGAGGAAATAGTGATTTTAGACTAACAGCATGACCTACCCATGCTTTACTGCATATATATATATATATATATATATATATATATATATATATATATATATATATATATATATATATATATGTACCCAATTGTAATTCAACCATTTTCTAATCTTTCAAATCTGTCATGAACACTTCTCCACCATGCCACCAGAGGGAACCTTCTCCTGAATTTTGAACTCGTGTTTGGTCATTACACTCATCTCCTGTTTGCGCTATATACTATATATCAGGGGTATCCAATCTTATCCACAAAGGGCCGGTGTTAGTTCAGGTTTTCATTCCAACCATGCAGAAGCCACACCTGATAGTCTGTTTATTGAAATGCAAGATCTACAGGTGAAATCAGGTGTGGCTCCTGAGAATGCTCCCTCTTTTAATCTATCCGAGTTAAACAGGCTGTTTTTGTTACTGATTGGATAGTCACCTCACCTCACACATCACCCCACATCACTTGTGGAGTTGTGTAAGAAAGTCTGGGAGATGACAGTCAAAACACAGTCAGGACAGAAATGCGCTAAACATGTTTTTAACTTTAGATTGGAATGCTCAGGAACATCTGGAAAATCAACTTCAGCCACTCATTTTGAATGTTTTGGTCCTCTGAATGCTTTTGTAGAGATATATTTTGTTTCATGACAGCCAGGATCATTCACTAACTGCTGCTGACGTCATCAGGACTAGGTGGGGCTAACCTATTGTAAAATGACTGGGCAGGTATATTTAAGCAGGTTCACTTTTGTGACGTCAAAGAAACAAGAAATACAAAATGGGCTGTTTTTGGAGTTTGGTTTCTGTAAATCGACCTTATGAACTGGAGTGGTACCTTTTGAGACTTGAGACACTATTAAGTGTCATGGTAGCAACAATGGGCACAGAACTACAATACCCACAAGCCCCTGCACTAATCCCTAATCACTCTCACCTGTGTATCATTATGTCTTGTTAGCACCACTATTAAAGTTCCACGTTGTGCCACCCTTTAGCTATACATAAGAGATCGCTCCGCCTCACTGCCGTGGACAATGTCGCGTCTCCTGTCGGCTATGCTAAGGATATTACTCCCAATGAAACTTGTTGTTTCAAAACGGCGTTTTAAAATGAAAACGGTCCTCGTCCACACTGGTGTTTCCGCTGTGTTTCAGAAACGATCTCCGTCCACACTACATGAGCGAATACGCATGTCACATGACCATTCATGCACACTGGGCATGCACATACAAGTGTAAACAGGAATTGGTTGCTAGTCACAGGCAGGCACAACAAACCGGTGTTCCATGTAGGGCTTACGCTGCTTGTTGTTGTTGTTACCAATTGCTCTAATCATAGCTCGCCTCTTGCGCATGTAGGCAGCTGCAGTATTATAAAATCCAGAATTGAACTGCACAATGGCTGCAGAGAATGACAACAAAGCCAGCAAAGCTTGCTGTTCAGTCTCCATGCTGTTGTGTATACGATCAAGGTAGCGTAATGATCATATGGTAGGAGTTTGACGAATCAGGGAAGGATACACAATGATCCAGAAGACTCAATCAGGGGGTGAATGTGGGTGGAGCCACGCCTTCGATTTCAAAAGTCTTCGCTTTGGTCTGTTTACACTGAAATGCGGGCCTGGAGTTTTCAAACTAAAATGGGGTCTTCGGCGTTTCCTAAAGTCTCCGTTTTCGAACGTCAAAAATTACATAACCATATAACCATAGCAATAGTTATGCTTTTTAAAACGGAAACGCACTAGCGTAAACAGAGCCTAAGGGCCCTTATTAAATAAGAGACATCTCCCTTGGTTGTCCAGGACTCTCTCCTGACTGTGTTTTACACTTCGGGTGCCAGGTGTTAAGTGGGGGTTGTCATGGTAGCGCCAATGGGCAGAGAACTACAATACCCATCAGCCCCAGCATGTCACATGTCTCACTAATCACTCTCACTTGTGTCTTGTTATGCCTTGTTAGCACCACTATTTAAGCTCCTGTTGTATTGTTATAGTCATTGTTTGTTGTTGTATCCACAATTCATGTTTTCACAGTTTTTTTGGTTGTTTTGTTTGTATTTTATACAATACATTCTCCGCACTTGCATCCTCCTCCTCTACCAGTCGATGATGTTAAGCTCTTTGGATGCAGAGAAAAATTCTGATTTCCATTATAGTGGCCATTTAAGTGTTCTCAACATCCTAAAGAGGATCTACTTTGAATCCGCTCTGAAGGAGAAACACTGACTGTGCTGCCTTTACTCTCCCATTATGGCAAAGCCATTGTCTTCAGTGAAGTGTGTTTCAATGGTGTTGGAAATGTTATACATACTGATAATATATACCAAAGTAAACAAGCACAATCACTTCCTTTTTCATCTTGACAGGAAAATAAAAGCTTATGTGAATTGATCACTGTGTGGTTTTGGAAATGCTGCTGGTCTGTAGCTTTGCTCAAACAGTTGGAAGGCAACAAAAAGACTGCTAATCATGGGACAATCCATCTACTCCCACAGTTCTCAGAGTAGGGTCATGAAGTATAGCCAGGGGAGCCATGATTTTTTTTATTAATTTTTTTTTTTTTTACAAAATTTTTTTTTTTGCAGTCGTGGAAACCACACCATTATCAAAGTTATTATGGTTTTTAAGGAGTTGTTATAGGTTGGTTTTTTTTTTTTTTTTGACCGGTCATTTCAACTGAATGGGTTTAATCCAAATCTCAAAGAGTTAAAAACATGTGGGCCTATAAAATGACAATTGTAATCCAAAATGAAGTGGAAAGTACTGAAAAACATTATGGTGCCAATATACAATCAAAATATAATTGCACACATGTACATACTTACCTTCACATTTGAATAGTTGGATTATGTACATAAAATAATTCTAAAAAAATAATCTCTCTTCATCTGTAAAAAAAAAAAAAAAAAAAAAAAAAAGCTCCTGGTCTAATCCTTACTACTTATTTTAGTACTAACAACTAAAATAAAGTAGTAGTAGTAAAGTAGTAAACCCAAGGCAATACTGTAGGAAAACAATGGGGCTGAAATGATGCAAGACCCCAGCACATCCCCTCATATGAAGAGCAACGCCATTGTGTCCAATAGTAACATAGGCCATTTGGAGACTGCTGTTATGACTGCTGCTGCCAGCTGTATGTGGACATCTGCTGCAGCTGCCTCTTCTGGTTAATGTGTTTGTGGGTGGGTGACTACTATGGCACATTTTTAGCTCTGTGGACTATAGGCAACATGGGTTATTTTTGTCCAGTTGACATAACATTTGAGTTTAAGCTTGCTAGCAAATGTTTACAGTGTTCAGCCATTAACCACCCTGCCCTGCTAACCTTTTAGCAAAGGGAATTGACTAAGGCCATGAGACATTGTGACTAAAACCACTATTTTGTTTCATATTTCAGATCGCATAGGCCCCAGTTTGTGCTGCTGAGGAGCTCCCTGTCTGATGTGGTGGTTAGCAACAGAGGAGAGCCACAGGAGAACGTCCTGTCTCCATTTCTGTTCACGCTGTACACCTCAGACTTCCAGTTTAACTCTGAATCATGCCACCTGTTGAAGTTTTCTAATGACTCTGATGCAGTCATGGGGTGTACTAGAGATGGGTAGGAGTCAGAGTACAGGGAACTGGTGGATAACTTTGTGGAGTGGTATAGCAGGAATCATCTGCTCCTAAATATAAACAAGACCAAGGAGATGGTGGTGGATTTTGGAAGTACGAGAACTGCGACCAAGCCAATAAACAACATGGGTGAGGACTTTGGACTGGTCGAGCACTACTCTTGGGTACTTGGATGTCCACTTGAACAACAGACTAGACTGGAGAACCAACACCAATGCTGTGTACAAGAAGGGGATGAGCAGACTCTATTTTCTGAGGAAGCTCAGATCTTTCAATGTATGCACCAAGCTGCTGGAGATATTTTACCAGTCTGTGGTTGCAAGTGCCATCTACTATGCTGTGGTCTGTTAGCAGAGCAGCATCACTGTCAGAGATGCTGGCAGGATGAATAAACTCATCTGCAAGGCCCAAACTATTATCTGACAAAAACTGGAGACGTTTAAGTCAGTGAGGAGTAGGAGGTCACTGAACAAACTACTCTTCATCATGGACAATCCAGCCCACCCTCTGTATGACACTACAAAGACAGCAGAGCCCATTTTCCAGCAGACTCATTCAGCTACGCTACCATAATGGACGTTTTAGGAAAATAATTCTTACCTTCCACCATAACACTGTAAAACAGCTCATCTCTGTGTGATATGTGAACACACTACTGCACAACCAATATGTGCACAATATATGCCAAATATGTTGCATATATTTTTCACTGCACACCTGATTTTATTCCTTCTTTTTTCTTTTATTTAGTATCACTATTACGCCTTTCCATGTTGTACATATCTTTAATATTCAGTGTTGCAATTCTGCAATTTTCTTGCTGCTGTAACATGACAATTTCCCTCGTGGGATCAGTAAAGTATCTATCTATCTATCTATCCATCTATATTTACTAAATATATTTGCATTTTTTGCATGTAAGTAATTGAGCCAAGCACAAACAAGTTTCATGTTTAGTAATAATAATTCCTTAGATTTATGTAGTGCTTTTCTAGGCACTCAAATTGCTTTACACTGTATGGGGGTGGGGGGAATCTCCTCAGACTACCACCAGTGTGTAGCATCCACCTGGATGATGTGACGGCGGCCACAGTGTGTCAGAACGTCAGCTATTGGTGGAGGGCCAGTGGGGGAATTTTGCCAGGACACTGGGGTTATACCCCTACTCTTTTAAGAGAAGTGTCCAGGGATTTTTAATGACCACAGAGTGTCAGGACTCAGAGTTCAGTTTAACGTCTCATACAAAACACGATGCTGTTTTTACAGTATAGTGTACCTAATCTGTGGAATCAGGACCTACACAGACCACTGGGTGAGCACCCCCTGCTGGCTTCCTTAATACCACTTCCATCAGCAACCTTAGTTTTCCCCAGGAGGTCTCTCATCCAGGTGCTAGTCACACTCAACCCTGCTTAGCTTCAGTGGGAAACCAAGCGAGAGCTGCAGGGTGATCTGGCTCTGACCAGAAAAGTTTTAAATGGGTCTGCTTTGCAATTTCCTTGATACATTTCTTAGTCTGGGCTGTTCATGCTTCTTTAAAAGAGAGACCAAGTGGTTTAGAATGCTGAGGACATGAACTGCAGATGGAAAATTTGAGTCCTTGGTCCAGATGGGAACATCTCTCACATCTCCATTTTGCCACCAGTTTCAGCACTTTGCAACTAAATTGGGTTTAATAATTATCATCTGAGAGTGTGTGAAAACCCAGTATTGATTTACATTCCAGTAATGAAGAGACACTATTTTCTATTTGATCTAGATAGCACTCTATTCTGTAAACATATGTAGACATTTCATAGCAATCAAAATGGCTGGTTTTATATACATACTAGAGTTGCACCGATATATTATATATTACTATTTTGATGTCAGTGATGAAGTAGAAATGATTTTGGCCGTGGTGAGTGAATGTGAAGCCTAACAGGAGGTTAGTGTGAATGTTAATATGAATGAATAACATTCAGTAAGTTAAGAAATCTTACTTTAATCTTCAGAATTTAGTTAATGTTAATTTAAGTAATGTGTTTTCTGTTTATAAGACCAGTTACTTGTTGAACTGGAGAGAATAAAGTTTTTATTTGCATTTTTTTCAGAATTGTGGAATTAATTAAACATTTAAAAGAAGGCATAAAAGGCAGAACTATCGGTATTGGTTATCGGTATCGGCCGAAATCACTCTGAATAATTGGTTATCGGCTGAGAAATTTAGTATCAGTCCATCTCTAATACATACCTTAGGTACTTTTCCACCTCCTAAAATTAGACACATTAAAAAAATAAATCAAGGTAGCACATACGCATCTGTGATATGCAGGGAACATTACAATGTCTTACTCAATGCTGACAGGCTGGAAAAACAAGAATACACACCCTCAAAAATGCACCAACCCAGAACTGAGTATTTTGGTTGTGCTGTGAGTTAAAGAGAACCACTGCCCTAAAGAACAACTCTATCGACAACGAAAAAGCTGTGACGGTAGAACTGAAGATGATGTGAAGGATTTTGTCTGGTTCATTTGGAGTGCATTTGAAGGGTGAAAAAGAAGACAAAGAGGAAGCTTGAGAGGTAAATAAAGAATACTTGATAAGGCTCAGCTATTATTGTGTTCTGTGCTCTCTCCTTCTGTGACAGCAGTGTGATTGAGGATTTTAATTCCAGCTAATTCGATTTCTTGAGAAAAAAAAAAAAAGGATAAAAAAGAATAGCATCCGCAAGGGCCTAAGAACAATTCAAGAACAATAACACACATAAAAGTCTCTGGAAGCTATAGCAGAGGTAAAGTGCACTGCTGTTTTATCATTTGGGCCTTTCCTATAACCTTCTTCATACACTGTGAGAGTTCAGAAAAATCCAAAGCTTAAAACGTGCTTCCATTGTTCTATGCCTGTAATGCTATAGTAAAAAAGTAGTTAGCTATCTGAGTACCGTTTTTTATGGTTATGTGTTATGTGATTTCTGAGTCATGGTACAAAAATGGGACTAAACACTCGAGGAGGTGCATTGCCTGTTTCAAAATTGCGTCACAGTTGGAAAAAGAAACTACTAAGGCCAGTCAGATTTGTGGCTAATTGCCCTTGAAGGTTTTGGGTGTTCTTTTGGGGGCTTGCCAAGGCGCAGTATATGTCAGCAGCGTGCAGATAGCAGCTCGATGATCCATACACTATCGACCCATTTCCATATCAGTTAATGACAATGAAAGGGTGGCCTCAGATAGTGTAACATAATTACTATCGATTGGTTATTTTTGCTCGAGAGTCTGTCACGGCCTATCTTCTTCACACTTTCCCACAGACTCGAGTCTGGATACTAGCCATGGAGGAGGATTATATGAAGAGGAGCCACCCTGATGTCATAATGCAGCAGCATACCAGCAATGTGGATAAGGGCTACTCCGAGAGCAAGCGCGCCGATTCGGGGCCAAACGGCTGCATGCGGTGCTGCATGAGTACCAAGAGGTGCCTGATGAGCCCAGAATGTGGCAGAGCGCTCAGCATCGCTAACGTCATCGCTATGTGTGGCATGTGTATCCGCATGTGGACGTGTAAGTTCAAACACAGTGAGCTAATTTGCATAATCACAATGACATTTGTTGACAGTAACACCAAGTGCTGTAAATTTCACAACTTCAGCTAATTAAATGTCACACAGTGTACACTTCTATAAAAATCAGGGGATATGCCTTTTTGGAATCAATTGTCCACAGTAACACTGCAAAAAGCAATTACAGCACAGTTCATCAGGATGCTGGCAGCTAACTAATAGTATAGCTCTTGAGTTCTTTTGTGTTCTGAGTCAGATATGACTCATCCAGGCCCTTCTTTGAGGACTCGGTGCTGTCAGTCGAAAAATACATTACATTCAATGCTATTAACCTGTATTTTTTTCTTCTTTTTTTTCGTTCAATTCATTGTCGTAATGCCAAAAAAAACCCAACTAAAATCTCAGGCTAGACTGCATCTGACTGCCTAAATGAACTCTTGCTCTTTCTTCAGGAGTCATTTTCTTTAATCTTCATTTTCAATTCTGAAGTCTGTCATCCTGTCTGCCTGTTGTAAAGGGCATCATTTTCTTTTATTTTCACAGAGATTTCTTCTGCTTCTGAGTCAAGAACAGTTTGTCTCCTGGCGGCTGCCGTCCTGAACTAAAAACAATAGGAGGCATCATGAATTATGGAATCTCTACTAAGCAGCCATTATAACATACCCGATTGAACTCCACCCTATTTTATCACCTCAATCATTAAATAAATATCTTTTGAGTCATATATCTCTGACAACAGCATATCTGTAAGTAAACATATTATTAAACAGGAGAAAGGGTAATGAAAATGTAACGTATTAAAAAAAGACTCTCTGAATAGATTAATAACGCATTGATTTTTCATGTAAAAATAGTGTCATGGATTTTCCATGGATGGCATCTTTAGGTGTCTGTTTTTCCTCAGCTGCTACTGTATGTCCTGGAATGTGTAGCAGTGAGACGTGACCGAGTGCCTGCAGGTGAACAATCAGAAAATCCTAGACCTTGATTTTTACACTCCACTACTTTGCGCCTCAACAAAAACCCTGGGTATTAGATACTTTTAGCTCAGAACAAGGCTGTGAAAATTGACTTTTCTACTACATTCTGCTACAGATTATTCTGCGCCTCTTTACGATTGTCATCTGCAGCTGAAGTAATTCAATTAAAAAGACTGGTGGTACTGGAGGCCATATTGTTGACAATTTTGTAATGTTTTTCTTAATTGCTTTAAATCACTTACGTAATTTAATCATTTGAAGTGTCTTTCCCCACAATTGTAATGCTTTTCATTTGCATATGAGTAATGGAGAACAGTTGCCTTCTTGGTATTCTCAACACGTAACCTTACGTATTCTATTATCCTCAGAACCGATTAGAAATTACTATCAGTTTCGGTGAACTAAAACACTTGTCATTTTTCGAAATGTTTGTATGTAGCCCGAGCAAAATTTCACCAAAAAAAAAAGGTGACATCTCTGACTTTGATTTACCGCTCTCTGTTCTTAAAAATACAAAGAAAACATGATACATATCTTTGTCTTATCTGCAGTTTTTGAATTATGTACTGTACATGCAAGCAAAACAGCCGCATGATAAACGTATTCAGGTTAAGTTCACACAGTCTCTGCCTAGTTGATCTAGCAAGGTATTGAAGGACAAAGCATGAAAGTCACCCAAAATTGTGATGAAATACCAGTAGCTAATATAAGAGCATTTATATCATGGTCTGTCTGAATACTCGAGTCTGATTGGCTGGAAAGTGTGCGTTCAACCCGTATAATGAACCGGTGGTACCATTCAGTTTAATCACCGTTCTAAATGAATGCGTAGCCTATAAACAACTGTGACCATAGTAACATACAGTTACTGTACACTTGCATACAGAGAGAGACAGCTATTTAATGGGGAGAATTCAGTTATTTTCGTAATGGTGTTCACAGCACCATTATTAGTAGAGATGCAGGTAATTCACACACGCACCATCTTTCTCTCTCGCTCTCTCGGTCTCTCTCTAATAACTATTTGTTATAATTCATTCAAAATAAATGTAATTTTATCATGCTACTTTATCGCTGTGTGTGATTTCGAGAATGCAGTCAGTACAGAATTTCACAGGTTTTTTTTTTAATGATTGTTGTGGCCAAAAATGCTTGATTTTGCTGCGCTTTTGTTTTTGACATTTGCGATGCAATTTGTTGAGTTTTAAGCTGGGGTTTTTTCCCCCGGAAAACTATTTAAATTGCACAAAATTGTTTTACATGGTCTTTTGCAGTGATGTTTTTTTGCTTAAGGAGGCCTGCTAGCTGTACTCATTTTCGGTTCACATGAATCGAAGAGGGCTTTGAATGAATGGGCGTTGCGCAAAAAATTGCAAGCTCCTGTAGAATATTGCAGGGTTTCCTTGATTTTGCGTTCATTTCTGCAATCGCAAAATCCTGAAGGGACTGAGAATTCTAGATCTAAGGACCCATATATAAAATAACTAACGAAAATGAAGCGTTATTTTGATCCTTTCAGTCAAATTTTGCACTGCAAGCATCAGTTTCAACTTTAACTTGTCAATGCTGGCAAGTGACCATGGTATAAGCGAGATAATCCACAGCTAGGTGTGCATTACAGCATTCTGAGAGGTTCTTCGCCTCCAAGTCGTGCGTTAAACTGTCTAATGCACACATAGCGATGGATTATCCCTTACGTATATAGCCAGTGATATTGCATATTTCACCTTTTGGACTAAGTGGTGCATATCAAGAGCTTGGGATTATATAGTCCATCTGACAATTCTGAAAATTCATTCATTTTCAGTAACCACTTTATCCTGGTCAGTGTTGCGCTGGATCTGGAGTCTATCTCTGAGAATACTGGGCATGAGACTGGAACACGCACTGCACAGAATACTAATCCATCACAGGGCATCATGCACACACATTAACACATAGCGGCAATTTAGAGACACCGATCCACCTTCCAGCATGTTTTTCGGAGGTCGGAGGAAACCGGAGAACCTGGAAGAAACCCACATGGACACAAGGAGAACATGAACAAATCCACACAGACAGTAACCTGAGGTCCCAATAGAACCAGGGACCCTGGAGATTGCATACAGACCTATAGAGATTGCATAGTTTCATCAGCAAAAATTCTTTTAATTTGACTTATTTTGACTCTGAATAATGGTCTGTCATAAACCAAAGGTCAGCTATCGGTCTCATTCATACATATTCCTTCATGCTACTTTTATTCTTTTCTTACTGGCTTTCGATATAAGTAACTATCATGAGTGTCTGTCCATTTTCAAGGGGTTATACGCTTTGAAACTACACTTCAGTGAAAGCACGGTAAAGATCCTTGAGCTCTACGCCTTCCTATAAGAGGAATAAAATTGTTAGAGTGAAAGGTTTTCTTTCCTATTCTTTGCATTCTCCATCATTTGACTCAGATATCTGCTCCTGACAGCACTTACCCTTTTCACCCATGTGAACAAGGTGGCCTTTTGAAGCGATTTACTGTTCTTTTCTCTGCTGGGGTGAACTGAGGATGGTTCTTTTCTTTTTTCTTCTCTCTTTTTTTCTTTTCGCAATCACCTTAGTAGGAGAATCAGATACAAATTGCAGGCATTTCAGTGACTCACTGGCTAATATCTTGTATCTCAGATTAGCAGCCTGGGATGGTATTGATCCTATAGTATTTGACTTGTGTGTGACTAGACTGTGGACCCGATGTATTATGCTATTTGAAACCATTTTCAGATGCAATTAGGCTGCTCTTTAAGCCAAAATACCTGTGTGATATGTACTAACCTAGTATGTGAGCCTAAACCTGCCTACGATCATATGCTCTTTGCCCCTGTAACGCAGAGCCACTGTTTGTATCCATATCTGTATCCCTATACAAATTTAAACCAAGAGTGGGTGTGGAGTAATGTGAAAGTTTTTTTTCTTCTTTTTTTTTTTTTAACTAAATATTAAATATACCAGGGGCACATGGGCTTAGTGATTAGCACATTTGCTTCGCACTTCCAAGGTCGGGGGTTCGTCTGGGTTCTTCAGTTTCCTCCCCAGTCGAAAGACATGCGTTGTTGGCTGATTGGCATCTCTAAATTGTCCGTTGTGTGTGAATGTGCCTGCGATGTGCCGCCTTATTCCCTGGGATAGGCTCCAGGCTCCCTGTGGCCCTGTGTTGGATAAGTGTTACAGAAAATGGAAAAATTGAACCTACCACTATGACATTTGTACAGTGACACAATTTTTTTTGTAATTTTGCAGCTGTACACCCCCACAATGGTTTTGAAATGAAGCAATCAAGATGTGATAGAAGTGTAGACTTTCAGCTTTAATTTAATTCAAGTTTCAAATTTTTTTGCATTAACTGTTTAAGAATTACAGCCATTTTTTCACAGGCTCAAAAGTAATTAGACACTTGACTGAGAAGCAGTTTCATGCCCAGGTATGGCCTGATTCCTCATTGTTGCATGACAGATTAGGGAGATAAAAGGTCTGGGGTTTATTCCCAAACATTGAATTTGCATTTGGTAGCTGTCCGTGGAAACGCTGTACAAAGAGGTGCTGATACAAGTGAAGGAGGCCATCGTTAGGCTGGAAAAAAACAACCCAGTCCTATCAGAAAGATAGCAAGAACTTCTTAAAAAGAATGAGTGCACTGGTGAGCTCAGCAACACCAAAAGGCCTGGAAGACCATGTAAGACAACTAAAGTAGATGATCACAGAATTCTTTCTTCTTGTTGAAGAACAAAACCCCTTCACAAAATCTAGCCAAGTCAAGAACACTCTGGAGTAGGTATAGATGTATCATTGTCAAAGTCTACAATCAAGAGATGCCTTCTTTAATGTAAATATAGATGGTTTACCTCAAGATGCAAACCACTGATGCAAACCAGCAATTGAGCATGCTTTTCTCTTACTGCAGATGAAACCAAAGGCCTAACAACTAAATAAAACTAAAAGGCCCAAAAGGATAAACCTAAAGGCCCAAACAAACAGCAACTGAAGGCAGCTACAGTAAATCCCCCGCAAAGCATCTCAAGGGAGGAAATTCAGTATTTAATGATGTACATGAGTTCCAGACTTCGGGTTATCGCCTGCAAATGATTTGCATCCAAGTATTACAAATATTCCCAATATTTATGATTACGTTTGTTTGTCCAATTACTTTTGAGCATGTGAAACTTGCCCCTAGAAAGGAAAAATGGCTGTAATTCATAAACGGTTAATGCAATGAAAATCTACACATCTTGATTGTGTCAAAAATTGTGCCGCTGTCCAAATGCTTATGGACCTGACTGTATATCTGTTATTGATCATAAACTTGCACTTTACTCCTAAGATATGTGACGGCTCTGTTGATCCTTCCACCAATATGTGTTTCACATACAGCCCAGGTGCAGTTTGGTGTGATCAGCCTTGGTTAATTGTAGGCCAGATGCTTTGTGAGCACATTTTACTTCAAGTCCCTTTTTTGTGCTGCACCTCCTCACATACCTATCACAAAAAAACTCAAATGCTCCACCTGGATCTTTCACTGGTAGTGAAATGGACATATCCTTCCTCTTTTTCGTCAATGTGAGAGAGTCTGCTTTGACCTGGTGAACCTGCAATGCGATTGCACTGCCATCAGAGCGTAGTGCGTGATGAGAGCTCATGCCTGACAGCTGCCCAGTGCTACTTTGTCACAGTAATTTGCTGCCATCAGAGGTACTGAGCCAGAGAGCACCTGATTCATTGACAGATAATTCATCTAGGGCAGCAGGGCTTACTTGTAATCTGGCCCTCTGGTGCATATCACAATAGCCTCTAAGGTAGGACAACATCCGCACACATGCAATGCTACTACATCCGCTACAGCTTAGCTGCCAGTTGTGCTATGAGAGAGAGAATGTGTGCAGGGATGTGTTAATGATCTGACCTCCACATTTAGGCAAAACTCACAAGCTGTTCTCGAAAGAGTAGAAGTTCTTTTCTGCATAATCAGAGTGCTTGTTGAGATGCTCCAGGTGCTGTGCTTGCTCTTGGGAGAAGGGCTATCAGGTCTGGTTGAAATTGACTTTTATTTTCATCCCTTCTAAGACAGTTCTGTCTTATCCAGCTACCCAGTCCTCCTCCGACTCGATTTCCGACTGACTGTGTGAAAATTGCAATAAAAAAAAAAAAAAAAAACTGAGCTGTGGATAGAGACGGGGAGGCTAGAGGATAAGAGAGCGAACGAGAGAAATAGATGAAGAAGAAGGGTGGTATGTATAAAAAGTGAGAGACGAAGCTGAGGCATAAAAGGGCAGACATGAAAGCAATATAAAGACTTCAAATATCAGTCTTAACTCAAGTGTCTTATTCTCTACTCTAAGGCAATACGATTCTGAAGAAACAATTACAGGCAAGTTTATACCCATGAATAGACTTCAAGAAACACTGTCATTAATATTAACTAGCTCTGATCATTGTTATGTAAAAGCAAATGGCATGTAAATGATTTCTGCTCTGTTCTGCTCTTGCTCTGTTTCAAACACAATACAACAGGTCACCGGGCTGCCAAGGACAGAAGGAACACAACATGATATCACAGTGCTGTCAAAAGCTGTATGTGACATGAGCTCATCTTCTGACAGTCAACCTTTAGTACTAATTGAGTCTTCAAGCTTGTTCTGAACGTGGAACTGCATTCTAACAGCCCAGATTCAATAAAGTCTATACGGCAGAGTTACTAACATTATGTGCCATTAGAAGCACTCTTTAAGCTTTAAAAGCTGATTGCATTTATGGGAGTTTCTGTCTCAAAGTGCAAAATACTGGGTGGAGATTATTGTAATAAACTAGCCATTTCGATTGATCAAGGCTGATAGTAATTACTGCCTTTGTGATAGTGTGTGCTATTTAAGCCCTTTGAAAAGCTGGTGTTATTTAGGGACAAAGAGGGTTGGAGTTATTCTGGTACTAGCTTTGCTCAGAGTAGACATTGATGCCTGCAGAGACAACGTGTACCAAAAGACATAGTATTAATTTTTAATTGACCCTTTTGTGAACACATCTCCTGCCAAGTCATACTAAAATGAATATTTGGAACAAATACAAAAGAAAACGATATGCTGTCCCAAACCATGAAAGCCCTCCTTTACCGCCCTTCACTTTCTGGCCTCAGGATGTTTTTTCCAGAACGCTGCGGTTTCAGTTGCTGGAATGTCACAGTCAGGCTCCTTTGCTCGACTGCTCACAGTTTCGAGGTCACTTCTGCAGCAAGTTCAGAACCACACACAGCCACAAATGACCTGGATGGGCTTAATGAATCAAACCTAAAAAATTTCCCAGCATTGCACAGCTTCCAAATGTACGGGGTGCAATAGACTCACAATGATCCAAACAGGAAAAAGAAAGCCCATTCAGACTGTGTGCAATTCCAAACCCCGAAAAGTGTGGCTATTTTATTTTTATTTTTTTGGTCCATTTGATTCCTGACAGGATGTCATGCACAAAAACGGGGTTGTACCAGCTAGCAGAGAATGTTATCAGAATGTTCAGTGCTGTATAAAACAGGTTTTGAAAAAGTTTACAAAAATAACATTCACTCTTTTTGTAGCTTGTATTGTTATTTTTTTATATAACTGAAAAATTTTGAAAAGGTAATGCAATATTGCTTACATTACAGCTGCTCACACAGCATTATCACTTGATAGATAAAAAACTGAATTTCTGCTTTCAACATGGAAAGGCAAACAAAGCCTGCTTGCAGGTCAGATTTAAGTGGTTAACATTGTAACATGGTTGCTAGGAAACTGTGAAGTCTGGATATTTGAGCATAAGCTCGCTAATGAATGGGGCAATTTGGCTAGCTAGCACCTGTTAAGGCTTTCACTATAGATTACTGCACTTTACACTGCACTTTACACTGCTGCATCGGTCACTTTACACTATGGAACTCGTTTTTGCTGCCAGTATTGCTGCTATACTTGTGCATTACACAATAGCTTACAGTCCATGTTTACAATTTACAGTCCATGTCCTGTGTATCTACTGTCCTGTGTATTTATTGTTTTGTTCTGTGTATTTATTGTTTTGCATTCGTCTCACACTAGCGTGACCTGCTTAACCTGCTTAATTCGCAATCTGAAATTGCGAACTAATAAACGGATAATGGAAACGTGAGAATTTTGAAAAAACTCTCAAATATTGCAAAAAAGTTTATACGCTCACATGAGGTGGTTTTTCAGAGAATTCGACAAAGCAATATTTCGAAAAAATGAAATGGAAACACATTTCTCGCATGGCGATGGCTAGGCGCTTCTCGGTCAGAACTGGCTCCTTCAGGCCTGATATGGCAGGCGCTACGAGCGCTATCCTATTTTGTTGCATAACTCATCAAATGTTAAGCAAAGCATTCTGAAGTTTTGGATCCACAGGACCTTTGTAAAATCATTACAGACTATGATCTCCCAGAATTCCCGGATACGTGGCCGCTGCCAGATATAAGGGGCTTGCCTTTCCATGATTGCGTTCATTACATGCCCTCGTCGCCTTCTCTTAAACACTATCACGGGTCTTGCTGTGGACGCAATTGAAATCACCGTGCCAACACTCATCAGATCTTGGAGATTCGTCGCCATGTTTAATTGTAATGACTACTGCAAGAGGAGAAAACCCAGATTTTATCGCATCACATCATTTAAAGGAAACGCAGACCATTGGCATTTATGTTTTGTCGACATTTTTAAAATATCGCTTTTAAACTGCAGTGGAAACCTGGCTACTGTTGTGTATTTGCACTTTATGTAGTCTTGCCTGCTGTTCCGTATTGCACCATGGTCCTGAGGAAACGTCATTTCGTTCCAATGTATACAAGCTCTATAGAGGAATGACAATCAAAACCCACTTGACTTGACTTGACAATGTAAAAACAATGGAAACAATACCACTATTTTCCTCAGATGTTTTGCTTTAAATTATTAAGACTCCATAAGACTAAATATTACATTGTAATTACGCAAAATGGAACATTAACTTTGCTGGGTTGTACCATATTGGGCAAACATCAACACTGCAATCAGTAAACTGACATTGGAAGTAATAAATAACACAAGAGTGGGTTTTGATATGGGACGATGGGGGACGTGTATAAATTCTTCAGTTATTAATTTCAATCACTTCTTTTTCTCCTTGTACAAAGAAGATGAGTGGGAGTAAAGACCTTTTTTTTTGTAGCAGCTACTGGTGTCTACATTTTTTCTGGAGAATATTCACAAATGAAAAGATTATTTAAAACCAAGGTAAGAGTAAGGTTTTAAATAATGTGACAATGTTAGAAACTGTCGCGTAGCAAAAGTGTTGGAAACTCAAAGCTGTAAACTTACCCTGGATTAAACAGCCTAGACTAATCCTGCAGCCTAGTTCAAAGTAGTGTTTTTAGTGATATCTAGCTTAGCCTGCAAATTTAATTCATACGAGCTATTTTCATACACTCTGTGTTTGGGATTTCAAACTGTATTTACTAATGAGAGTGACTAAAGCTAAATTGGAGTAGGAGTGGAACAGACACGGTGTGCCAAATAGAGGGTTTGTTTTTTATGTGTGTGTCAGTGTGCCCATAGGAACTTCACCAAAATGCATACCTCTACACTAGGTAGCATTTCAAGCCTATGTCGGAAAATCACTGGTTCCTTTTTGTCTCATTCAGGTTTGTTGTATTAGCTCATCCATCTAAATAGCAGTGAGATATCTTAGTAGATTTTTCCTCTCTCTTTGAACATGCAGAATTTTACATGTTTTCATAACTGACTGAAACTGAGCGCTATTAAAACATCCAATAAATTCCACTGAACGGCGTTTAAATCTTGTATTGACTGTATATCTAGCTTTCAAGATAGGCCAATTATTCTTGCTAACTTGTCTCCCACAAAGGAAAAAAAAAAGCTTGTTGGTTAGCCATATCTAAGAGAGTCTAATATATGACTACATGGTTTTTAAAAAGTGAATTGGATGCAATGGAGAGTAAATATCCATTGCTGATGTTGTTAGTACTTTCATATAAAAGGTAAAGTTATTGGGAATTAAGCCTATAAAGGTGATGAAGCATCTTAGAACATTACCATGGCATCTCTGTCATGTCACCGTGACACCATGTAATACCTGCATATGCAACTCCCATGTTCCTCAGCCCACAAAGACATCACATAACCTCTAGTTACTGTACACAATTATTCCCACTTAAAGTCACCTGATTACTAATGGAAGTCAGCTAGTTAGCTAGCATTACATACATTTCTATGAAATTGCTTCATCCAAAGCACTGCCTTATAAAAAGTGATCAAAATGTATCTACTTGATTTGTTATATAAAGCTAGTCAAACACTTCAAAGCATTATACAGATGGTGTTTTCATATACATGTCCAGGAGCAACATCACTCATTCTGCATCCAGTTTCATCCCATTCACCGGTAATACAATGCTCCATCTCGGAAAAGTGCTAGCAACGTTTATTCTGTTTTTGCCTGCAATGCTTGTTACATTTTTTTCAAACTACAGCTTTTTTTTTTTTTTTTTTTTTGCTCACAGGAGAAATATCTGGCTGTGCTTGGAGTTTACTGCTTTCAGCCATGGTTTTTTTTCTATCTCAAACAGATTGAGATGGGGTGGAGTGAAGAGGCTTTGGGGAGTGTTTATAAAAAATAAAACATAAAATAAAAAAAGCTCATGTAAACACAAACAAGCACAGTAGCCTGTGATAGTTTTCAAAATGTTTATTTTCAGACACTTAATAATTATGATTTTATTGCCTCTGCATTTACATTATATGGCAAAAGTACGTATACACCTAACCATCACACCGACATGTACTTTTTGAACGTTCCTTTCCAGTAGATTTCGTAACATGTCTGTGGGGATTTGTGTTCATTCAGCCACAAGAATATTAGCTAGGTCAGGCTGTTATATCAGGACAGAAGCCCTGGAGTGCTTTCGGCGTTCCAATTCATCCCAAAGGTGCTCAGATCAGGGCTCTGTGCAGCCCACTCGAGTTCTTCCTCACCAACCTTAGCAAACCATGTCTTTATGGAACTCCATTTGTGCACAGGGGCGTTGTCGTGCTGGCACACATATGGTCTCGGCCCTGCAGCTCCATTGACGGGAAATCTTAATGCTAATGCAAAGACATTCTAGACAATTGTGTGCTTCCAGCTTTGTGGCAGCAGTTTGGGGAAGGCTCACATATGGGTATAATGGACAGGTAACCACAACGTTTGGCCATTTAGGGTACTCCAGGTTATTTGTACTAGTAAGAAATTAAAAAAGTATTGACCATTGCACTTTTTATATCCAAGATTCTTAAGTGATATTTTGTAAAGTCTTGCTCCAGTATTGCATCTGAGATTATCATAAGCCTTTATTGTGTGCTTGTCTTGATTAGTGTTCGGAACATTGCCTATTTCACTTTAACTGATTTAGTCTTGTCAGTATTATGCCTGTTTGTACATCACCTGAATATTTGCCTGCCTCACATTTCCCAGTATTGCCTAGCCATTTGTTTTGCTTGCTAAATTGCTTTGAACAAAACCAGTAAACCTGCAAGTGTGTCCATCTGACTGCTCCATGACAGATTAATTATAATGGTTATAGTAAGAAGGGTGGTAATAGGGGTACATTTGTCCAAGATATAATTTGTAGACATAGGAGAGACTGGATCAGTTGTAAGACTATCAATTGCTCTAGCAACAACTTACTGTGGTGACACTCACTCTGCACATGCTCAGTAGCATTCTCTGCCTGCCTGCCAAAGAACAGTAAATTAATCACAGCTCTAAGGAACTTAGAAGAAAGCATTTATTTGTCACATTGTAGTAATTTTTTTTTCTTTGCATATCCCAGGTACTTGGGGTCAGAGTACAGGGTTATCCATGAAATGGAACTCCTGGAAAGGGTTAAGGGCCTTGCTCAAGGACCCAACATTGGCAGCTTGGTGGAGTGTGGATTTGAACCCCCAACCTTCTGATAAATAACCCCGAGCTTTAACCACTATCACACTATCTATGATTTGCTTGAAAAGCTGGTTTCCTTGCTAGAAAACTCTGTGGCACAAGGATGAAGCTCCCAAGCATATAAACGGTTTTTCATGTTTTTGGCATATTTGTGTATAATGCAGTGCCCAATATTTACCCACCCACATTGTACCATTTTGGTCCTTTGATTCATTGCATACAACAGGTCCATAAATATTTGGACACCGACCAAGTTGTTGTTATTTTAGCTGTCTACTACAGTATAATGGAGTTGAAATTAAATAATGAATATGAGCACAAAGTGCAGACGTTCAGATTTTTAATATTAAGATATTTTCCCCCAAAGCAGATGAAAGGTGTAGGAATTGCAGCGCTTTTTATACGTGGTCATATCAATCTAATCATAAGTAATCAAAAATGAAATGATCTTTTTTTTATTTCTGAGTGGCGAATCCTTTGCAGTCAATGACTGCATGAAGTCTGGAACCCACAGACATCACTAGATGCCGGGTTTCATCCCTGGTAATACTCTGCCAGGTCTTTACCGCAGCCGTCTTTAATTCTTGTTCAGCAAGTGTAATTCATGCTCATTTAGATTCAGGTCAGGTGATTGACTTTGCCATTGTAGAACATTCCACTTCTTTTCCTTAAAAAAGTCTTAGGTGCTTCTGATGTATGCTTTTGGTAATTTTCCATCTGTACTGTGAAGCACTTTTCAATGGGTTTTGAAGAATTTGGCTGAATCTGAGCAGATAATATAGCCCTATGCACTTCAGAATTCATCCTGCTGCTTCATCATCAATAAATACACGGGAACCAGTTCCAGCAGCCATACATGCCCACACTATAAGATCAGGTGCTATGCTTCAGATCAAGAGTAATTCAATTCCTTCTCTAACTCTCCTCTTTCTATCATTTAGATACAAGTTGATCTTTGTCTCATCTCTCAACAAGATATTGTTCCAGAACTGTAAAGGCTCTTTAGATCTTCTTCAGTGCATAGTCAAATCTGTTTTAGAGGCTTACCTATGGTTTACATCTTGTTGTAAACTCTCCTTATTTACTTTGGTGAAATCTTCTCTTGATTGTTGCCTTTGACACAGGTATGCCTACCTCCTTGAGGGTGTTATTGATCTGGCCAACTGTTGTGAAGGGTTTTTCTTCACCAAGAAAATAATTTTTTTCTCTCATCCACCACAGTTGTTTTGCTTGCTCCACTGGTAGGTTATAGTTCTTTTGGACTTCATATTGAGAGTTAACATCAACAGATTCCAAATGCAAGTGCCACACTTGAAATCTACTCTAGAGCTTGTATTTGCTACTTGTAAGTAAAATTATGAGGGGAATAACATACACCTAGTAATGGAACAGCTCTGTAGCCAATTTACCAATTACTTTTGGTTCATTAAAAAGGGCAACCAAATACTGTGTAAAAAAAAAAAAGAAAAAGAAAAAAGTGGTTCTACACCATTCCTACCAATTCCTACACCTGATTTTCACCTCAAATTAACACATATTCGTTATTCAATCTCAACCGTGGCATATAGCTAAAATAACAATGACTTTGTCAATGTCCAAATATATTTATGGACCTCACTGTTTATTCCTGGATATTAACACGAAAATGGTACTTGTTATTATGAATAATTAACACACAAATGTACCTATAAGTAAAAAAAAAAACAAACAAACAAAAAAATACAAATGTGACAAATGTATTTATTATTATTATTACTATTATTATTTTTGTTTAATCATGTGAGTTAAGCCATGATATAAGTCATTTGCTGTCTACCATAATGTCTCTTCCTTGAAGGTGATACCACAAAGCAAAACTTACATGCTGATTTAGCTCTAACATTGTTCATTAGTGTTCAAATGGATTAAATGTGGGTATTAATTCAGCAATGTTGATGATTTGTGAATTATCTAGTATTTTTGTATTGTATCTCTACAGACAGAGGTAAAACCAATCTATGTTCTATAACACCTTGCTATCAGCCATTCAACTGATAGATGCCCTCCCAATAACCGTAGCTGAAAAGTAAGGAAGTGCAGCAGCATCCATTATCATCAAGATAAAATCAACAACTAAAAATAAAGACAAAAACATAGTGAGGAGAAAAACACCCTAATAATGTGCAGAAGTGATTGGTTTTCAATGGGCTGCATTAATAATACATAGGCAGACATCCCATTAGACTGTGTTTAAAAGAAATCAAATCCTGGCCTTCCTCCAGACCCATTAACTCATCTGGTCTGGCTGAAGCCACTCTGATTATGGACTAATATTTACTGTTAAAGAGCAGTTAAAATACAGGTCTAGCCAGAAGGTGATGATACCTAGAGAAAAAAAAATGCCCAGTTTTTTTCCCCCCATTAGAAAGCAGCCAGTAATTAATTTCCCCTCATATGAAATGCATCCAGCCTCATTCTTCACATGGAAATTAGGGCCATGTGACAGTCATGACATATGCTGAGATGGTGGAACTAAAGCTGAACCTATTTGCAAAGTGGGGCAAACCTGCATGCCTGGTGATAATAGAATCTATTTGCAAATCTATTTGCAACAGCCCGGCATACCTGGTAATAATAGAGGTACATGCACAGGCATGGGGCTAGTTGACCCCAGGATGCAAGCTAATAAGGTCACTTAGTCAGTCAATGCACTGTCTGAATATGTGGCTCACAAAATTTCTCCTGTTTATAATTGTATCGTGCTCCAAAAGGTTGTTGGCTGTCAGGCAATATGGATTGAGAGTATAGGAAGAGTGGATTATTCAAAGCAACCTGCAAAAATCTATTCAGACAGACTCACAGTGCCTTGTCTAATGTGTTACCTGGCAAGAGAAATAATACTTCTGAAAATTACATATCGATCATGCCTCACCGGGATTTTGATCACTGGTTGGCTGTCTAATACCGCTTTTAATGTCAGCATCAGCCAAGGAATAAAGCACATGATGTATTTCATCTGTCAGATGTCCTTGATAGGTTTAAATGTACACATGATGAGATTTATCTCTATATTATGTTTTCAAGACCTGCTCTGAAACTCACAGTTACACACAGTAAGGACATCCAGAGAACAATTTAGCTAATAAATACAAAGCATGGAAAATGAATTGCTAGCACCTGGAGAAAAAAATATAAAGGATAGGATCATTATCTGTTTAGACTGCTGCTGTCTGGAGCAGAAAAAGGAGCCACATGGACAGGTGGGAACTGTAAGCCACTCGAGTAAGGTGTGAGGAATTGTGCTTTCTGGTCTAGATGCAATCAGGAGTTCTGATGAAGGGTTCATGCCACGGCCAGGGAAGCAGATCCAAAATTAAGCTGAACTGTTGCTCTAGGGAAATCTTATCTACTCTGCTCTCCACTTCACCAAGCCTCACGCTGCTCTGTGGCACAGACGGAGCTGCCCGCTTGTAGTGATGAACGAGCGTGTTGACCCTCTGATAATTGCTCACTCAGGGGCAGAGAGGGGTCCATTAATCAAAATGAAAGCTCTGCTCCAGGCCTGTGCCTGACATGGCATGGTTCAAACCCACCTCACCAACCACAGGCAGGACCAGAGGATTCCAAGGGGTCGGAGTACTTTGGGAGATGGTTTCTGTCAGTCTGGTGTTGTATCAGCGCTGGTGAATTAACACTACACTCCTGCCACAGGGCTTGAGTACCCTGCTTTTCCATCTACTCCAGCTTCTTTATCACAATTCTATTTGGACTGAGAGCTGTAAGTGATAAGTGAGAGATACTGTGTGGATTTGATGAGCAATGACTGGACCTCTGATGCACACTAATCAATCGTTATAAAAACACCACTGTGACGAATGTATATAGACCCTAAAAAGTGTTACAGTTTGCAGTAAACAAGACAAGTGATTCAGAGGTTGGTTTGTCTCTGGAGTCACAATTCATAACCTATCCTAGTAAAAGCTTCCAATTATTTCTAAGTGCTGTCTTAACTCACACTTGATCCTGTCACAGCTTTGGACTTGTTTGTTTTCCCTTCCACTATTATGTCCAGGAGTCAAAACTACCACTTATACAACATCTTGGCTCACAGAATTCAAGGTCTTTTTTTTTCCCCCCATCACGCTCAGTCAGCACAGCAAAAGTAGCCAAAAGACATTAGATTATTGGCATAGTAACCAGTCTGGTGCCAGGCAAGGCACAGAGACAGGCTGTTCTCCTGCAACGTCCAGCCTTCTGGATAAGATGAAAAATAGTTGAGCCCCCTGGGAACTTCAAGGAGCGGTACAGCTCTTGCATTTGCTCTATATGTTTCTGGTTGCCCGCAAAGATCCGGCCTCTCCTCCTCCTCAAAGGTTGGATGTTCTACAGCCCGTGGAGGCTCTCATCTTTCATGTCAGCAAGAATCTGATCTTTTTTAGCTGTCGGGCCAAAGGATCATTCTGCAGCAGCCTGGACCAGCGCCGTATGTATCTGCCTCTAGAAACAAAATGCAGAGATAAAGGTGCAAGAAAAAAAAAAAACGGAGATATGATCGAAATATGATGGGAATTTCAATGGGGAAAAGTCCGATAATGCTGAATAATCATTTAGGAACATTATAAATATTATGTGCTCATATGATGCTTGTCAAATGAAACAAATAGTTAATGCAGGATAAAAGGATTATTACCACTTCTCCTTAACATTTATAAAAACCAGTCGATCCACTCCAGTTTGCAGCTTCTCTTTTGAGCTCATTTCATATTTCAGTCTGCAGTTGCCAGCTGCTTCTCCAGATTCTGCATTCTCAGTGCATTTTAGCACAAGTCAGGCTCAAGGTGCCCTGCCCGAGATACATTTTGGAATGAGATTGGAAAATGCTCAAACTATTGGATTTACATGTCAGCCTGCAGATCCAAAATTCTTGTTCTGTTCATCATTCCTTCGTCATGCCTTTGTAGAGATCAATAGGCATTAGAGAATCTGGAGTGGCAGCTGGGTTGCAAACTATTGTATGGAGCAGGTGGGTGGTAGGTAATGGTAGGTGGTGGTTGTAGTAACAGGCCCTACTGATTTATTCTGTGGAAATAGGCTCACCTAGAACAGTACATTCAAAACCTTAACTTCTGCAGGGACGTACAATCCTGAGCCCGAATTCAGTAGCTTCATTGAGTCTCTTGATGCCAGCACTCTGCACTATAGTGCTTTGAGGCTATCGCATCATCTGCTGGATGATTGGGGAGGGGGCAGTGGCACTGGTGGGGAAGACAAAGAATTCAGACTCATCTCCCCGCTGTCACAGTGGGTTGCACAGGCAGTGGTAATGACATAGAGAGAACATGACATTCCTGCAATTGCTATGGTGAGGGACAAGCCGAGGATGCTTGCTTTATGCTGTCATTCCCTCAAGCCAGCCAGTGTCTGTGGAAGCACACAAGATTTCCTTTTGAGTGCGTTTTCTCCAATCCTCCTCTGCCCTCTACCTGACATAACCAGAAAAAGGAATAAAACAGAAGGCAAACAGATAAAGAAGCCCTCTGAGAGGGAGAGCAGAAAACGATTTTTCATTCTCCCTTTGGAATCACAATAGTGGTTGCAGGCAGTTCTCTCTGTGCTATTTGCATTCAGAGTCTACCTTTATCAGGGCCTAGTCACAGCACCCAGAGCCAAAAAAAAGAAACAGGAGGAGAGACGGTTAATCATATTGCATGACAACACACACACACACACACACACACACACACACACACACACACACACACGATTAGATGGCAACAATCTTCAGAATCTTTCACTGGCCATATCCAAATAAGAAGTAATGAGAGATCGCCGGGAGATAACCGAATTTTTGCGGGTCATAATAGAGCACTTAAGCCCCGTTAAGCCCTTAGCAGGGTGATGTATGGGTGTGGAAGACTCCGGATGCAGCCCTTGTCTTCTTGTGTCATTGACTAACAGCCACCTGACTTGAGCTCAGCACAGTGCCAGTGAGGAGGATTAGTCAGGAAGAGTGATGTCACATTCAAGGTGAAAACCAACTCCTTGGCTCACTCTCATTCATCTCCCCTGCAGGGCTCACACTGGCACAGCGCGCAATAAAAAACACACAGCTGCTACACAAATGTTGCCCTGCTGTGACCATGCCCAGTCCCAGTACCGGTCCCTCTGGCTGAAATGTCTTCCACACTCACACACACACACAAATGTACATGCACCATGGAAAACACCAGATTTGTCACAACTTCCTGGAATGATACCCAATCAGTGTTGGAATAGTTTTGCATTTGTAATAGAGCTTTTATATTATTTTATTAACTAGAATGCACAATTTCACTGCAAACCTATCTTAGCAAGCTTATAATTCTATGATTGAATTGAATTGAATTTCTGAAAAGAAGCAACATCATCTGCAAGCTTGAGATTAGTAAAAACACCAAGAAAAAGGGTTAAGCATCTTATATTTACTACGTTGTCATCGCAGTGAGAAATATTACATCAATTTGCCTGTATTTAAGCTATTTACATTTACTCTCTTTTCAGTGTTGTGTATTAGGATTTACACTCTAGGTTATTTTTTTCTACCCAAACAATGGGTTGAGACTTTTGGGTCATTTTATGTGGGTTATTTTCTCAGTCTTGGGTAGTTTTGGGGGTAGTTTTGTGTAACTCAACCACTGGGTTAGTGGTTGGGTCATTTTCACTGACAGTTGAATGAACGCACCCATCTCCACCCCACACATCAGCCCAGCTCCTAGGGTCAAATCAATTCAGTTTGAATTCGCCTCAGGGGGTATTTTCACACGGACCGCAGGAAAATTAGCGTTCATCACTATTTAGCGTTAACGCTGCTGAAAATGCCTTTCCGAGTTTGTGATATTTAGGCAGTACTCATTTTATAACAGTAACTGAGCAAATGATAATTAACTTTACCAATCGCGAAGGCTTCAGAAGTGAATATCATGTGCTGATTCTTCAGTGTTGGCATTACAGTACTAGTGTCATGTGTTTATGTTGGCTGTGAAATATGGACTGAGGTTATTCCATAATTCTCTGGGTCTGCATCCGAGTGAGGGTTAGCTAGCTGGATGCTGTCACCAGTAGGGATGAATGATGCTAACATAGACACTCACTTGAGGTAATAACATTACTTTAGCATACTGCTCGTGGTAATGTTAGACACACCCATTATACCAATTTCCCATTCCACCTTTTTGAGTGTTAACGATAACTTAGCATTACAGCGGTTCACCATGATGTAATACAGAGAGGGGGTTGATGTTAACTACATTTTGCAAGTGTTTCAGACAAGTTGTAGTAATTAGTATTAGGAGGATGGGTTAGGGCACAGACAGTCAGTGGCTAACAGAACTAATTGGCGCATTTCCACCGCCCGGTATGGCTCGACTCGACTCGACTCGGCTCGCTTTTTGGGGGGCTTTCCACTGTGCACAGTACCTGGTACTTTTTAGTACCGCCACGGTCGTCGTTCCAAGCAAGCCGAGCCAATACTAAATGTGAGCTGAGTTCGAATGGAATTCTCCTTAACGAGTGGTTCTATATTGTGCCTGAATAAATGTGTGCCATTTAATACATACTTTGCGCATGGAAATATTCTATTGATTGAAAATTATGTATCATTATCTCATTACAGATAAAATTACAACAAAGGTCTTAGATTTTTACATCTCGATTGTTACTTTCTACTGTCCTATATTTACCCAGATGTTGGGCTAAAAATAACCCAATTTGGGTTGTTTTTAATCTAGTGTTTTTTAGAGTGTTGTCTGAACGTGCTGTCGGAATGTGTTAAAGAGTGAAGCCATAGAGGTGAAGCATTACAAATGTAGCCTACCAAGCTAATATACTGTTTTGTTTTGATGAATCGTCGTACCCGGACTCATCGCTCACCAGCAAACACAGACCATCAAGTATAATGTAAACCCAGGTTGCCAGTAAGTTTGAGTAGTTGCCAGTAATAGTTTTCTGTGAGACAAAACAATGAAAGCTGTAGGACGATATGACAACACAAACCAGTTCTAAATTAAGGCTGATTTAAAAGAGGATTTATCATTCCTCTGTCTCATTTAGCTAATAAGACTCAGCCACTGAGTACTATTTTGGAATTGAAAAGTTCATTTCTGAACAATTTGCTGCACCTGAATTGCTTTCACTCCATTGTTGCCTAGCCTGCATGCGTCCACAAACAGGAATCAATGCCTAATGGACTGAAATAGAATCTCAGAGTAGTACTGTCCACATGGCGGCCTGCTACATACACTGCGACACGCAGAGGACAATGGAGGAAATTTTTTTTTAACTATCCTAAGTGCAAATCTTTGTCAGTTTTCCTTCATTACTTGTATGCAATATGGCATGAAGTATATAAAAGCTATAAAACGATTGGCCACCTGGAGCACAAAGGGATGGAAGGGAGGAAACTACAACTGTATCATTGTGTCACTGAGGTGGTGCACATTTTATACCTTTAGCATTTATCTTTCCCCTGGGAACTGGGAAACTGAATGTATCAGACAAATCCAAGCCAAGAACTTACAGTATGTCCAGCTGGATAATGCTGTATTTGCCACATCGGTATTAACAGATTAAATAGCAAAATACTCAGATATTGTGTATCTCTAAATATTCACAGTTTGACAAACAAAAGGTGGTAGAGCGGGTTGTCCACTAATCGCAGGGTTGGCGGTTCGATTCCCGACCCACATGACTCCACATGCCGAAGTGTCCTTGGGGAAGACACTGAACCCCAAGTTGCTCCCAATGGCAAGTTAGTATCTTGCATGGCAGCTCTGCTACCATTGGTGTGTGTGTGTGTGTGTGTGTGTGTGTGTGTGTGTGTGTGAATGGGTGAATGAGACACAGTGTAAAGCGCTTTGGAACCACTAAGGTTAAAAAAGCGCTATATAAGTGTAGACCATTTACCATAGACACTACTATTCACATAGTTATTGATAGCAAACTCGTATACCACTAAAACTGTTTAACTTTAAATGATTTTTCTACAATTGCTCTTTCCATGTTGATAACTTTATGTTTTATATATGTTTTATATTTGCTTTTATAGGTGGTATATTAATGGTAGCAGTTTTGTAAGGTTCTCAAAATGATATGTGTGCAAACAAGACGGAGCTGCTAGCAGAAAAAAAAAAAGAAACTTAGAATAAAGCAAAACCTTGGAGTGTTATTTTATTAGTTAAATGTTCACGGAGGTTTTTTTTAACTCATATAGTGCAATTGACCCAATCACATTTTTTTGGCAAGAAAAAATCTGATGACAGACAGACCAGAGTTAAAACCTTGAAAACATTTTAACCTTGATCAACACACAATTTTGCATTTCTCATAAATGTTTTGTTTTCATTTAGCTCTACTTTTTATTCTGCCAGTTGCAGAAGGAAATAAATGAATGTACAAAAAAGGTCTAAAGGTACAAAAAAGCAGCATTGAGGGTACCACTGCAGTACCATGAAATGGTACAGTTGAGCACCTTCTCTTCTGAGCGTGTTGCAAAACACCTGACCTTGACAGGTTGCTAGCCTCAGAAACTCAGAGTTTCCATTCCATGGAGTGCATGATGTCTTTTGTATACTAAGATGGCAACAATCTTTAGAATCTTGAAGGCTGCAAACTTGATTGCAATTTGCACTTCCATATACCAGTTTCAAAAGTATGTGTTTAAAGTGTATACTGTATTATAACTTTAAAATGAAATGTAGTGAGAGGCGCTAGTAGAGAGGAAATCATTTGAGATTCTGAATTAAAAAACACCATGGAGATCGCAGGGCTTTACCCAGATTCGAGTCGGCTACGAAATAATAACTGGGCTAAAACATAACGGCAGGTACATAAATAGATATTAATATAAAGCACTAAAGTAAATGATAAAAATATAACATTACTTTCTCTTTCTTTTTCTTTTTCTTTTTTTTTGTCTAATAACTGACAGATTTTTAAAAAAAAAAACAAAAAAACAACAACAACAATAACCTTGTGTTGTATGTAATATGAGCAATCGGTAGTCTAAATGTGTGTTGAGTTTATTTATTTTTTTATTTTATGTACATGTTTTAAGTAATTTAAATGCAACATTTACATGAATTTGTCCTTTTTTTGTACCATAACAGCTCCACGTTATATATGAATCACTGAATAATGTTGTTTGCATGTATTTTAACTATATGGATATGAATTTAAGCAATAAAGTGAAACCCATTACTAATGACTGAAGTGTTAGTGTGTTGTTCTTCAGTAGTTAATGATGTGGAACAGTATTACACATGCCAATTCATTACCAATGTTTCTTATATAAAAGACAATTATCCCCCCCCCCCCCCCCCCCCAAAAAAAAAAAAAAAAAGGAAAGTATGTTAATAGAGAATATTTGTTACTCATTACAGCCTTGTACTTTTGTGAGGTTGTTGTTGATTTCTCTCTTTAGATCTTGACTGGCTAAATAAACGCAACACTCTGACACTGTGCTGCTCTTATGGTAGTCGACCTCCAGGAAGAAGGTAAGGCTTTGTTAGTGGATTATTAAATCAGTAGTTATTATAAAAGAGTCATAATTAACTAGCAGTTCTGCAGGAGAAATGTAAGACTCAGTAATTACTGCTTAAGACTCGATTAATTACTTAATAATGAACTCACTACTACATACATACTAGCTTAGTAATTAACTAGTAGTTCTTAATAGTTAATAGGAATAAGTGAAAAATTTATGAAGAACTACTGATTCATTCCTGCTTAGTTACTGCATATTTCCTGCATAGTTATCTATGAAATGTAGAACAGTATTGAAAAGTGTTACTATATTTTTTAATATGTCCATCCCAGCCCAAAGGAACTACATTTTACCTTGAACTATAACCACAGCAATACCTCAAAAATGTTTTGTTTTTTTTTGCATCAAAGTGTGAATCCATTTAACATATCATATTTGAAAGAGCCTTTTTCAATGAGTCATGCATTATACTTTTACAATATTTATATTTTCCCACAACATTCACACAGATGAAATCTTTTACATTTTTTGAAGATCGAGGGGGGGAAAAAGAAAAAAGGTTCAAAAAGTGCTAAAAGTAAGAAATATAAGGGCTAAATGGTGCCCTAATTGTGGAATATTTGCGCTAATGAAGCATTCCCCATGGAGAAATGGTGAGGGCAAAACAGTATTGGAATGCAGGTTGGGAATTTGTTTGGAAGGTTTCAAGAATGATTTAGCACACGTAGGAACTCAGATGCTGTACTTTGAACTTCACATTTAAGTTTAGCAGATGGAGCTCTGCAGTCAGGGAGAGCCAGCAATCAATTTCTGTCTGGTGTAGGAAGAAAGGCCTCTGCAGCATATACGCAGTGGGATAAGATAACAGCATGGCTCCTCACGCATTGCTCACGCTACTTGTTCTTTCTCTGTTTTTTTGCTATATGGGCACATATGTACCCCGACTCTTATAGCTTCTGCATTGTACACTGAGTAAATGAATTTTCATAGAGACATTAATTTTCCAGCTGAATCATCAGCTTCATACAGTATTGTGGCGAGATAATTGGCTGGTTTTGAAGAAATAATGGATTCCTCTCTCCAGGTCTGAGGGGTTTTGTATTCAATACTGTGACTACATTCTGTGTGTCGATCATCACCTATGATTTCTAGGTCGAGAGCGATATTATAGAAAGAACTTTAAAAAAAAAATATATATATATTTTTTCTATATATGTGCATCAACACATGGCCAAAAGTATGTAGGCATCTGAAAATCACACACATATATGCTTGTTGAACAATTTTTCAAGTTTTACTTCCGCTTTTATGCTAGATTTATTTGTGGGGATTTGTGCTCATTCAACCAGACAAGCATTAGTGAGGTCAGACACTGATGTCAGGCGAGGAGGTCTGGGGTTGAGTCGGCATTCCAGTTCATTCCAAAGGTGTTCAGTGGGGTCAGGGCTCTGTGCAGGCCACTCGAGGTCTTCTACTCTAAGCTTGGCAAACCATGTCTTCATGGACCTTTCTTTGTGCACAGGGGCATTGTTATGCTTGAACAGGTTTGGACCCCTTAATTCCAGTGAAGGGAAATCGTAAACCTACAGCTTACGAAGACATTCTACACAATTACGTGCTTCCAACTTTGTGGCGACAGTTTTGGGAAGTGGGCACATATGGGTGTGATGGTCAGGTTTCCACAATCTTTTGGCCATATAGTGTACATAGAATATAAATATTTTTAAAACCATTGCCTTGATTTACTACTAAATATTTAGAAATATTTTAATGTGTAAAATCATTTAAAATTCAAACTGAATTACAAGCAGAAATAAAAAGAAATTAGTCAAAATGTAAGTTTTTAAAACTGAAATGGTGATACTATATGTAATACTATATGTACTACACTCTAAAAAAAAAACCACTGGGTTAAAAACAACCCAAATTGGGTTATTTTTAGACCAACAGCTGGGTAAATATAGGACAGAACACATTTTGGGCTAAACTAACCCTTCGCGTTGGGTTATTAATTTTAACGCAGCAAATGAGTTGTTTTTCAACCCAAAGGATGGTTTAATTTTTTTACAAAAACGCTGGGTTAATTTTATTTAAAAAATGACAAATAAACCACATTATAAACGAATATGTCAACATGGTATCTCCTTTATTTATAGACAAGAAGGTGTTCAGAAATGTATTGCTAGATCTGCTAAAGTGGTGTTTATATATAGACTTTAAAGTAATCGACTCAAGTCATATATTTAAGAAGAAAACGTCAGATTTTGATCAAAGAAGACGTTTAAAACATCCAAAGAACTGAGTAACCAAGTTACAAACCAGTGGGCATTACGAACAAGTAAGCCAAAGCTAACGAAGATAGCGGTGCATATATTGTCATGTAAACTGGATTGTTATCACACATTTTTCATTTTTTTTATTGTGTATTAATTATTACATGGATAGATATATTGATTCAAACCTTGAGTAAAAACTGCTACCTCCACCTGAGGCAAATTCAAACAGTCTGAGCTGAGTTGATTTGACCCAAGGAGCTGGGCTGATGCATCGGGTTGGGGGAGGGGTGCATTGATTCAACTGTCAGTGAAAATGACCCAGCCACTAACTCAATGGTTGGGTTACACAAAACTACCCAAGCACTACCAAAGACTAAGAAAATATCCCAATTAAATGATTCAGAATGCAGCAGCATGCCTCGTCTTCAGCCAGCCCAAGAGAACCCATCTCACACCCCTCTTCATCTCCCTCCACTGGCTTCCTGTAGCCGCCCGCATCAAATTCAAGGTCTTGATGCTCACGTACAAGACCTTGTCTGGAACAGCACCCTCCACATCAACACTCTCCTGAAGGCTTACGTTCCATAACGCAATCTGTGATCAATCAACGACCGAAGCTTAGTAGTACCTACTCAACGTGGCTCAAGGTCCCTTTCAAGAACCTTCAAACTAACTGTTCCTCAGTGGTGGAATGAACTTCCAACCTCAATCCAGACCTGAGAATCATCTGTCACTATCTTCAAGAAACAGCTAAAGACCCACTTCTTCCGTGAACACCTAACCAACCCCTGAAAAAAAAAAAAAACTTACTTTGGCACTTACACCTCTACTCTGTGCACTTTGCTTCTTCTGGAACTCGATTAATAGATCTTGTATAGTAGCACTACTTGTATTGTTCTCTGCTTGATATATCGCTTTGCTTGTATTTTCTTTTGTAAGTTGCTTTGGATAAAAGCGTCTGCTGAATTAATAAATGTAAATAAATGTAAATGACTCAAAAGTCTCAACCCAGCATTTGGGTAGAAAAAATAACCTAGTATATTACATTTACATTTACATTTATTCATCTAGCAGATGCTTTTATACAAAGCGACTTACAAATGAAAAAATACAAGCAAAATATTAGTGTGTATATACAAGCAGTATATTTTAGTGTGTATATCCCTGAAACACGTTGATGTGTGCTTCTGAATTTCTGTTAGTGCTTGTGGTTCTATCTTTCTCAAATGGGAACACCAGTGCTAGCTGACAAAGTCTGATTTTAGCAGCAGAAAAATTGCTTGCTAACCAAAAATTACTCACTGACTAAAAGTCAGTGCTTTATAAAAGAAAATATTGAACTATATAGAAATGAGTTTCACCTTTATCACATTTCTTAATAATTCGGTTATACTGTAGTTTTCTTATTTATTTGGCATTTTAAGCTGGACCCCATGTAGCCTTATATCATAACCCTAGTTGATGCACTGTCATTTGTTATTTTGCACAACTGTAGCCATTTTAAAGCAAATTCTCAAGCTGATTTCGTTTCCAGCCCACTCCTGGAACTGACTGTAAATGATGACAATGATGTTTGTTAAGTGCCCGTAAGAGGCCGAGAGTGGGTAGAGGGGATAATCCGATCCAAAGTCTAAATTCCAAATTAAGTTAATAATAACTGCAATGTATTTGATGGATTTGGAAGTCGCATGGTCCATTTTAAAGGATTATCTGTAATTACATCACTTAGGATTTAGGAAAAGTAAAGCTAGCTGATCACACCAAAATATATTTGAATGAAAGCAGTAGTATCTTACTGATGATGCTAAATTATTATGTGTTCCTCACAGCAAAAACAAAGTGGTGCTAAGATGACTATAATGAGTTTGTTGTGGTTGTTGTATTTCAATGTGTTTCAATTTCTGAGTGCTTACTTGAACATAAGGTAAGCCTTATTTTCTGCTGTGCTCCAGACTTTCTCTATGTTCCTGAGACAATTGGAGTTCTTTCCACTAGGAAAACTGTCTGTTTAATTAACCAGCTTCTCTTCAGCCCATTGATTTACATTGTTAGCCAATTTAATTAGACAATTCATTGCATTTAAAATGCTTATTGACTACTTAAAATTCAAGAATCAAAGGCAGTTGAATAATATGTGCTGCTCTGTAAACAGCCATGTCTGCTGAGCTATAAGAATTAAATCTGATACTACCATCTATCCTTTTCTCCTTACTGTTCTCAACACCTGTCCCCTGCAATACATGTCAGAAGTGTGATTTGTCAGGTTTATTTTAATGATCTGCCGGTGTGTCCTTTCAGCCATGCAGATAAAAAGCAGATGCTGAATTTTTGCTGTATCTGAAAGGTAGTGCTACTGTCGATAATGGCAAGAGTAGCACCTGCAGGATGGTAGAATAGCTCCATTCAAGCACAGTAAAAGATGTCATGGTCAAAAGTTAAATGTAACCACTGGCAAGCACAAATTATCAATGAGGATCCTGAAATGCATTAGTCCTGCTGCCGGCACATTAAATATAGGGGCCTTAGCATTCACCGAATGTATTATTTTTGTATGAAATTTAAGCAGGCAGATCAAGGATTAGCAAATAGACACATACCACAGCTCTGGTTTCATGAAGTAGTGAGTGGAATGTTCTAAACAGTGCAGTTTTTTGAGAAATACCAGGATTTTAGCTACAGTTCCCTCCACTATTATTGGCACCATTGGTAAATTTGAGCAAAGAAGGCTGTGAAAATTTGTCTTTATTGTTTAACCTCTTGATCTTTTGTTCAAAAAATTCACAAAAATACTCTGCTCTCATGGATATCAAATAATTGCAAACAAAACACACACACACACACATATATATATATATATATATATATATATATATATATATATATATATATATATATATATATATATAAAATCTTTGTTTAAATAATTGCAGTATTCCAATGCAATAATTATTGGCATCCCTATGATTTCATATGAGAAAAATATAATTGAAGTATATTCCCATTGATATTTTACATTATTTTAGTACACCTGGGTGACTAGGAACAGCAAATTATTAAACCATGACTTCCTGTTTCACAGGTGTATAAATATGAGGAACACATAAACACTTAGTCATTCATAACAATGGGTAAGACCAAGGAATATAGTTGTTATGTGCGTCAAAACGTTGTTGAGCTTCACAAAATGGGAAGCGGCTATAAGAAAATAGCACAAGCATTGAAAATGCCCATTTCCACCATCAGGGCAATAATTAAGAAATTCCAGTCGACTGGAAATGTTATGAATCGACCTGGAATTGGATGTGTGTCTATATCGTCTCAACACACTGTGAAGAGGATGGTTCAAGTGGCAGACACTACAGGAACTTCAAATTGGATCGGATTCAATGGTCAGATAAAACCAAAATAGAGTTTTTTGGCAATAAACACCAGAAGTGGTTTTGGCACACACAGAGAGGTAGCCATATGGAAAAAGACCTCATGCCCACGGTTAAATAGGGTGGTGGCTCTTTAATGTTTCTTAATCTTCCAGCAGGACAATGATCCAAAACATGCATCAAAAACAACACAAAAATGGTTTACTGAACACAAAATCAAGATCCTGCCATAGCCATCCCAGTCCCCTGAGGAGCGTCCAACAGCGTGGACCTCAAAATTTGAAGGTTCTGGAGAGATTCTGTATGGAGAAACGGTCTCAGATCCCTTACCATGTATTCTCCAACCTCATCAGGCATTACAGGAGAAGACTCAGAGCTGATATCTTGGCAAAGGGAGGTAGCGCAAACTATTGACTAAAAGGGTGCCAATAATTGTGGCACACATATATTTAACAAAGATAGGGGTTTTTTTTAATAGACCTGTGTTGTAATTATTTGAAATCCATGCGAGCAGAGTATTTTGTGAATTTTTTCACAAAAGATCAAAAGGTTAAAGAATAAAGACACAGCCTTCTTTGCTCATATTTACCAAGGGCGCCAATATTAATGGAGGGCACTGTAGGTTGTTCATTCCTTCTATTTGTACCACTTACCTTCACATTCTTTCTCTTTGCTGCAAACAGTTATCACAACACTGTTAATGAATGTACTGACTGTAAACTATCATTTCGCCTTCAGACAGAAATCACACAGGAGATGAAATAATAACGACATTAAAGCAAATCCTTGGAAAGCACATTCCTTTCTGTTATGCAGCATGTTTCCGCCTTACTGCATCAAACCAAACATGCAAAAATATACCTCATCTCAACTGTCTTGCCTTCCCCAATGTCTTTGAAATTCCAATATACACATTAAAGTATTTATTGCTCATAGGTGAGTTCTTCGGGACCTGGCTTTGTTTGGCCCTCTTTCCATCACATTACAAGATCAATACAACAGCAGCACGCCTATCACCATAAAACTACTGCGTGCAATAACTGGAGTGGTTCCGCAGGCCTATGTTTGGCCATTGGAGTTCACACTGCCACCATAATCTCGTTTGTTGCAATCATATAAATTTCGAGATAGCAAGTCGGCGCAGCTAGAAGGAAATAAAAGAAAGTCAAGGTAGATTCCCGATATTACCATCATCCTTTGCTGCTATTCGACTTGCAGGACTTCTCATTTACGACACAGGGCCATTACACAGTTTAACGGCCCATTGCGCTGAAACATTGCGGCCACTGTAGAATCTCTATAATTGCTAACAACACACACACACATACATACATACATACACACATACACACACAGTGTTCCAACCATTCACACATCCAGCATTTTGAATGTATAAAAATGGTTCAGGGCCATGATTTTATATCCCACCACACAGTGCTTTGTAAACCACTAGAGGCTATTTTATCAGTCACATTCAGAAAGGAAGCCCAAACTACAATCATCTTGTTTCATACAGTAAAAGGATTGCACTGTTGAAAGAGGATAAAATACATGATCGATACTTTGATGACGCATACTATAGGCAGCACTCGAAAGGAAAGGAGGGAAGTAATGAATTCAAAAGCTCAGGGAAGCAACAAGCCGGGAACAGACTCTGACAGAAAGTCAAACATTTGCTCTGAGGATTTTACAGTTATAAAGCATGTTTGCCAAGTAATTACGACTAGAAAGGAAACTGGCTGTGGCACAACAGAAATAGCAAGGCAGGGCATTTTCATGTTTGCAGAGAGCTGTCCATATATCATTTGGATTAATTCACAAGTCATTTTAAAAAGGAGAACAAACTTAAAAAAGAGCACATATGGACTAAAACTAATTTCCACATATTGACAGCACCACTCAAAAGAGTAAAATCTGAGTTCTCTGTAGCTATTTAGTAATAAGTGAACTACTACAGCAGAGGATCACAGCTTGGTGTGAACAAAGCGCTCTGATTTAGAGAGACTATTGGAGTACACTGCAACAGCGTTTATACTTTAATACGGCTTCGGGAAACAGCGAGTGGTTGAAACTGCATGTGTAAATCTTCATTTATGGGTTTAAGCCATACACCATACCTCGAAAGAATTTAAGTCTCAAAGAAAAAAGCAATAGAACGTCTTTACTATCACAATGTATTTTCTAACAACAAAAGCATATCAAGAGCAGACATTTGAAGAGCAGTATGTAACACCAAAAGGGATGACATACGACTCTGTCAAGTGACTTTTTCTTTCTGCACAACATTTAAAACTACACTTTAAACAGTCATGGTGACCTGGTGCAAATGCCTGCAATTCAGATTTGCTGAGTCAATTAGACAAAGAAATAAATACAAATGTAATAATCTCAAAAGGAGATATGACCTGTTGTGGAAAAAAGTACAAACAGTACTTGGAGGTAAAATTCTACTTGAGTGAAAGTAAGAAACACCCACATTTAAACATAATCAAGTACTCAAGTATAAAAGAAAACATCTTTGACTGATGAAAAGAGCTAACCACAAGTTTGCCGTGCCCACTCATGCAAGACTTGCTAGTTCACTAAACAATCCGACAAAAGGAAAATTGCTGCTATCGCAAACAAACCTGTAACTGGGCTAGCTGAATGTTTAAAAACCTGACTGATTAACAACCCTTTTGAAATGAATGATAAGGAAGATTAGTAATTAACTAGCTAATTTAACTAGCTACATTTCAAAACTAGTTAATTTACCAAAATTAAAGTTAACTCAACATACGTCTGTAGCATTGTTGGTGAATTTTGATGGTGGGTATTTCTTTTTAGATGGGAGGCAAATGACACACCTCATTCTTGATGAATTTGTAACTCCAGCATAAGACAAAATACAAAGAAAAAGAATAAGAAAATGAAAAAACAAAACCCACGGTGTTTGAGATATGTAGCAAACACTTCATAGGTCGAAATGAAAACACATGGAGTAAGAAGATTTTTGCTTGTTCGTTGGTTTTTCTTAAATGTCTTTTGAATACAAATCTTCCAAAATAGTACTTAACTACTGCATTATACGTACTATTATTTAAAAAAAAAAAAAAATACAATTACTTATTCACTATACACCTGTGAATATGACATAAAGCATAAAGGCAAAATATTATAAAACGCTTTAATGTATAAGTTAAAGGGATAAACGTATAGCCTCAAACCCAGTGTTCCCAGGATAGACTCCTGATCCACAACACCCCAAACCAGGAAACATCGGTTACTGAAGAAATAATGCATAAGGCTAAATGCATACATAAGTTACATATAGTTACATATAGTGCACACATAGTTACATTTCACATTCTTGCAACCCCTCATCTATTTTATGAGTTGCCCTGTAGTTACTCTCTCTCTCTCTCTCTCTCTCTCTCTCTCTCTCTCTCTCTCTCTCTCTCTATCTATATATATATATATATATATATATATATATATATATATATATATATATATATATATACACACAGATGTACAGTTGCCTAGCTGAAAAAATGCATAATGGATGAATGGGGAAAACTTCCAATTAATTTTTTTTTTTCATGAACCTTTAAAAGTAATGAATTTTGTAGAAGAGACATCATTTTGTTGGTGAGAAAGCAACTGCAAAATGCAAGCAAGTTTCCCAGCCTTACTATGTCTATTATTATTAGGCAATGTGTACCTGCTGATATCAAACATGTCTTATACCTTGCATACCTGTGCCCTATATTTAGGAAGATATCAAGCAATTCCATACATTTTAAAGTCTACCCGATGGTTCAGGGCTGATAATTTGCTAGTAGTACATCTCCTTAAATTGTTTCATGATAAAACTGTATATATACATTTTATCATGTATACAAAACTGTATGTATTTCTTGTTTAACCTTGGAAACTGGAAATGTTCTCAGCCTCCATTGCTCATATTTACCAAGTGTGACAATATTAGTGGAGGGCACTGTATATATACAGTATGTTGTAGATGTACTGCATAGTCAATGGTGTATTAGGTCCACATGCAGTAGTATCTAGAATAGTGGCTACTTTGGCCTTCAGAACACAGATTTACAAGGCAGGGACATTGCGCAAGGATGCATTGTGATGATATAATTACCATGTGGATATGATTGTAATGAGCAATTGCTCTAAATTGGATAGCTCTAAAGTCTTACTGTGAACATCAACATCCATCAGCGGGAGTTAAAAAGTAGTCGGGTTTGATGGAACTTTCCACTTCTCAGTGATGCAGTTTTGAGACATTTGTGTCCATTGGAGACGTGCTTTCCTCATTCATCACTAACAATATCAGCACCTGACATGGTGTGTGACAACTGCAGTCCAATTATGACAAAAAAGGTTTTTGTTCTGAGATGACAATCTGCCCATTCATGTTAAATTTGGATATAATTATAGCTGTGTAACTTATGTCATTGTCATTGTTCTAAATGAATGGCTTCTGTCTCACACTGTTATAATATCAATAAATCAAGAAAAAATGTTAAAATTGAATGTCAATTCTGTGTTAGAAGGTATAATTGGAGGAATGGGAGGTCCAAATATATACATTTTGAAGCCGTAGGAAAAATAAACTAAATAATAGCAGTTTTAAAATTAAAGGAGGTTTAAAATGTTCAACTCCAAGTCTAATGACTTCAATGGTGTAAAACATCTGCTGATATCTACTTTATTTATTATGATGGAACAAATGACAATCAACTTGTGAGACTGGAATTACATACAAAGCATCTTCCATGTATTTGTTGAATTAATATGAATGATTGTGGCTGATATACAGTAGTTACATTCTATTACATTCTAATTACAGTCTATTTATATGAATAAGGTCAAGAAAAGATATTAACATAAACTCCACCTCCAGCCCTAAGCTTAACTTCTGTAATTATTTTTTTTTTTACAAATTCGAGTTGTGGAAATGGTTGCACATTTCCGTGGTCTTAAGTAAAAAAAAATGTCAAGTATTTAGAATCTCAACTCTGACTGGTCAGAAGTTGTTGATTAATTTTCTATCACAGCAGCTTTATCAACAGTGCCAACTACAAGGTTTATTATAATACACAATATCATTTCATTTCTATAGTAACAACTATAGAATATTATCTTTTTATAGTAACAACTAGTTCACAGCAACTTGTCTGGTGGATTATGTACATACTGTCAGGAGAACTCACCCAGGACTCATCTCGGCCTACCAACATGGCCGACGAACACTGCACTTCCCATCTCGCACGGACTCTGGTTTTGGTTTTGCCATGCAATGTTTTTTTGACTATGATTCTACCTCTCAATTTGGATTTGTTTGCCAGTGAACTTGTATTTGCATCCATTTCCACAAATTTCATTACAATTTGTAATGAATTGTTAAAAATATGTGTTGTTATTTAACAAAGAAAAACTAATTATCGCTAATATGGTGCTGCTTTCTCTAAGTAGATGTCTGTTTAACATTTATGGAAGGGGTCTTCAGTGTCAGCGTGTTGTAACAGTAAGTTTTCCACTGGGAGAGTCTTCAGAACAAAGGACTTTGCTCTTTCTGGTTTCTAGGAGGCTGGTGCTCGACTCAATGTTTATTGCTGTTTATAAGTGATAACAGGAACTAACCTGCATCACAGGCATTTCACAACATTAAATGTAACTATAAATGGTTAAAAAGTATGATGTGACATGACGTTCATTATTCAATTAATAATTGTAATTGCATTTGTAATTGATGAGTTATAAGAGGAATAAAATACTTTGCTGTTTAAATAAAATAATAACTTCACTTCACAGCACCCCACAGTGGATTATTTTCCTATAACAGCATTTCCCATTGTGTTTTATTCCTTACAGAACACATAGGATTTAGGTACCTGAGTGAGCCCAAAATATTTCCAGCGCATTTGAAGTGTGCCCTCATTTGAATAAAAAAGACAAAAGAAAGAAATTAAAATTAAAAAAAAATGAATAATACTACCTAATTTAGCTTAATGATCCATGTAACTTATACACTGTATGTATATCAGTGAGCCATATACAGTATGAGTGGGATTTCTGATTTTGAAGCTTACACTATATACTGTGACTGGACAACACAGTCCATTCCTCCTAATATATACATTAGCTAGAAGGTGTGTGGCAAGTCAAGGACAGAGAGGGACACAGTCTCTGTAGGGGTTCACCAACCGATATTTGAAATTCAGTGGGCTCATGTTGATAATATTACTGTGATGACTGATGACCTTGAAAGCAGACAAAGCTGATGACTACAGCTCTGCCCTTTTTATCACATACATTTCCTTCACAACTTTTTATGAATGAAAAAGGAACATATAGTGTCTGACAGTGAGCGCAATGGAAAAACACTAGAGTACAAAAACATACACAGTTTGGCAAGTGCAAAACAATTTAGAAGATAAAATACAGTAAATAACCTATGTGCTAAAGAATACTTTTTGATATCCAGTATCAGAAATGAATGAATAATTAAGATTCATTTTAAAAAGTTAGGTTTATTTAACTCTTTCAAATTTCAGAGCGAAAAGTAGAGCTCAATGTCCCATTGCTACAGGGTGATACTGAAGATACTGGTTCACATCTACTACAGGGTGTCCAAAAAGTCTCCATACATACGGGGAAATTAACACTTCCTAGCAAAATGTCTACCAAAAATCATTTCATACGTAGTTGATATATATATATATATATATATATAAACACACATTCTTTTTTTTCAGATAGTCATTAAGAATGCCTTTGATAAAAGAGGAATGTATTGAAATAATTCTCGTGGCTAGATCGAGAAGCTGCTGCAATGTTGCGATGAACTTTATCAGGAAACATGGCAAGCACACCACACGTAACACTGCTGCCAAACTTATTAACACATTGAAAAAGACAGGAAGTGTTGCGGACCAACCGAGAAGTCAACGTCCACAAACATCCACTGATGTAGGCACTTTTGGGCCACCCTGTATAATTCAGTAATGGTATTACCCTGGTCATAATCGTTTGAATTGCCTATTCTGTCCAGCAGATGTCAACCTTGAACAACCTTGTCCATGGGGTCAGCAGCACCCATAATTTATCTGATGTCCTGCCTGGGCATTCAAGATGATCATATACTTCAGGCACCAAGTCTGTTTAAATGATCTACCATGAGTCATGCAGACTAGCTTTTCACCAGAGGAAAATAAGTTTATGAAGAGGAACTGGGTCGATTTTACAGGCTTTGATTTTCCCACTCTATTGGTTGTAATTTTGTATTATTAGCTTTTGTTTACCTGTGCTCAAATCTCATTACTTTGACTCCAGATGCCTGGGATTTCTTTCACTTCCAAGCTCATCTGTCACTCAGCATGACTGTACTCAGAACCTGTGGGAGATTTCAGCTCCATTCTGGAGGTGGGCACACATTTTGGCTTTCACTGGATTATTAATTATTAATCTCACAACCTTTCTTGGTTATAGCTGTAATGTTAATGCACTATAGTACCTTCCTACCTAAAATGATGTTATATATATATATATATATATATAAATATATATATATATATATATATATATATATATATATATATATATATATATATATATATATATATATATAATTACTTAATTGCACAGAAACAAAACGTCTGGTGCATGTTGGGCCATGATGCTCAAAGTGACACCCCTGATGTAACTAATTACCTGTAATTACGCCAGCATGTGAGTTGGGATGAATTATAATCTTGCATAGGTTCATTTTTAAAAGAAAACAGCATGACTGGAAAGAGAATGAAGAGAAGAATTGGACTGGATGTGCAGTTTATACTACAAATACTCAAGTAAATATGTGTTATTACTGTATCTTTGTACAGTGGGGTGAAATAGACAGTTGTGTCTTCAGGACCATGGGACGCCATGCTAGACAAAAACAGGAACGCTGCACAAAGGAGCAGCCTCCATGAATGCAAACCGTGTGACAAGTGTAAGATAAGAATGAGTGCAAGGAAAGGTTATATGGGTGACCTCATAGAGGTCAAATGGATTTTAAATAACATGATCAATGTCCTGTTCATTTTATATGAAGGTCAGTTCATTTATTTATGCATACTCTGTTCTTTGATAACCTGCCTAAAGGCAGCATTTCAGTCCCTCTAGCAATAAGAGCTCCATATCTGTGAGGCAGCGTACGGGATGGATTTTGATATGGCCTAATACCCTGATCCGTTGAGACTCGACGTGACCTGGATACAATAAATCGGTCTTTTGCGATGCAATCTCACACAGCGTCCTTTAAAACTTGCAGTGTATTTCTAATATGCTAGACTTCCTGCTTGGCTATGCTCTACATTAAAAAAAAAAAAAAAACAACATAATGTTTTATGAACTCCTAGAATATTTATAAAAGCCCAGCTGTGCTTAGATAAGCACTGCATGATTGTACTGAACACTTTATGTGTTCATTCAAATTGAAAAAAATAAAAAATGTCTGAACAGTGGTAAAGCCATAAAGATGGTGCATGGAGTTAATCGCCATCCTTGAAATCATCTTTGCTACCCCTACTCTGGCATCAAATTGCATCTCTGATAGAGTAATTATTCTTATGTAATTCATGCATAATTTATAAATCATATGACACTCATGTTAATAAAAATCATTACAGTTGGTACTCTGACCAAGTCCCTTGAGTGTTAGAATGTATTGAATAATAAAGGCAATGCCTAATGGGATAACACAGATATTTATTTATTGATTCATTTATACATATTTAGTAACTGCTTTATCTTGGTCATGGTCATGGGGGTTCAAGAGCCTATTGTCCTGAATACTAGGTGTGAGGTATGAATAAACCTTGGATGGCACACACACATACACACACACACACATAGGTTACCTCACGACACAGGTTACCGTTAAAAGATTAATCTATATTTTACAAACAAAGAACAAAATGGTGTAGACTAACTCGCTTAACTCACAGTCACATTGAGTGCAGGGCCTGGAAAAACCCCAAACGTGGGTCTTAAAGCAACATACACTAGGGCCATTACAACACACACACACACACACACACACACACACACACACACACACACACTTTTCAGTGAGTCAGATTATTTGTCTCAGTTCAATATGACTCGACTCTTTCGGCTCCCAATTAGCTTATTAGCTTTGCTCTTAATTTAAAGAAATTGTTTAATGAATTTCTTACTCTACCTTCTAACAAGCAAAACATCATTATTTTGCTTAGAAATGAATGTAGGAGTTTATAAAATCTATCTAAATAACTGGCAAAACAGTCCTGCTTCAAACATTCTTCAAAATAATTTCCTTGCATGAAAATAAAACCTTAATAATAATAATAATAATAATAATAATAATAATAAAAGCAGAGTGGCGCAGAATCACAGATATGACACCGTACGACATGGATAGGACCAAAGCATTAACATGAACATTTCAATAATAACGCTAAAGAGTTGTCCGACAGGCTCTTCCTCTTGCGCATGCGCGTTAGCATCGGCCACGGCACGCGCGCGGAGCAGGCAGGTGGTCCTGAGCCAAGTTCACTGAGCGCCGAGTCGAGTCATTAAACAACAAGCGCTCTGAGGAGCCATGGGATAACGGATGTCGCCCGAGTCTAGCTGCTCTAAGTATTATGTTAAAAAGAGGAAATGCGTTTAGGCAGCGTTTCCCACGACTTTGATACACCCGAGAGCATATACCTCCCCGTTGTGTTCGTTTTGAACTCGTTTAAAAGTGTAGAGTGAGGATTTGTTTAGTCAGGATGGCGTCCGCTCGACAAGACTACGTCGCCCCGTGGTGGACTTACTGGCTTCACAACTTCCCACACGTTAATTTCCATTTCCAAGCAGTTGATAGTGCCTTTAAACCGGGGGAAGTAAACTACCACCAGGTCAGTTTAATATCTATTTACTTCACACATTAATTAAAAGTATGGTGAATGTGACAGAATTTAGCTAAGTGGTTATTTTTCAGTAAAATGAAGCACGTTCTGGTTTCACTGGGTCTCAGGAGAGAGCGCGTGACTGCCTGCCTGCCTCAGTAACTGGGCTTTCAGGCCAACTTTTTTTTTTTATCTGTAAAATAAAAATAGCTTCACGTGTGTTCTTACTATTTTTTTTATTTTTTTGTTTGAAAGTAAGGACACAGAAATAATTTCATTTACTTGGGTATTTTAGATATTGGAAAACATGGACATCTCGAAGCAAAAGGAGTTCTGTAGCTCCCCTGTTCATTTACATTCACATCCATTACAGATGCACATTTTATTTTCTCTCTTAAATTCTTGCAAGTATTTATTTATTTATTTTTGGAACGTTTATGCAAATGAAGCTTTGTCTAATTAAATATGCATACATTTGCATGCTTCATAAAATGTCTAGTATTTTTGTATGAAGTTGGAATTAGAATATCTTACTTAGTGCGAGGACACAGAAAAGTTTGCTGGAAAATCTTTTCTTCGTTGTTCAACTAACAGAACAGTATAAAATGTCATGTAAATCCAACCATAATCAACATTTTGGGGAATCATTATGGAATAGGAACGGAGACAACATTTCATGTATTTAGGTCATCTAGAAAGATTTTTGGTTTTGAATATATATATATATATATATATATATATATATATATATATATATATATATAAAACAGGTTTTAAAAAAATACAAGGTGGTTTAATGTGTTACACCGATGATTATGAATGCATGTATATCATAATGGCACTTAAATTGACATATAAATATCAGGAAATAAGCTTTTCAGGGATATAAGACATGATGTAGTTGAGCCAAGTGGGCGCAGCTTCAAGTCTGCTTCAGGACAATGCACTGTACACAAACAGGCAAATGATCACTGTAGTTTTTTATTACTACAGTGGAGTACTTTTATTACTACAGTTTGAGAAATGTTATAGAAGCAGTTTATAAAAAATCGGAAGGAAATAAATGTGACCAAAAATTTCTACGTGTAGTGTCTTGCCTTAAGAAGAAAAGTAAGAGGTTGGTCCTAGATCTGCGCAAGCTGTTAACCCTAACCCCAGGCCATATTTATGTTTATATGGGAATAAACATTGAGTCATCCTCTTCAGTATCTGGGACAGAAATAAAAAAAGAAGGCATTCCAAATAACTAAGCATTGCTGTACGAAAACAACAAGCACGAACCACTACATCACAGGTCATAAACCGTGTCAGTTGACAAAGAGCAGATAATACTGAATAGACAAAATATTTAAAGGAAAATCCACACACTATATGGCCAGAGGTATGTGAATACCTGACCGTCACGCCTATACGTGGTTCATGTGTGGTTCTTCCCCAAACTGTTGCTGAAAGTTGGAAGCACACAGTTGTGTAGAGTGGCTTTGTATGTTGTAGTATTACAGCTTTCCTCCACTGCAACTAAGAGCTTGAGACCAAACCTGTTCCAGCACGATAATACCTCTGTACACAAAGCGAGCTCCATGAAGACATGGTTTGTGAAAGTTGGTGTGGAAGAACTCGAGTGGCCTGCACAGAGCCCTGACCTCAACCCCACTGAACACCTTTGGGAAGAACTGGAACACTGGCTGTGTGCCGGCCTCCTCACCTGACATCAGTGCCTGACCTCACTAATGCTCTTGTGGCTGAATGGGCACAAATTCACACAGCCATGCTCCAAAATAACGCACAAAGCCTTCCGTAAAGATTGGAGGTTATTATATCAGCAGGTGGGTTGGTGGGTTAGGGGTTTTGGAGGCACAAACTCTGGAAGGAACTGTTCAAAAAGCAAATATGATTGTGATGGTTAGTGTGCATCAAAAGTATAGATTGGCTATGATATTTTTGGTGTTCAGTATTTGCATCTTTAATGTCGCACCAGAGCAAGTCTGTCACCCAAAATCTTCCACTACTTGTTTATTACATTAGTCTCCCATGCAAAACAAGTGCAGACTTCACCAAACGTGTTGTAGTTCATCACGTATGGTTAAGGTTAGAGAAAATAGTATGCAGGGTGTAAATTCTATTTTTGGACAAATTATATATTGAAGTTAATTTAATGTTGCATTACTGCAGTACAGCTACCTAGCAACGTCCAATTTCTCTGAGAAGTAATTTATCACAGAAAACGGTCTGCTTCCAAGAAGAATGAGAACTGAATCTGACTATAAAGCAGAGCTTTACTGTACATGCATGAAGCTTTCCACTAATCCATCTTATACAGTAGGCTGCTGCTTTACATTAAGCCATTTTAAGCCTTTTCCTTAAAGCTTATACACTGTACATGGGCAGTCACCAGACACATTTACTTATAAACATGCACAAGTCTATTTGCTTTAACTTGATACATATATTCATATACCACAGTTCTGTTTGGTCAGAAAGTGTTGATTAATTTTCTCTAACAGCAGCTCTGAGAAAAATTGTGTTAATTTCCCCTTTCTATAGAGACTTTTGAGACACCCTGTAGTTGACGCTAAGGTTTATAACCACAGGTCTTTGGGTGGTTTTTAATCTTTGTTATGCCCTTCCTCTATATACTGTCTCTCTGTGTTTTTGTTGGTGTTTGTGTGTGCATTTTCACCCAGATCTCCCTGTAACGGTGTTGTTTAGATAGGTTTTAATGTGTTGTCATCATACCCCTTCCCCACTCACATACACTCAAGAGTTGCTGATTCTTGTAAGCATGTCAGTAAAGTAGATCCTTGAAGAGAAAGGCGCGATCGGACTGTAAGTGCAGTTAACACTGTGTTGGAGCTCAAAATTGCTCCCGCAACAGCACACCGAAGCTGTGAAAGAAATCCGATAGCATTAGTCCTTTTGTAGAGCAACTTGTTGATTTATGCTGTATTATACTACAATCGATTCCACTTTTGGCAGACAGCAGGTTTGAATACAAACCCCTTGTCCTTACACTTGAATGTGATGTTATTGTCAGTCTGATATTTTAATACATTTCTACAATATACACAGAAGGGAGGGAGCAAAACAAGTTACTTTTATTCCTCAAACACTCAACCAACAAACTATTTCGCACACCTGCAGGTGACAGATAGACACAAAAGACACAACCAAGTCAAAAATCAACAAGGAAAAACTCCTGCACTCTAACAGTACTTGTACATGTATTAAAAATAGCTTTATTCACAACGTTTCGGTCTCATGACCTTCATCGGGCATATACAAACAATCTGATTTAGACTTCATCGAGAAATGGAAAATCATGAAAAATAAATTTTGAGATAGGGGTTACCCGTCCGAATTTAATACATCCTTTCAAAAGACTCGTTCTGAGTTGTTGAAAAAGAAGACAAAAAAGTTTTAAAAGAAAACATTATTTTACTTTTATTACTTTTTAATCCAAGTCTTATTTGATAAGGTACATTTTTTAAAAGCACTGGCACTTGTTGTCTTCTGATCCCGAGTTAAGGGCTCTTTTTCAACACCCTCCGCTTATTGTATGCAAACAGGCTAAAAAATTTGAGAGATTGTTTAGCACATGCCCGGTTTCAGAGTGATATCTATAGTCCCATCTCAGAGATTACTTAGTCCTATACAGAATGGAAATGATCGATGTGGTAATTGTGCTCAGTGCAGTAATACATTCAAAGCATCCCTTTTTATGTCATCCAAGAACTGGTAAACAATATAGAATTAAGTCGTTCATTACTTGTGCTTCCACTCATGATGTCTATCTGATCCATTTGCCCTTGTGGTCTCGGTTATGTTGGGAAAACCTCACGCCATCTAAAACAAAGAATTAGTGAACATAAGAGTTCTATTAGAAGAAAGGATGTTAATTATCCTGTCATGGTCCATTTTCTTTCTTTGAGTCATGATGTTTCTTCCTTAAGCTTTTTTGGTAATGATAAAGTGAATGTGGCACCGAGACGGGTGATGTAAAAATGTTGTTACAGACATGAGTTATTTGGGATTGTTACTCTTCAGACTTTATCACCTATGGGCATGAACGATGAAGCATTGTTTAATGTGATGCTATAGAGTTATGTTTATTTGTTTATGACTATATAATATGTAAATTTTTGATGTAATCCTTTTATGTGACGTTGTGGTTACAATGATGTATTACGTCACTGATTGTGATTGGTAACGATGGATCATTTCAGTGATTGGTCATGTGTTGATTGTAAATGAGATTGTGTTGAGTAGATTGTTTGTATATGCCTGATGAAGGTCATGGAACCAAGACGTTGTGAATAAAGCTTTATTTTTGATACGTGTGCAAGTACTGTTAGTGTGTAGGATTTTTTTCCTTTTTGATTCCTCAAACAAATTGATTTAATCTTTACCAAACTGTCTTGCAGCATGACTTCAGTTCCACTTCAGTGAGTGTCTACATGTAACATTTATTTGTATTAATTACCAAACTAAATAACGGAAATGAACATCACAAGAGAAGAGAAAGTCTTTCATTTTTATTTACCTCTTAATCTCATAATTGTTTTCATTTTCGTTTCAGACTCTCTCGTTTAAACATGATGTTTATTTTATTTGAATTTTTTTTAAGGACTGTTTGGAGATTCAGCTTTGGATGATGCCACGTAACAGAGGCGGATGCAAGTGCAGATTTTCATTAAGGAAATGCAAAACTCGAAAACATAAACCAGATCAGGAGACACAAGGCAAAAATACATATACTGAGAGTTGAACTAAGGTACACTCGGCAACACACAAACACAACAGAAGCTAGACAATAAGAGGTAGAAAAACAGGGTCTGACACAGGTGAGGCTGATTGAGGCATGTGAACTGCTGGGGCTAGTGGGAAATGTAGTCCAGCGACGATTTCTGCATGAACATGACAGATTAAAACCATATCCATTCATTCATTTTCACTAGCCCTTTTATCCTGGTCAGGGTTGTAGTGGCAATTTCCTAGGGTCAGTTTAGCCCATTGTACACCTGTGAGCTTTGAGGAAATGGAGGAAACTGGAGAGCCTGGTCATTGGTAGTTCACTGGTTAAGACTGATTGGAAGGTCATGAGTTTAAATCCCAGCACTGCCAAGCTGTCACTGCTGGGTCCTAGAACAATCAATGCTCAATCCTCAATCAATCCTCAAACTTGCTCAGTTGTATAAATTTGAAAATTTTATAGGTAAGCCGCTCTGGACAAGGGCATCTGTAATGTAATGTAATGAAAACCATGGAAAAACATGGTTCATTGCATGAAGACTGGATGTGTTTGCAGTATTCAGATGTCCAGTTTCAGTGAATCTGTGGCCACCATAGCTGACAGGAGTAGAATCGGATGGGTCTTCTGCTGGTGTAGCTCATCTGCCCCAAGATTTGGCATGTTGTGCATTCTGAGATGCTTTTCAGCTCACCACTCTTATAAAGCATAGTTGTATGAGCTACTATAGTCTTCCTGTCAGCTCAAACTAATCTAGTTTGTACTAAAGAGACAGGTGAGTGTAAATAAGGTATGAAACCTCGGTTGTTACTAAAATTAAATGTGAGCTCACAGCTTAGTAAAAAAAAATAGGAACAAGGAAGGTAAAGTCATTGTGGTCAATGATCTCATTCCCACATGTTAACAAGTTATAGCCATGCACTGTTTTTGTTAAGAACGGATGTCTCCAGTGAGGCATCTTAAAACGCAACAGTGTGTGTTATGTTTATTGTGATTTACACACAGCATGTCTTCGGAGACAATAAACCTGGCCTCTGATAACAATAGGGTAAATAGCTCAATAGAGGTGTCAGGGTGCATGTTTGTTTGTCTCAGATATCCAGCTGCACAGTCATGTTTTCCAGTCTAGGACCACATCGTGGGCTTTGAAAATGTTACTTTGTAAATATCCTGCATCGTTGGATTTGTTTTTCTTCATGCTATTCATTTCAGTTCAATTTTATTTCTACTTTTAACAATGGAAATGGTTACAAATCAGCTTTACAGAAATCCAGATATACTATAGATGTAAATAGTGTAGATACTGTGGATACCTGACCTTCACACCCATACTGGATTTGGGTCTTCCCTAAACTAGTTCCCTAAAGCATTTCAATTTCCCTTCACTGGAAGTAAGAGGCCCAAACCTGTTCCAGCATGACACTACCCCTGTGCACAAAGCGAGCTCCATGAAGACAAGGTTGGCGTGGAAGACCTCGAGTGGCCTGCACAGAGACCTGACCTCAACGCCACTGAACATCTTTGGGATGAACTGGAATGCAGACCCTAGGCCTTCTGACCTTGCTAATGCTCTTGCAGCTGAATGAGCACGAATCCCCACAGCCATGTGCCAAAATCTAGTGGAAGCCTTCTCATAAGAGTGAATGTTATTATAACAGCAAAGAGGGACTAAATCTGGAACAGGATGTTCAACAAGCACATATGGGTATGATAATGAGGTGTGCACAAACCTTGGGCAATATAGTGAAGATTTAGATCCCTAATGAAGAAGGCACCTCTGACAGCGGCAAGGAAAAACTCCCTGAAACAACATGAGGAGGAAACCTTGAGAAGAACCTGACTGAAAAGGGAACAAGTCCTCTTCTGAGTGACACTGGATAGTTGGATTTTAAATTATTACTCATCCATAACTGTATCCTATAATGTCAAAATGAAAATTATATTATTGTAAAAAAAAAGAGGAATAATTTTATACACAGAGAAGTCGGCATTACGTTTAAAAAGCGATAATGATTTAGTCTGTGTAGAAGAGTATTGTCATCTATGTTATTAGAAATTGCACTATGATCAAACAACACCAGCATGGAGGCAACCGTGAGCAGAGGCCTGTAGTAGGTCATTTACCATTTTAAACTGCACTGGGTCTGTACTGAGCCTAGCTGCTGTGCTACAAACTTTTATAGATCTTGGAGATAAAGGGGAGGCTCGACAGTCCCTACAGACCTATATTTTGACAGCTGGCAAGAGTCAATGTCAAGTTTTTTAATCAGTGGTTTGATAACTGCTAATTTAAAGGATTTAGGTACATAGACTGTGCTTCTGTGGTTCTGTGGATAGCTCTCTAAGGTGGGTTTCACACTGGGCACATTTACTGCGGTCTGAATTCGAGTGTGATTGTTCCCGGCTCCCATAAATATCCCTGACCCCCCCAACCCCCCCAACAGCATTGATCTGGTTTCAGACTTACAGTGCCCTCTACAATTGTTTGATATCCATGCTCGCATGGATACAAAAAAATGCAAACAAAACACAGGTTTATCAAAAAAATTATTTGTTAAATATAGGTGTGCAACAATTATTGGCACCCCTATGAATTCATATGAGAAGTATATTTGAAGTATATTCCCAGTGATATTTTACTTTTTTTTTTTAGTACACCCGGGTGACTAGGGACAGGAAAGTGTTCAGCCATGACATCCTGTTTCACAGGGGTATAAATATGAGGTAACACATAGGCCAAATTCACTTAGTCATTAATAACAATGGGTAATACCACGGAATATAGCTGTGATGTGCAGCAAAAGGTTGTTGAGCTTCACAGAATGGCAAGTGGCTTTAAGAAAATAGCACAAGCATTGAAAATGCCCATTTACTCACTCATTGTGACAGAGACAGCTCCGGTCCACTTCTCAGACCCCTTTTTTTCCCCTCCCAAAAGCACCTAGTGACAAATCTAGCAACTATTTGGGCAAACGTTAACTACATTCCGTAGAAGAGAGTGGCCAGTGCTGCCCCGAGAGCGCGAGGTCAGGCTTTCCCGCTGCAGACACACCTCTCTCTGCGACTACTCTGTTCAGTGAGGGGCAGAGAGGAGCAGCACAATCATTCACTTCTAACTTTCTCTCTGAGTGATCATTTTACATATAGCCGAAATCACAGCACAGCTGTTGTCAAACAGAAGTAAAGGCCTGACACTAAGCATAATGCAAGAGACCAATACGACATGATGACATAATGAATATGTTAATTAGCGGGTGGAATCATCTAGCGACGTCTAGCAATTTTCCATTGAAAGTCGTTGGCAGCAGTGCTCTTGTCAGTCACACTGACATTATGGTGAAGACGAAGCAATGCCTGGGAAATGGAAATTTAGTCCAGCCATGCAAAGACATGGCAAAAAGGCACCATATGTAAATTGGTTGTGAGATGTGTGTGTGTGTGTGTGTGTGTGTGTGTGTGTATGTATATATATATATATATATATATATATATATATATATATATATATATATATATATAACGAATATATTTGAATGACATCGCTTGTATGGTCCTTGAAAACAAACAAACAATTAAATAAATAAATAGTGCTTGAAAGGTCCCTGAAAGTCCTGGAATTTCATTATGAAGCATCTGTGCGAAGCCTGACAAATTAGCCGTATTTGATCGTGAGTGAGTTCATTTCCAAATTCAGTTATTTATTCCTGATGTTGTGTTCATTCTTAGTACTCTGAGGACAATTTCCATTTGTATGATTTCATTGCTCTAGGAAACAAAAGATGAAATATGTGGCATATTTAATTAGTTGCTTGTATGATTGTTCATTAGTTTTTCCAATAGCAAGTTATTCATTCCCATTAATAATGTATTGAGAGGAAAATCTGGTTTGTCTGTTTTCATTTATATCAATGTATTTCTGTAAACTTGGGTAATTTCATAGATTTGAATTATGATTTAACGCAATGTTGCATGGTATAGTGATACTACTTGGTATCATGATACTTCAGCTGATATGGTATCGTACGATAGGTTAATGGTATCATGTCAACCCTATTATGAGCAGCAGTGGACCTCTTCTATGTCCCCCGACGTTCCCCTGCCTCTCATGGTACACGTATTTTGTGGACAAATGATGTCGTCATCGGCTAAAAAACATGCGCAGGTTACTTTACTTCCTGAACAAGTGCGAACCCGAGTACGAGTGGCGTTCACATTCACGGGAATCGCGGCACAGTTCCAGCGCAACCAAACTCAGACCATTTCCTACAGGCAGTCTCGGGTTTGGTACCGCAGTGCGCTTCCTGGTCCACAGGACAGCTGTCACCTTATCAAATTTTCATGCAAACCACGCTCTGTTTCGGACTAGACTGCCAGTGTGAAAGCCCCTTTAGTTTGAGTCCCAGTGATACATCCATCGTACCCCTTTGTGATAGTTATTTTGATCCAAAAATGCATCATGCCCTGCTTGATATAATGACTAAAATCATCAGGCAATTATGATGCCTCTTGTTGAATATTGATAGCAGCTTGTCAATCAGCTTGTCACATACTTTGACAAAAACTAAAAACATGTTGCATTTATTAGAATGCATTTAATATGGATACAAACAAAAAAAGCTTAACCAGGTAAGTAAGAAAATATTATTTGTTCAAAATGTGCATGCCATTTGCAAAACTCTCAAAATATCAAGGTGTTGGAATAATTTTGCAAGCGACTCCATTTCCAATATCAGCAGAGTTTAAAAAAAAAAAAACAACAAAAAAAATTTCTATCATGCAGCCTGAGCTGCTTTATTAGTGCTGCTATGTGCTGGTGTAATAGCAGGAGTGTGATGTAATTGACATTAGAGGAATTCACAGCCCGGTATAAAAGACTTCCATTCAGATGTGCTATCACTCGGTAATTGTTTTATAGTTTAGTCTGATCGAATGGATACTGTGGCTGCAGGCCCCTAATCAGAGGTTTCTCTTCGCTTATTTTCAGAATTTGCTTCATCGCTCTGTCTTTTGTGCACCTCTCCTTCAGGGTGCAGTAACTCAGAGGTCACAAGACCGTAGAACTATTTTACTTTGCTCATGTTATCACATGACTCTCTGTTTTGAGTGATCTTCTGGTCATTTCTCGTTTGCCTCAATGCATATAGGTTTCCATAATATTGTGAAAGTGCTCTTTAGTCATCCTTAAAACACACACACACACACACACACACACACACACACACACACACACACACACATGCAGCATTAATCACATGTAACCTGTTAAATATGTCTTCTCAAACAGCTGATAACTGTGTGTGTGTGTGTGTGTGTGTGTGTGTGTGTGTGTGTGGTGTGCTGTTTTTTTGTAGTCTCTGATCTTTCTGGCGTGCATGGCAGCTACGGGCCTGGGCTTGAGCCTGTTGCTGCTGGGTATCTATTTAAGTTGCCTGTGCTTCTGGCGTAGGAAAGAGGCAGAGGAGACCAAGAGGCCTGACACTTGCTGTGTCACATGGGCCGCCGTGATCACGGGCCTGGTCATATGGTAAGTAAATCTGTCTCACTTTGTAAGGGTATGTGAAGGAAAGAAGGCTCGGATACATGACTACAGAGCTGGACAAATCCCAAATTCTCTGAAATGGTAGAAATACACAAAGAAATGTGTGTATAAAACGCTTGCATCCAAATACATCACAATTCAATGTGCACCTCAGTCTGTAGTGAAGCAAGTGGCAGGACTCAAACCTCACGTTTGTCACCTCACCAAGAAATATATCAAAACCCTAGGAGTGTGCTGAGCTGTCACTTACCTGCTTCTCAATGTACAGATAGCCCGGATACATAATCTGCTTGTCCCAGGCACATGGGTCAGAGATTTTTTCCCTCGTATGTGGTATGTATTATAGGAAAATCAGAATTGAAGTAAAAAACAAATCATTATAGGAAAATAATCAACAATGCACAAAGGTTTTTTTTTTTTTCCTTTTAAAGTATGGGATTAGATTTGTGCCAAAAATATTGAAGGTAACTTTTCAAGAAGTGAACAAATAATATACAATGAAAAAGAAGAAAAACCCTCTGAAACTGAAAACAGTGAACTGTTTGAAGCCAATGAGACTAAAGCGCTGTTAAGCCCGCTCACTCGTGAGATTTGTGCCAGAGCGTAAGTGAAAACTTTGAAAGCGTAAATGAAAACTCTGCCAGCGCATTCGTAAACCACGCTTAGCGAAAACGAAGCTTAGAAAACTGTTAACAAAGAATGCTGTGTATTTGAAGACTAGGATTAATTTTTGCCACTGAGTTCACTGTTTTCAATTTCAGACTGTTTTTCTTCTTTCTCATTGTATATTGGCACAAATTTTATTCTATATTAAAGCACATCAGTTTGCCAATGATTACAATTTTTTATTTATTAATGAAGAACACATTATACCTTTTAAATGTTTATATTTACAGGTAACGTTACATGTGGAATGTCCACAATACACATTTGTTCCTGTTATCACTTACCTTATAACAGCTATAAACATTCCCTCACCAGCCAGCTTTTTCCTCTTTCTTGAAATAAATAAGATGTAGCTTGTCATGTTCACAAAACAACGTTATGTGGACGGTCCTGTGGAGGAATAATTACAGACTGTTACAAAACTGACAAAAATAAAGCTGCAACAACTAATCAATAATAATCGAGTATGAAAATCGTTGTCAACGAATCTCACTATCGATTAGTTGGCCTGTGCACGGCGGGTTTACTCATTACGTTAATTCTGTTCCGAAAACACGCATCGGAGTGTAAATACTAAAGTTGTGTCCCAAATGATGCAATATACACTTACACTGTACACTCTACCGTCTAGTGCAGTGTTTCCGCGGACCCTAGTGGTCAGTAATAATAATAATAATAATGTATATATATTTTTTTGTTAAATGAATCAAAATATATTCAGATGAGATGTTTTAAAATGAATCACTTTGGTTATTCGCGTGCATTCACAAATATCACGTTAGCTGAGCTGACGATCGTTCATTGATGGATTTATTTTAAATTTATCTACAAATGAATTGATAAGTTGCCCCTACGATGGATTGGCACCCTGTCCAGGGTGTACCCCGCCTTGTGCCCGATGCTCCCTGGGATAGGCTCCAGGTTCCCCCGCGACCCTGAAAAGGAGTAAGCGGTTGAAGATGGATGGATGGATGGATGATAAGTTGCAAAAACCTATGAGTGGTAGACAAGTTCAAGTGTCACATTGATGGATAAAGTAATCAAAAGATAATTCAGAGAGTCAAATTAAATATCATACCAACAATAAAATGTAATTATTTATGTATTACTTTATAGATGCAAAAAAAAAGCACAGTCCTAAATTAACAATATATATTCTGCTGTGTGTGTGTGTATTGTCTTCTTTTCAGTCTTATATAATTGGTAAAGTTTTAGTGGTAATTTTATGTTTGTAACACTCAGTTTGTGGATTTTATTTTAAATAAATGAAAAAATGGTACTGGAAGTTTGCCCTGGATTAATCGAAAAATAATCGGCCAACTAATCTATAATGAAAATAATCGTTAGTACAGACCTAGTTAAAAGTCTCCTTACAGAAAGCTTCAACATATCTTATTATGTTTTTATTAATGTGTTTAATATAAATTAAATAACACAGTCGTTTATTAGTGTCTTCGACACAAGTCTCTGTAAATGAGTTGTTTCTATCGAAACAACAACATATTAGAATAGGTGCATTAATACACTGTAACCCTGTGATATTAAATTACAGCTGTTACCATTGTCAGAGCTGCTGTTATAGGAAATCACTCAACACCTTCTGACCAATCAGATTCGAGCATTCAACCATGCTGCGATATTAAGTGAATAGTATTTGAGAGAAAACAAACATTTAGATATTAGATAAGTGTAGTCTGCAATAATGCATCAATTTTATATACACCTTTATATGAGGTGGTATTTCTGGTTCTGTTCTTTTTGTATGAAAACGTAATGCTGAAAATGCAAAAATGCTTACAGAGTTGGACAGCAGCACAGTAACTGAATTCATATTTTCACAGAATGTGTGGATTTGTCTGTGCTTGAAGATGAATATTTTAGTTATAGGGTCATGAGTGTCAGCTGCAGATTAGTGTTCAGTTTTGGCGTATAAAGATGCAGTAAGACCTGCCATGCCCTTTTTTACTTGTTGAGAAAATTAGTGAGGATGATAATAATGAGGGGGAGGATAAAACATTAACCTGTGAAATGTCATGTGGGCCAGCGGATGGATATTTATGTACAGTATTCGTAAGGATAAGGAGATAATTATGCTAAGGGATGAATTTGCAATGCTGCAGTCATTTGTAGGAAAGTGGGAAAGATTCGGTTTTAAACCAAATGTTCTGGCTAACATCTCATTTGAACCTCTCAATCTTTGCTTATCTTATTTGCTTATTTCCGAGGATTAGGTCTAATGTGGGAACAGTGAGCTTCTGTACTCCTACTCTTATACAGAGTATCATGCATCAGGGCTGCAGCTGTCACTTTGATGGAATAGCCTCCTCCAGACTTATGATTCACTACGCCCAGTACTGCAAACTAAAATAGTCAAAGATGAGGGGAAAAAAAAAAAAGAACGTCCCATATTATACCTGCACTGGACCTGGATAGTGCTGGGCAATTTAATAGGTGTGTCTGAATACACAAACCATAAAAATGCCTAAGGTTCCCCCCCTAGGAGAAGTGGTGACTGGAATTAAGTGAGGACACAATGTCCTTGGTTTGAGTAGTACTCAGAAAGACATCAGCAGAGATCTACAGAGGTCAGTTTCTCTTGTGGTTCATGCGCAGGCGATTCTTGAAACTCCCCTGACTATTTTGGTTTTCCTTCCTTACTAGCAGTCACCATTTCTTTACAGCTCTAATAATATCAAACCAGAATCTCATAACGGTTTCAACACACTGCTCGCATTACGGGGTTTTCCACGTTACACCGAGTTTTGACAAAGTGCCTAATTGAATTGCGGAGGGTTCGAGTTAATCTTGTGACAGATTTCTGAAAGAATCTTTCTGCAGTTAACATTCCACCTCTGAACACAGAGCTCCTTGTGGTGTTAAGTGCCGCAGCGTGATGCTGCTTAGTAAAGAGGGTCTCTATCTCTGGCAACCATATCATGACACCGGAAGCAACTAAAGCATGGTTTATATTGTGTTCGGTTTATATGGTTTATATGCACCTTCCCTAACGAACTATGGAAAGCTTCATGCATTTTATAGTGTTTCAGAACAGTGGGAGGTTCTTAGCTGTCCATCAAACAAACGGGCAGGGCAGGAAACAGTAAGGCGTTATATGTATAGTGTGTAAAAAAAAAAAACAGCCTTTATTGTAAGATGGGGATGAGACATGAGGATGTTGCTTTTTTTTTTCTCTTGCAGGCAACCTATTTTTATCCAGTAGTTTAAACACATTCAAGATACATTAAGAATATAAAAATCCATATCTTTTAATTTTTCATATGTAATTGATGTAATCTAAGCATTACAACTTTAATCTTGATAGTAAATGAACCAATGCTAAAGGTGTGTTAGACAGACCTCAGGTTTAATGAAGCAAACTTAAAGTATAGTGTAATATAGTATATCCTTTCTGCTCTCACGAGACTAAACGGTTCTGGAGTTTAAATGTGAAATTTTGCATTGGTGTTCTTAGTGTTTTTCTATACGCCTGAAGCCTCATTACATATTCATCCTAATTCCTTGCTAATTTCTTATTATCTCTGTAGCTGCAGGACAGAGAGGTCCAGGGAGTGGTGAGTTAGCTGCCCTCAGAGCTCTGATGATATAACCAAACCCATTATGTGCAGAGATGGCTGAAAGCCCAGCTGCAGGAAACGAGGACTTTTCTCCAGCCTCTGATCTTGTGCTGCCCTCCAAAAACCAAACAGCGGCTTAGTGTAAGGACATATAGTTCAGGCACTTTTACTTTCTTCGTTGTGTTCATGCACATTTACTGAACACATGAACACATGAACACAGGCCCAGACGGTTCGTTTCCCAATTTCCCATCTATTCATATTCCCAGTAACTGCTAATTGAATTACTTAGGGAAATGTGCAGGCTTTAAGCGAGAGGTAATGTAATGAAACTCTTTCACTGTTGGCTGAGGGAGCAGCAGTGAATATGGAGAACTCACTAGCACAGGCTGAAGGTGGCTTAGACACAGAGAGAATGTGACATCCATCATGATTAGCAGGCTACAGAGACAGGATGGTCGTCTACACACACACACCGCTCCCTGTGAGAGGATATGTAACAGGCAGAGGACTTCTCTTGCTGCTCCCACCCACTTTGCGGAGGAGATCTAACAGCAGGGCTGCATGGTCCATCTGTTCAGTCTCCATTGTCCTCTCATGGATGTCCTGTGTTTATGTTATCTGCGACTTTAAACCACATTTATTCTTAACAGTGTGAAACCGACAAAAGTTTGTTTTTGTGTCTTTGTGTTTATGTCATTGTAACGTGTCTGTTTGTGGTATGGACGGGTGTCTAGCGGTTTTCCAAAAAGTTTCTATTTGTTCAGTTTCATTTTCGCTCGTTCACAATGGTGTACCTGTTCACTTTTGTTATATTAAGATACACTGTCAGTCATGTGGCAGCAGCACAATGCATAACAATTGGAAAAAACATTACACGACCTTTCTTTAAACTGGTTTTTGTCTAGTTTTGGTGAACCTGTGCCCATTGTAGCCCCGGATTCCTGTTCTTGACCGAGACGAGCGGACCCCAATGTGGTCTTCTGCTGTTGTAGCTCGCCACCTCAAAGTAAACTGTGTTATACATTCTGAGATCCTTTTCTCCATGGTTGTAAAGAGTGTTTATCTGAATTACAGTAGACTGCCTGTCAACTCAGACTAGTCTGGCCATTCTTCTCTGGCCTCTCTGATTAACAAGGCATTTCCATCTACAGAACTGCTGCTACCTACCTGGTGTTTCCGCACCATTCTGCGTAAATTGCAGACTGTTATGCGTGAAATTCTAAGACTCAGCAGTTTCTGAAATACTCAAATCAGGCACCAACAACTATGCTACGGTCAAAGTCACCGAGATCAAATTTTCCCCATTTTGATGTTTGAGATGAATTGAAGCTCTTGACCTGTATCTGATTTTATGCATTGCGCTCCTGACACATGATTGGCTGATTGGATAATTACATACATTTATTTTATTTTTTTTAAATTTGCCTCTTTCAAACTTATTTATGATAAAATAAAATTAACTGGGACTACATAATTTACAGTAATTCTTTGCTATCAATATGTTTTGCAGTACAGTGCGTCATTACTATGAATAAACATTACAGTACAGAAGCTGTAAAGATGAATTACACTATTTGCCTGGAACTCTGATGCCTGTAAGTTACAGGGAAATGTTTTACAGTGACTTCTCTTCCTTCCTTTGATAATATTTTGTGATGGGAAACACAGTTACTTGAATAGGGCATGGTTAGTTCTGGATTTCGATTAGTATGCATACCACACTGAAACCGTGCTGGTCAGAGTAAATATTATCTACACCCATTAAAAGTAATTCATGAACGACCACCTTCCCTTTTCCTTTTTTGTGAAAACCGTACCAGTGATGTGATTCATAGTGGTTGCACGTGAGAATCTGCTTATTACTTGTGCCACCGAGTTAAGTGCTAGACCCCCTAGATACACAAAATGATGTCATCAGTCATGCGAATGCGCGGGTAGCTTTCGGGTAGCAAGGGACAACGAGTAATAATTGAAGGCGCGGGGTGATATTTATCCATGGAGGATATGGCTTCTGGGAAGGACCTCTGAATGTATTTTAGAATTTATTTGATTAGAAAAAGAAGAAAAGAGAATTTTAAGTGCCATCTCAGTGCCTCTGAGGTATGTTGTGATTCAACAGGCAATACTTTTCCAATAGTAGGAGAGGTTAATCTAGTAATCAGTTTTTTTCACAGTTTTGAGAGATAGCATCTTCTCCAAAAGTAATACACAGAAGCAGCGAGAGGCACCAAAGAGCATGGAAGGATAGAGCAGGATGAGAAAGACTAAGACCACACGAGACCAGATTTCATCCATCCATCCATCCATCCATCCATCTTCTACCGCTTACTCCTTTTCAGGATCACGGGGTAACCTGGAGCCTATTCCAGGGAGCATCGGGCACAAGGCGGGGTACACCCTGGACAGGGTGCCAATCCATCGCAGGGCACAATCACATACACACTCACACACCCATTCATACACTACGGACACTTTAGACATGCCAATCAAACTACCATGCATGTCTTTGGACTGGGGGAGGAAACCGGAGTACCCGGAGGAAACCCCCGCAGCACGGGGAGAACATGCAAACTCCACACACACAGGGCCCCGGCGGGAATCAAACCCCCGACCCTGGAGGTGTGAGGCGAACCACTAAGCCACCGTGAGCCTGACCAGATTTCATGCAGACATTAAATCTTACAGGTAGTTGGGTTTGTGCCTTGATACTGTAGTTCAGTCTGTGGTGGACCTTGTGCTTTATGATCCACAGGTGGATGAACATAACTGTAGTAGAGTTGCCTAAGTATATCCAGGAGAGACATAAAAGACAGACCTATTCCTTATTACAAATGACCAGTTATGCTAATGTGAATGTCTCGGAGAACATGTAGAGCCAGCTATATTATTGTATGACTAAAACGAGCTTCATGAGTATTAAATGTGTTGGCTCAGTGGTTAAAGGCTCTGTGTTACTAATCAGAAGTTCAGGAATTCAAGCTACCACAGTTGGGCCCTTGGGCAAGGCCCTTAACCTTCAACTGCTCAGTTGTATAAATTAGATAAATTTAAGTCGCTCTGTATAAGGGCGTCTGCCAAATGGCGTAAATGTAAATGTTACAGTTCTACAATATTTTATTCAGTTTGAATGAGGATTCTTTTTTTGTGAAGGGATTGTATACAAGAAGTTAACAGTTAGCTTATCGTGTAAAAATTTCAGTACACAACATGTGAAAAAACTGGAAAAGCCTTTGTTAGAAAATGTACCTTTTTTTTCTCTCTCAGTTCTGCAGTAGGAGTGGGTTTCTATGGAAACAGTGAAACCAACGATGGCGTCTACCAAATGACCTATTCACTCTATAACACCAATCACACTTTGGCTGGCATCGATAGCCAGGTAAGAGTGTGCTTCATTTGCTGCTTCATATTACTGTGTTGCCTGAGGGCTAATAATGCACAGACAGTACACACACACACAAACACACACATACACACAAACAAATACACACAACACAATACAACCAAGTCATTTATAGAAGTTTTTCTCTCTGCCACTACACTCACCGGTAACTTTAATAAGAATACCTGTACCCCTTTGCTTCATGTAATGTGGCAGCAGCCCAATGCATAAAATCATGCATATACAGGTGAAGAGCTCCAGTTAATATTCAGATCAAACTTCAGAATGACTTCAGTCGAACACAGTGACTTTGACTGTGGCATGATTAATGACAGGCTGGTTTGAGTATTTCTGCTTACTGTATCTCCTGCCATTTTCACACACAAGGATTTACATAGAATGGTGTGAAAACCAAAAAAAACATCCAGCGAAGCAGGTGGAAAGTGCTTGGAGACCCGTCTGTTTCAAGCTGACAGGAATGCTACAGAAACTGAAATAACCTCTATTTACAAGTGTAGGGAGCAGAAAAGTAGCTCAGAATGCACTTTGAGGTGGACGAGTTACAACAGCAGAAAACCATATCAGGTTCGGCTCGTGTCGGTCAGGGACAGGAATCTGAGGCTACAGCGGGCACAGATTCACCGAAACTAGACAAAGTCCAGTTTCGAAAAAGACATTGCAGTGTTTTTCCAGTCGTTATGCATTGCGCTGCTGCCACATGACTGGCTGAATGGATAATTGCATGAATGAACAGGAATATAGGTGCTCCAGTGAGTGTATATGTGTGGGTGTTTGTATGTATGTGTGTATGTCAGATAACAGTGTATTGATTCACTTCTGTTCTGTAGGGATGTAACCAAATAGAAATACATTATTTCAAATGAACAGATAATGTGTTCTAAATAGATACAAATATAAATAGGTGGCACACAAGCAGGAGGTTTTTACTTTCTTGCAGGCACAAGTAAGTGGTCAGATTTGAAGCTGTCAAGAGACGAAGGAAGATGTTCCTTGTTCCTTAAATGCATTTACATTGTTTATCCATTCATCCTTGTAACTGCTTGGTGGTTTCAATTAGGCCACAAGTTTGTTTATATTTTGGGAAATAGAACCAACTAAATACATATCGTGAGCAGATTGAAACAAAAATATCTTTGTGAGAGCGATTTAAAAAAAACAAAAACCCCAGTCTTCACAGTTATGATCTTGGGTGATATAGCTGAGGTTGAGGAACTCTCAGAGCCAGGATTCACACACCATGCCGACAGAGCCGGCATTTCTACCTCTGGGTTGTTTTCCACAAAGTGTTTCCAGGAGCAAGGTAGGGTTCATCCATCCATCTATCCATCCATTTTCTGTACCGCTTATCCTACAAAGGGTTGCGGGGAGCCTGGAGCCTATCCCAGGGAACTCGGGGCACGAGGTATGGGGTGCCAACCCGTCCCAGGCCACAATCACACACTCTCACACACATTAACACACTACGGACAATTTGGAAATGCCAATCAGCCTACAATGCTCGCAACCCAGGAGGTGTGAGGCAAATGTGCTACCCACTAAGCCACTGATGGTAGGGTTCATATTTAATTCAAATATTTAATGAATTTAATTAAAAAAAAAAGAAAGACTTTCAATAAAAAGAAAGACTTCTACTTTCAGTGTATGGATATTTGGAGCATTAAGTGTACAAATACAGAGAGTGAATTGCATTACTCCTCCCACTGTTTTGTGACAGGTTATAGTCCATGATACACACTCAGGAGTGTGTTGCGGGACACGTCCTGAAACATTTCCAGAATATTTCTGTCACATAGTACACACCCTAAACAAATTGCCCTGAACAAATTACCCTGAACACCCTAAACAAATTTAATCTGTAACAATCTTTTTTTAACTTGTCCACAGACTTTCTGCCACAGGACAAATTCTACACCTTAAAAATTCGTTAAAAATAAACTAGTTTCATAAGAAGCTTCAAGGTTCCCTTGTGAAACAAAGAACAAATGAAGAATAAAGAGCAAAAAAAAACATGAAAACCCAGAATAAAGAAGCTTGTGTTGTAGTGAGACGTTCTAACTTTCAGGGAAATTCCACTTAAAAGCCTTGATTCCTCCACGTATCTCTCATATATTAGTTCCTTGTTTTGAACTACAGTATGAAGCAAGCCATCATATGACATGTCTGAAATGATTTGATTAAAAAGAAAGTGAATGTTCTTGTTTAAATTATACAGGAATGGAAAAATCAAATAACAAAACGTTATGTGACTGAGAGACAACTGAAACAAATATGATATAAAAAACCCCAACATTTTTTACAGTGAAATTTCCATTTAAAAAACTGCCTCTAGACTGAGATGAGAGAATTCTGTCTTATCTCAGCTTTCTTCACAGATGTCTGGACTGTGTGATAAGCTGATGGGTATCTCTGGGGCACCCATCCTCTCTCACAGCCTGTTCAATGGCTGTGTTGTGTTTTCAAGCCCCAGACTCCAGAACTCATTTCTTTTTTTATTCAGAGCTTGAGGTACTTTTTAAAAGCAGCTAACTTGCAGCAGTATTTTGATCCGTGGCCCTGGTTGGATTCATAGGAAGTGCCATGGAGAAATGGCTGAACTCCATTCAACTTTCGATCTCTTCACGAGTCTGCCACTGGCCGCTGGAGTCACGGCAGCCTTTACTCCCTGACATCTGTGCACTGTGATCTAAGGCTTTGGCGTTGCTTTCCAGCTGACCATACTCATGGTTTTGTATCTTAAACACCCTCCAAGGCTGAGGACAGTGTTATCAGTCAATTGGGCAAGTGAAGTGGACAAAACATAAATCAAGTCTGAATAAATCACACTGAGCTGAGCATGAGAGCTAACTAAAGTCACGAGTGCGGAGTTGATTTGTAGTCTGATGAATGTACTTAGTTGTAACTGAGTTGTTGTGATGATTTTATGAATGACAGTTTTATTTGTGTTACAAATAAAGCATCACAAAGATGATGTTATCTTCAGTACTCAGTTTTACAAGCACAGCATTTGAACCTAATCTAAAACCTAATCTATTAAGGAGCACAGAAACACTCTTTATGGGGACCTACGAATAAGACGTTGAAGATAAGTTGGAATTAGTCTCGGAGATTGTAAATGGAGGGAGGACACGAGCAGCCTAATGTCCTTCAGAAAGAAAGGAGGGACTGGTAAGTACAGATCAAGAGCTAAGCATAGGTAATGTTTACAAAAAGAGGGCATTGCGATACTTGAAAACATTTCCTTATACTTGTAGCACAATATCCGAGTTTGCTCAAAGAGTGCCGGATAAAAAGAAGTGACACCTTTAAAAACATCCTAATTTTTTGAAAAATGAACAAACTATTTTAATGTCCAGGTTGTGAGTAACAGTGGAGTCAGTCAGTGTAATAAAAGCACTGATGATACCAGTGATATGTCACAAAAATGATCGCAATATCAATATATAGGTAATGAATAAAACATGACAGGACTTACAGTTGCAGCTGATAAGCAGAGACAACAGATGTGATGTGGTCCGATACAAAGTGGAGGTGGATTACAGTGCCCTCCACTAATATTGGCACCCTTGGTATATATGAGCAAAGAAGGCGGTGAAAAATTGCCTTTATTGTTTAACTTTTTGAGCTTTTGTTAAAAAAAAAACAAAAAAACACAAAAATACTCTGATCTCATGCTCTCTGCTATCATATCAAACAATTGCAAACAAAATACAGGTTTATATTTAAAAAATCATTGTTAAATATAGGTGTGCAACAATTTTTGGCACCCTTTTAGTCAGTACTTTGTGCTACCTCCCTTTGCCAAGATGACAGCTCTGAGTCTTCTTCTGTAATGCCTGATGAGGTTGGAGAATACATGGAAAGGGATCTGAGACCATTCCTCCGTACAGAATCTCTCCAGAACCTTCAAATTTCCTCTTCAGTTCAACCCACAGGTTTTCTATGGGTTTCCAGTCAGGTGACTGGGATGGCCATAGCAAGACCTGGATTTTGTGGTCAGTAAGTGTTTTTGTGTTGATTTTGATACATGTTTTGGATCATTGTCCTGCTGGACGATCCAACCACGGCCCATTTTAAGCTTTCTGGCAGAGGCAGTCAGGTTTTCATTTAATATCTGTTGATATTTTATAGTCCATGATGTATCCTAACAAAATATCCAGGTCCTCTGGGAGAAAAACAGCTCCAAAACATTAAAGAGCCTCCACCCTATTTAACCGAGGGCATGAGGTACTTTTCCATATGGCTACCTCCCTGCTGTGCTAAAACTACCTCTGGTGTTTTATTGCCAAAAAGCTCTATTTTGGTTTCATCTGACCATAGAACCCGATCCCATTTGAAGGTCCAGTAGTGTCTGGCAAACTGAAGACGCTTGAGTTTGGTTCTGGATGAGAGTAGAGGCTTTTTTCTTGAAACCCTTCCAAACAACTTGGGCTGATGTAGGTGACTTCAGATTGTAGTTTTGGAGACTTTCTGACCCCAAGACTCAAGTAACTTCAGCAATTCTCCAGCTGTGATCCATGGAGATTTTTTGGCCACTCGAACCATCCTCTTCACAATGCGTTGAGACAATATAGACACACGTCCTCTTCCAGGTTGATTCATAACATTTCCAATTGACTGGAACTTCTTAATTATTACCCTGATGGTGGAAATAGGCATTTTCAATGCTTTTGCTATTTTCTTATAGCCGCTTCCCATTTGTGAAGCTCAACAACCTTTTGCCGCACATCACAGCTATTTTCCTTGGTCTTACCCATTGTTATGAATGACTAAGGGAATTTGGTCTACGTGTTACCTCATATGTATACCTCTGTGAAACAGGAAGTCATGGTTGAACGATTTACTGTTCCTAGTCACCCAGGTGTACTAAAAACAGAAATGATTAGTTCACGTCTCGAGTCTTCGGGTTCGAGTCGTTCATTTATCCCGTGACCGCCCCGTAGGCTGAATGCAGTGGGGCTGTGACGTGACGAACGAACGACTCGAACCCGAAGACTCGAGGCGTGAACGAGTCATTTCTGTTTCCTGTACAGAACCCATGGGGATGTTGCAGCGCATGCGCGGTCAAAAATGGACGAATCACTCTCTGAGGCATCTCGTTGTTCCCGAGTCATATTAAAGATTCGTTCAAAATGAAATCCTCACACAATCCTCTGTCCTGAAAATTGGAAACACATACTGACTGCCACTTGAGACTCCTTCCACAAGTGTTAAACAAACATCTTCTAATAGAAAGCTTTATGATATCAATGCTTATACATTATTCTTTCTTAAATAACATATATTTAATGTTTATTATTAGTCTTAGATTATGTAGATTATCTGGCATACAGGTCCTTGTGTATGAGCGCATTAATATAAACCTATCACTTAAATCACAGTCAGAACTAGTGTTAGAGCGGTTCCTTTATAGATAATTCAACACATTCTAACTAAAGAGTCGAGCATTCAACAGTGCTCTGCTGTAAATCATTATATCGCCCAGTCCAGTATTTCATTAACAAAACTTAATCTCATATGACTGAGACTGAACTATTTAAATGCATTAGTATAACATTGGTGTAGTTGCAATACTGTAAAATATTATTTGCTTTGTCATGGTTGGTAGATATAAGCTTTCGTAACCTATTAGCTATGTTAGCCTTGTGCCTCCAGAATTAAACAAAAAAGGTGGACTCTATAGACATTTTATTGAATTGGACAACATTTGGACTACAAGTAGAAAATTTCTTATCTTTCAAAGCCCTGCCAACATTTAGAACAACTCAATAGGCAGAGAGTTTGGTGCTTATCTGCCTTTGACAAATAGCTCTGCACTTTCTCTGTAACGTGACAACGTGAATATTTTGTACTGTTAACTTTAAGAGAGATTTAAAAAAAAGATATTCTGGTTAGAGGCTGGAGACTGTTTATAGCTGCTATAGCGTAAGTGATAACAGGAACATTTTTTATGTACATTTCACAAGTGTAAAAATGTAATATATGTAGTACTTTAATAAATAGAAGTTTTAATTGTTGGCTGATTGCTGTTGTATAGGAGCAATAAAACACTTGTGTTTTATAGGAGATGCTGTTATAGGAAAATAATTCACTTCAGGGTGTCAACGCATCACACCATCCCATCCTTGACTATTTTCATGACAGCACATTCCATTTTGGCTGCCAAAGAACAGCAGTAGTTATTTATCACATGATAATTACCCTTTATTGGTTTTTATCTCAGGCAGAATTAGCCTGAGATTATTTTAGATTGCAGGCTGATTTGTTAAAACATGCAGCTGCTCTAGTTGTCCAGCAGACATGCTGGACCAAAATTTCTTTGTCTCAGCCATCTCTCTTGGGCTTTAGCCCATATTTCTAAAATGGATTTGCGTATGGTAATAATATCCATTAGGAGATTATTCTGGATTAGAGTTTTTGAGAGGTTAGATAAATATGGCTCGCTCTGCAACATGCAGACACAAAAGGTTATTTGGATGCATGTATATGAATACATGGGGGTGGGGGGGGGGCACGGTGGCTTAGTGGTTAGCGCATTTTCCTCGCACCTCCAGGCTTGGGGGCTCAATTCCTGCCTCCGCCATGTGTGCGCAGTTTGCATGTCCTCCCCGTGCTTCGGGGGTTTCCTCTGGGTACTCCGGTTTCATCCCTCAGTCCAAATACATGCATTGTAGGCTGATTGTCATTTTCAAATTGTCCATAGTGTGTGAATGGGTGTGTGAGTGTGTGTGTGTGTGTGTGTGTGTGTGTTTGTGCGATTGTGCCCTGCGATGGGTTGGCAGCCGAAGCTCACCGTGACCTTTTGTAGGATAAGCGGTACAGAAAACGGGTGGAAGGATGAATACATGAGAAAAAAAGGGTGAAATGATGTGTGGTGAAATGATAAACACAAGATCTTTATGAGGCTTGACTCCAGATCCACAGTCTATTTCCCAATTCATCAGCTAACTGATGGCTCTCCTGGCTCTGTCCTCTTTCAGGTGACTGGCTCTTTGAGCAACATACAGTTACGGCTAAAGGAGCACCTGGCACGGCTGGATGAGATCTTTTCGCCTCGGCAGGACTACACCCAGACACTTCGCTTCATGCAGCAGATGGCTGACAATATCATCCGACAGCTCACTGCCATGCCCAACATCAGCCAGGCCAGACAGGACCTTGAAACAGTCGCTGATCAGGCCAGCTACATCGAGTACTACAGGTGACGTGCATGGCGTTAATGGGCTTAGTACTACTTCTTTATGAGTAATTTTTTAAAAGACTGCAATTTTAGTTGGCGTCAAGGTGGGTGGCATTGCCATCTCACATTACCAGGGTTCCGGGTTTGAGCCCTGGAGTTTTGCATGTTCTCCCTGTGTTTAGGTGGGCTTCCTCGGGTTCTTCTGTTTTCTCCCACCTCCCAAAAACATTCTGGTAGATAGACTGGGTATGCTAATTTGCCCCTAGGTGCAAATGTGTGCATGCATGGTGCCCTGTGTGTATTCCCAGCAGGGCTACAGATCCACCGTGACCATGACCAGAACAAAGCGCTTCCTGAAGCTGAATAAATGCAATCTGAGTCCTGGGTTGCTCAATGCAGTAGTCAAATCCTGCAAGTCTTACATCCATCGTGTTGTTCTTTTTTTTTTTATTTATCTCCGTTTAATTCTCCGGAGAGCACTACGTTAGTGTATAGTACGTGACCTGCATGTAATGGATTATAAGTCTGGTCACTGCGTTTCTCCATCACACATAAAGCTATTCAGAGTGCTATTAACAGCCACAGCTGATTTCTGGCCTGCAGACAAGCGCCATTAACTAGCACAGAATTATGTAGGAGTCACTTGTGCCATTGACCTTTATCCAGCCTTTAAAGCAGTCCCTCATTTCCACTGCCCTTTCAGAGCTGTTAGGCATGCCGAATTGAGTCATATATTCTCTGTGAAGATCGCATTCCCGCTTGTAGACTAGCGTGTTATGAACTAGCAGCGGGCTTATTGATGAAGGGCTCATGTTTCTGGTGACCGGAGGACTGCGGTATCGAGCGAGAATGTGCACACCTTCTTCCTCCATTACTCAGGGCAAATCGAATCAGCCAACTTCCTCAGTCTCTCTGTCTCAAGGTGTATGAGTATAGGATTGTGGCTTTATCTGCGTGCTATAGCATCAATGTAGATGTTCAAAATACCTGCAGCCATTACAATATAAATGATAAGAGATGAGTTGATTAGTTGTCTAGCTGTAATCAATTTGATCTACTATTTTGACCTGATAAACATGACTTCAAAGTAGAGCTGCAACAACTAATCGAGAAAATCGATAATAATCAATTATGAAAATCGTTGTCAACGAATCTCATTATCGATTAGTTGGTCTGCGCACCACACATTTACTCAATACATTACTTCTGTTCTGAAAACATGCTTCGGGAGTAAATACTAAAGTTGTTTCCCAAATAATGCACTATACACATACACTGTGCATCGTGTACTATACCGTCTAGTGCAGTGTTTCCGCGGACCCCTAGTGGTCAGTGGTGTAATTGCAGGGAGTCCGTAGGAAAGTTTTAAAAATGTTTAAATAATAATATATATTTTTTTGTTAAATGTATCAAAATATATTCAGATGAGATGTTTTAAAATAAATCAATTTGTTTATTCGCGTGCATTCACAAATATCACGTTAGCTGAGCTGACGATTGTTCATTGATGGATTTATTTGAAATTTATTTACAAATGAAATTATAAGTTGCAAAAACCTATGAGTGGTAGACAAGTTCAAGTGTCACATTGATGGATAAAATAAACAAAAGATAATTCAGAGAGTAAAATTAAATATCATACCAACAATAAAATGCAATTATTTATGTATTACTTTATAGATGCAAAGAAAAAAAAAGCACAGAATTAAACTACAGTCCTAAATGAATAATATATATTCAGGTGTGTGTTTGTGTGTATCGGGTTCTTTTCAGTCTTCTATAATTGCTCAAACAGTTGTGTAAAGTTTTAGTCTGAAGTTTATATTTGTACTGGAAGTTTGCGCCGCCCCATCCGATTAATCGAGAGAGAAAAAAAAGAAGACGAAAAAAATTGATTATGAAAATAATCGTTAGTTACAGCCCTACTTCAAAGTTATTCGGGAACTGGTTGTGTCAAACAAGGTGGCAGCAGTTGCTGCTGTACAAGCCAAGATGAATAAACACTCATCATAGTAGACACAGTCTCAGAGCGAGATGATGTCCATAGTGTCTGTTCTCTAGCTCATGAAATACTTGTGTCTGTGGATTTTCACTACTGAATTAATAAGTGATTAAAACACACACACACACTTGAAACTCCTGCTGGTGTATTATGCATTGAATCTCTTTTAAATAAAACACTCTGCTGTACATTTCAAGCTGGGGCTTCGTTCCTGTGAAAGAATAAGTGATATATAGTTTTATGGATGATTTGATTCTGCTTCTTTCAGATGGCTGATGTATCTCCTGCTGCTGATTCTAGACCTGATCATCTGTCTGGGATGCTGTTTGGGGCTGGCGAAGCATTCTCGCTGGCTGCTCACCCTGTGAGTGCTTCTCATGTTTCTGCATACTTACTGAGAGAGCACAGATCTCCTCCTCTGTGTCTGTAATATGCACTTACTGTCCTATACCAAAACCAGAAATTTTATGCATTTAAAAATATATATATAGAATAGAATAGAATATATATATATATATATATATATATATATATATATATATATATATATATATATATATATATATATTTTCTGTTCCTGGCAACGAAAGTGACATGCAAGTGTTCACATATGTTACATGTTCTAATTTTAGATGCCTTCTGTAAGACACAAATGACCCTTGTTGCTTCGTGTTGAAAAAGCGATATAAACAATGATCTATGGCAACAACAGGCACAGGCTCACCGGAAATGGACAGTTTGGACAAATTACAAGAACACTGATTGGTCTTTCTCCGATCTTTAACTGTCCAGTTTTGGTGAGTGTGTGCTTACTGCCTCAGATTCCTGTTCTTGGAGTCAGCTGTTGCAGTCTATCCGCCTCAAGCGTTCAGCGTTTTCTGTGTCCCACAGTTGCAAAGAGTTGTTATGTGAGTCACCCTGGATCTGGCCATTCTCCTCTGACCTCTCATCAACGGAGAATTTCCACATTTTTCTGTTTTTTTGGATTTTTTTTTTTTATCTCTCGCACCATTCTGTGTAAACACAGCACTTTTCAACAGTTTCTGAAATACTCCAAACAGCTATAACATTTTCCCCCATTCTGTTTGATGTGAACATTAACTGAAGCTCTTGACCGGAATATGCATCATTTAATGCGTTGATTGCACTGCTGCAACTTGATTAGCTGGTTGGATAATTGAATGAATAAGTCGGTGCACATGTATTCCTTATAAAATGGTCAGTGAGATGTTGTAAGTATGCAGATTCCACGTGTGTGTACCGGTTTGGGAACGCAGTATATGTCGATTGTCATGTTCTTCCTTTTACCACTAACAGATGAAGGGATTAGATAAGCAAACCAACGTTATTCTCAAGCACTCGAGGGAATAAAAAACCCCTACACACATGTGCTCAGTGCAGTCTTCAAGCATATACGTATCTAGCAGGTATTGTGGTTACCAACACTAAGGCAAAGCCTGCTTCCTGTCACCTAGCATCTTCAGCAGACGTGCACGTTTCTTGCAAGGCTGTCTTTTGTCTAAAGTTCATCTATTATTCATCAAAATAAGTTCACAGAGAGGCAACATACAGAGAGAGGCTACGGACATGTTCTCATTCTGAGAGCATAACTATGCGTTTGCATATGTGATCGTAAATAACAACAGTAAGTAATTAGCTGAAGTGAATATTTTGCATCTTCAAACATTAAGGTGAAACGTTACCCCAGCTAAAATAGGGTTACTCTTTTATTTCTATCAAAATAGGGATTTTCGTTCATTCGGCTGATTCATTTAATAATGTTTTCCTTTGCTATCAGTGGATGTCACTCTTTGTTTGTTTGATACCTACATGCTTTAGAGAAATGTATATAAGTCCAATCGAAGCAGTTGTTTTTAAGTAGTTAAAAGCTCTCAAACTGTTTGTGATGTGCCTGTGCCAAATCTTTAAAGTCAATGTTCTCCCTCTTTACTTTTGGGGGGAACCAAAAAACCAAAATGAGATCAGAACTATATATAGTAGAAAATGTCACCAGGGTGGAAGGGTTTTGTAGGCTACCACATAGCATGCAGTGAATATGAAGTCATATGGGACTATATATAAATATATAGTGCATGGTATAGTATATGGTGGGTAATATAATATAAATGCATTATAGTGGTCTCATTTGTGCGCTCCTTTAATTCCATGGTAGGTAGTCATCGGAAGATGAAGGTATTATTTTTAAATACCTTCCTTCCTGTGTGGTCTTACTTTTTTATCTACCCATCTGCCTTCTCTGCCTGTGAAACAGCTGTGTGGTCACTTCTGTCTGGTCTGCTCACGTTTCGGAGCAGCTTGCTTCATACTTTAATTTGTCCTCACTCGTGTAGTTTTAACTGTACATAATGACATCACACACACCAGCAGAATAAAAACAAACTGGGTCTCTTGAATGCTGGCTACTCCCTTCTCTCGCTCCCTCATATCTCATACATTCATCCTTGTCTCGCTCTCCCTGCTCCCTCCACTTACTTCACTAATGCCTATTGATCGCTCTGCCAGGATGTGTGCGTATGCGCTAGTGTGTGTCTGCGCACGATTGCACCCTTAACTAATTTTTAAGTGCTTCCAGTCCACTTTACTGGTGCTTTTAAGACCATCATCAGAAAAGAGATTTGGTTCGTGAAAACCTCGGCTGCATTTTTGCGCCCATCAGGGAGTCGTTTTCTCCATTTTATTTCTTTTCTCTCCTTCTCTTTCTCTCTCAATTATTATTTCTCCTTCTCTCCCTCTAATCTATGCACATAAACATGCTAGGGCTCAACAGTATTCTTTGGTAACCGTTATCATAATTGCATTCTGACCATCTCAGAGCTTGCAGATAAGTTTTTTTTGCCATTGTCTTGATAAATTGTGGAATTGGTGTAATTAAAAAAATATATTCAGGCCAGTTTTTAACCGTGTCAAATTATGGGTCTACCAAGTTGCACTGATCACTATTTACATGGAGTAATGGAGGAACAATCTGGGGAACGTGATAACATAAATGTTGAAACAATTTGTGACTAAAACAAAGGAAGCAGAAAAACAAATGTGGCAGAATCCAGTGCTGAATCCAGTAAGTGTTGCCAGAAACGATTGTTGGAAAAACAGCTGAAAAAAAAGCATAATTGATTTATTCATCCATCTTCAGTAACTGCTTCATACTGGTCAGGGTTGTGCTGCATCTGGTTCCTAATCCAGAATCAGTGGGCACACAGTGGAAGCACATACTAGTTAGACTCCAGTCCATCGCAGGGCACCAGCCACACACATTCACACACTAATACACACCTAGGGGTAATTTACCATTGCATTCAGTCCACTTTCCAAGGACAAGGGAGAACCTGGTGGAAACCCAAGGGCAGAACATGTGAAACGCTGCACAGACAGTAACATGAGCTCAGGATGACGAGGTGGTAACACTACCCACTGCACCACTGAGCCACCCATCCAAAAACAAAAACATGATCGCAAATAAAATGAAAAGAAATAATTTTTAAAAAATGATAATAAGAATAAAATTGATCCAAATCAGTTATTTTTATAATAACGAAAATATATTTGTGTTTGTTTGTTTGTTTATAGGTAATTTTTTTGTAACTGGCCAATTAAATTGAGATATTGAAAAGTTAGTCACTGTTGATTCGGAGAGATGTTATTTTAGTTCGTATTCACAGTTGGTGACTTAAATTCAAAAGTTCAGTATTTATGAAGAAGCAGCTTAATTTTTATTCTTTGTTGTCAACTGCAGCACACGCACGAGGCAATTTAAAAATAAACAAGTAAAAATAATGACCAGTGCAATGAAATATGAATGAGAAAATGGCAAGTGTTCAAATAATAATCTAATAAAAGTCTAGTACATTGCTCAGTATATTGCTGCATAAATAGTTCTGGGCACAATTATCACATTAATCACTGCAATTTTGGCTTAATATAATGATCTGGCTTCTACCCTCATTTGGCAGGTTTTTAAAAAAATAAGCACTTGATCCTGCACATCCTGTTTGTTGTTGTTTTTGTTGTTGTTGTTGTTTTTAAACAATGAACTAGAAGTACATTTGCTGATAGATTATATGGCCAAAAGTTTGTAGACACCTGACCATTACACCCATAATGTATGTGGACCGTCCCCAAACTTTTGCCACAAAAGGAAGTACACAATTGTTTAGGATGGATTTGATGGCCACTCCATGCGTGTAACTCCACTCTGACTACAGCCCATGGGCAGTGATAAGAGGTGGATTTAAAGAGTAAACAAGTCATTTCAATGTTTTTATAGTTCACTTTGTAACCACTGGAGCACAAATCATGATGTGTACGAATATAATCTCAATATTCTATTTTTGTCCTTTGTGCATCCCTGCATATCCAGAGACAAACAGACAAACAATGATATTTAGTGTATAAACCAACACTGAAAGAATTAAGTGGATCATTTAGAATATATGCTTGCACTTCCGTGTTGTCAAAAATAGCTACAACATAATAAATACACTTGTATAGTATTTAGTGTGTAATTTTGAATCTTATGCTTTCAAATGATACTTTGTTTATGTGTGCAGGCAGAAGGATTTATTAGCAGTGAGCATTTCATTTCGGGTGTGTCACTTATGTACTCTTACTAAAATGGTGGGTGTCCCTGGCACGTGAACAAAGCGTGAATCTCATTGGTCAGCCAGTTTTTGACGCGACACATCAAAAAACAAACGAACCCCTCGACTTTAAAAAAATGTATGCCTGGGTGTGAACACTCTCACTGACAGCCATTGGCACGGTAAATGGACCGTTTTTTGTGCTGCAAAAATTGTCCCAGTGAGAAAAAAAATACTCAGGGTTTTTTTTGTTTTTTAAAGTAAACTTCATAAGCTTGGAATACTTGTGATAATATCTATATACAGTACATCCTTTCTATGGCCTCTTATCAAGCCTCTTTCTCTTTCTGTGTTTCAGTATTATGGTGTTAGCTATGCTGACTCTTATACTGAGCTGGGCATCACTTGGGGTCGGCATGGCCACTGCAGTGGTGAGTTGTTACTGTTCTTACTAAACACTGACTAAAACAATACCTATTACAGTTACAACACTACATGTTACCATTAGAACTCTACCTGTTACAGTTAGAACACTACATGTTACAGTTAGAACACTACATGTTACAGTTAGAACACTACATGTTACAGTTAGAACACGATGTTACAGTTAGAACGCTACATGTTACAGTTAGAACGCTACATGTTACAGTTAGAACACTACATGTTACAGTTAGAACGCTACATGTTACAGTTAGAACACTACATGTTACAGTTAGAACACTACATGTTAGTTAGAACACTAGATGTTACAGTTAGAACACTAGATGTTACAGTTAGAACACTACATGTTACAGTTAGAACGCTACATGTTACAGTTAGAACACTAGATGTTACAGTTAGAACTCTAGATGTTACAGTTAGAACACTAGATGTTACAGTTAGAACTCTACATGTTACAGTTAGAACACTACATGTTATAGTTAGAACACTACATGTTATAGTTAGAACACTACATGTTACAGTTAGAACACTACATGTTACAGTTAGAACGCTACATGTTAGTTAGAACACTACATGTTACAGTTAGAACACTACATGTTACAGTTAGAACGCTACATGTTAGTTAGAACACTACATGTTACAGTTAGAACACGATGTTACAGTTAGAACGCTACATGTTACAGTTAGAACACTAGATGTTACAGTTAGAACTCTACATGTTACAGTTAGAACACGATGTTACAGTTAGAACACTACATGTTACAGTTAGAACACTACATGTTACAGTTAGAACTCTACATGTTACAGTTAGAACACTACATGTTATAGTTAGAACACTACATGTTATAGTTAGAACACTACATGTTACAGTTAGAACACTACATGTTACAGTTAGAACGCTACATGTTAGTTAGAACACTACATGTTACAGTTAGAACACTACATGTTACAGTTAGAACGCTACATGTTAGTTAGAACACTACATGTTACAGTTAGAACACAATGTTACAGTTAGAACGCTACATGTTACAGTTAGAACACTACATGTTATAGTTAGAACTCTACATGTTACAGTTAGAACACTAGATGTTACAGTTAGAACACTACATGTTACAGTTAGAACTCTACATGTTACAGTTAGAACACTACATGTTACAGTTAGAACACGATGTTACAGTTAGAACGCTACATGTTACAGTTAGAACACTACATGTTACAGTTAGAACACTACATGTTACAGTTAGAACGCTACATGTTACAGTTAGAACACTACATGTTATAGTTACAACACTACATGTTATAGTTAGAACACTAGATGTTACAGTTAGAACACAATGTTACAGTTAGAACACTACATGTTACAGTTAGAACGCTACATGTTATAGTTAGAACACTACATGTTATAGTTAGAACACTAGATGTTACAGTTAGAACACGATGTTACAGTTAGAACACAATGTTACAGTTAGAACGCTACATGTTACAGTTAGAACACGATGTTACAGTTAGAACACGATGTTACAGTTAGAACACTAGATGTTACAGTTAGAACACAATGTTACAGTTAGAACGCTACATGTTACAGTTAGAACACGATGTTACAGTTAGAACGCTACGTTACAGTTAGAACACTAGATGTTACAGTTAGAACACTACATGTTACAGTTAGAACACTACATGTTATAGTTAGAACACTACATGTTATAGTTAGAACACTACATGTTACAGTTTAAATGATATCTGTACGATCACACATTGCAGCTGACCATCTGTTATAGCAAGAATGAAGTTGGTGTTTCTAGGTCATTATTATGGAGACAGAGGGAGTAAAGTTTAACTTCTTCTTCAGAGGATTACTGAGGCTCAGCAACTGCTATTCACTTTAGTCTGCATGTCTCAGCGGTGCAGGCCGCTTACTAAAGCTTATTACAGAGCCCTAGTGCCTGGTCATTCAGGTTAAACAACCTTCAGGCTTATTGATGTAAACAGCTCTTCCTTCTGGGTCACTCATGGCATAAACAGGTCGAGGTACTGCTTGCACCTCTGTTCCATTGTGTCTGTCCTTCCATCTCCCTTTCTCTCTCTCCCTCCCTCCCTCTCTCTCTCTCTCTCTCTCTCTCTCTCTCTCTCTCTCTCTCTTCCTCTCTGTTTCTTTATTTCACACACACTTTCTTTTAGACATGCATGTGCATACATGCACTGGCTACACTGTTTGTGTATTGTATTCAGTAGTCATGCCAGCATCTAAGACTTCTTAGCTATGTGCATGTCATAGACGGATTATCCAGAAAAAGCTTCTTTATCTGCACAGCTGTTTCTTTTCCACACTCTTGTGACTCAGATTACCGAGAGTCCCAATTTATAAGCTATAGACCTACATAGTATGTAAATATTTCAGGATGCATTTTCATATTTTGATGGGATACTTATATCAGCGCTCTGAGTAATGGTCGATAACCGTTAACGAGCTAATGTTGACTTCCTCTCAGTAAAACATCACAGACGTGAAGGTGGCATGCTTCCAGGAAATTTCTGAGCTGCGTTCATATGCAAAGATCTGTATTGTCAACATTATACATATTCATGACGTGTGTACAAGAGATGCCAGTGGATTGGACTAGAAAAATATACATCCAATATGGAACCAGTGTTTCAGGCAAATGTCAGGTACAAACTTCTCTAACAGTATTTATAATTTCTTCATAGAACAAAAGTATGCTGATTGCATGAACCAAAATGAATGATTTCAGCTAGTAGTATACCCTGCAGTTTTTCTGTACTGTTAACCCACGTGGAACCAGCACGGTTGCTCTCCTTCCTGGTTGCTACAAGGAACTAGCCCTTTGGAGCCAGATCTATTTCTCTATGGAGAAGCGGAAAAGCGATTAATGATGTCACTCCTCAGACACAAGCCATTGGTTCTGTGTCTCTTTGGGGATTGAGTCTTAACATGGTTGATGAAGGGAAGGATCAGGGGTCAGTCACTCCCTGTAAAGTGGATTGCCCCCTGCCGATGTGCCACATTGATTCAGGTCCCGCAGGCCTGCCGACCCTTTTCTCCTAATCCATGTAGAATACAATGTAGAACATAAATGCTCTTAGGAATGGGTCCAAATGATCAATCAATGTCCGACAGCTGACAAGTCATTTAGAGAGGTCGACTGGGGTTCTTTAATCGACTTTTTTTGTTTTTGTTTTTAGCAATAATCTGATTACGGTATCTCAGTGATATAAAAACTGTCATTTTTGTTCATTGTGGAATACCTCAGCTCATATTGAGGAGGGCAATGAAATCAGGATGTTCAAAATATGTTTCAACACCCACGTTGCTGAAAAAAAAAGTTCCTCTTTTTTTTTTTTACATGTGTACTGAAATTTAAACTGCTGCCTCTTCATTGATCTCCTCAGGAGGCTTGCCGGTGTCCTTGCATACTAATGTATTCTGGCTGGGCTTTCTGTTTTCATTAAGAATATCGAGTCTTTGGTTGCCATCACTGTATTTCAGACCTGAAAGTTTACTTGGGTTGGATTTGTTTTTGTCATGGAGAGTGATTTCGTCCAGTTGCACAGAGTCAAGTAGATAACAGTGCAGTATATTGCTGGTTTGCGTCAGACTACGTACAGTATGTTACACCTGTCAGTAGAATAAGTTATCCTGTGATTAACAAATATGTTAAATATGTTATCCTGTGATTAATTTTAGAGGAAACCTATAACTGTGCCTATTACATAAACAATATAGGCCATTAAGTAACAGCCATTGGTTAGTGATTCATGGTGGCAAAATGATGTCTTTGAATAATAGTCACTTCTGCCATCAAAGCAGCCACTTTTCAAGGCAATTTCTGTGTTATGATCAAATTCTAGTTTTTGTGGATAGTTATTGAGGATCTAGCTCAATTTCTGTTTTTCTGTGTTCAGGACAATGATGATTTTGGTGCAGTAAAAGACAAATAGTTGTTTAACTGGTTTATCAATGTTAGTTAATAAAGAAACATTAGTCTCTCAGATGAAGATGGTCCTAAACTAGTCTAATTACTCACAGCTTGTCAGGACTTTCCTCTGACCAATTTCACAAGCAGTCATTCAGAAAACCCAAGTGATCATTGGTGAAAACATGCACCTTTTGCGCATCCATCAATGCTACACACTTAGATTGAAACCTGTCCAAATATTTCCACTGAAGAGAAGCAACAAATGCTGCTGCAGCTGTGCTTCAAGTCAATTAGAGAAAATAACAGGTCTCCTCCAGATTTCATTTGCAAGAAGATGAATATGATGAAGCACTGTAATTGCAGTGTCTTTCAGCTGTTACACTCGTGCAAATGAGTGTGGAGGAGGCAGAGGAATTTTTAATTTGATTCAAAAAAAAAAAGAGAAAGAAGTGGTTTGTTTCTGCTTTCAGTTAAGGCCAACGTGACACTAAAAGCTGAGTAAATAATGTTTTTCAGTCCAGGTCATTTCAAATGTTGGTATCTTGCAGTAATGAAGTAGATAAACTACAAATCTGTGCATTCCTGACTGGTGTGTACCGCACTGGTGTGTGCTATGCTGCCCCGCTTGTGTTTTGGTGTGAGCTATGTTTTAAAAATTCACCTGCCATTTGGGTATTGCTCAGACATTCATATTAGTGTTTGTTGCTGTTTTAACAAAAGTACAATTTGGCTAATGTTACAACCATCTGTCATAATGCTCCCTGTTGTTGTATGTTGGCTTCTGTTTCTTTTTTTTCTTTTTTTTTCTTTTTTTTTGCCACAGCATGTGGATCATTGTCGTTGTTTGCACAGGGGAACCCTGCAACCTGACTAGACCAGACTGACTCTCTTCTCTTTGAGTTGCAGTAGCTTTTGTCTTTTTTCAGCAATGCTGAAGTATAAAAGCACGAGCTATTTTGTGGTTACAAATAACCTGTTGCACTCTAGATACATGTGGAAGCTGTAGGGGATGAGCAGCAATCATTTTGATTACTCGCTCCTTCTGTTTTGTGGCTTGGGTGGATAGAATATTGGATTTTCTGTGTCTTTTATATAACTCAATAAAACCTCATTGATATTTTAATAAGTGTTAGGCGTTTTGGTCTGGCAGCAGGGTTTCGGCTGGACGGGAGTCCACTCTCTCATTCACATTGCTGTCCACTATATAAATGGGTCGTAACCGCTAACCATAAATATTTAAGGCTTTTTCACAGACGTTTAACTATTTGTCCTTAGACTCAAGTCGGGTAGTTTGTGTTCGGATTTTTAATTAACATTCCAATGTAACACAGCATTTTACACAGATAAGGTAATGAACAAACACACGAGCACAGCACCACCATAATATACATCAGTCCAGTCGTGGCAGGGATTGGATCGGTGTTACAATATAGCACGTACAGTGTCCTAGCACATGAAGATATATTCCTCAGCTGTCTGATAAGGACTCTTTTTGAGGACAATTCTGGACACAGGTTGGACAGTTTGAAGAGAAATTAAGTCTGTCAAACTGGCACAGAAACAGTGTCGGACATTTGACACCGCCTGATCATCAGTTTAGTGATTTCAGGATTTTCCCCTGTATATTACATTTAGAAGATCTATTGAAGCCCATCTAAGGACTAGACTAGTCCTTTAGACATACTACTTTGAGACACTTACTGAGAATTATTGTTAGGTTTTTGTAGCAGTCACATCATGGCAGTAGCTTGTCATAGGTCACATGGCTACATTCAAGTAGGACATGCAGATAAGCAAGCCATTTTCTTCCATCTTAACAACAGTAAATAAGGTAGTTATGAGACGTCATAGCTTGATGTGCAGTTTCGAATTAATTTTTGAGATTACAGAGCAAACATTGAAGTGTGACGTCACATTGGACACTTGCTGTCATATTTAAGATCATCTTGAAATTGTCCTCAGATGCAGTGTATTCTTTTGATTTCCGTTGTGTGGAGATTTATTCGTTGTGTCTGTGTAACGCGCAGTGAGATTTCAATAATGCAGGCACTTAATTCTACCTCATCCATAATGACAGCAATTTAGGAAAGCGAAACGAAATAAATGTTCTACTATCGCACAGTGGAATACAATCAGTGTTACATTGACAGAGGAGAACAGGGCAATGAAATGACGACCGATAAAATATGTTCAAACACTAACTCTCCTGGAAAGAAAATGTTGATTTGCCCTTAACATTTATATTGATATTAAATTTCAACTTCTTTTTTGATCCCCGCTTGAGGCCACTGGTGTCACTGCATATTAATGTATTCTGAACGTACTTCACCTTGTATGTGAACAGTTTTCCTTAAGATAACTACTACTTGCCATCACTGCATCTCAGGACACAGTTGAGCGATTGGTTTGATTAGTTTTTGCTGTGAAGAGTGAACTCTCCGTGTGAGCGTAACTGCGGTTGCTTTTGTGTATCTCTGCACAGTTTTTCTCTATGTGCAATGTAAAAATTGGCACGTGCAATGTGCAATATTAAGAAGGTGGCATATGGCAAGTAGCAAATCCCCAGTAGTGCAGTACAGTAACAACAGATGTTTGCGAATTTACTGGCTAAAGTGCATTGAATCTACAACACACCCAACCTTTCCTTAAATCCTGTTTAGTACATGCACCAGCATCTCCGAAAGCTCGGGAGAAGTTATTTATACAACCTTTCATTACATTGCTTATAACTGGCTTCCTCCTTTATCACACATACACATCCTTGGCTGACTGTCTCATATACAACTCTGGAGATGGATTACATTAACCTCTTGGGCCTAGGGTATGGAATGTACAACACAACTACCATTCACTAAATTACACACATTTGTCTCTCTAAAATGTCTGAGAGGAGTTATTTATACAGTATTTACGTTGGTTATTGCCTTGCTTATCTCTCTCCTACATGCACATCAGTTAACTGACTGTCTCATGCAGATAATGTTTTTCTGATATGGATCTTCTGCATTATAATTCACTTTACTTTTAATATCCTAGGGTGCCAGTGACTTTTGTGTGGCCCCTGACAAATTCATTGTGAATCAAACAAAGGACTTCCTGCGTGAAGGCAAGTTTCCTACAACCTGGATCTAGGGATTAATACACAATATCTTATCACCATGAGGCAGTTCATTTGTGTACAGTTTTATTAAAATAAGCACGTGTGAGCAATAGAAATGAGAGTTGTTAAAAATCTCCTTTTTTTTCTTCTTCTTACTGTGCCTTACAGATGTAGCCCATTACTACCTTTACTGCAGCCAGACCCTACTCAATCCTTTTCAGCAGGTAAGCGTTGTATTCTCTCTGATTATGAACTCTCAGACAGAGCTGTTATTAGGGGCCGATGGCATAATTGGACCGGTTAATTCAGAGAAAGCTCAGTGTTAACCCCTTTATTATGGCATGATTAAAATATCAGCACGCATAATTTAATTACTTAAAGAAGATATGAAAATAAACTTGGATCAGATGGAATCCTTTAGTCTGTGGGTTTGTGGTAATTAGTTTTGTCTGGCTTCCTGTGGGATTCCTGCCAAAGGTAGGCATTAGTTTAGTTTGTTGGAACTAAACTGCTTTTGGTTGTTTATTAAGTATTAAGCTTGTTGGAAGTAAAAATGAGGCAGAAGCATGTAGTAAAATGTGGCTAAAACTGTACTCATTAACATACCCCTGACCTCAAGGGTTAAATGTTTTCGTCATTACAGGATGATGTGGCACCAGGAAAGGTTTTGCCACAGAACCTACTATACTATGTTAGCTAATGTAAGTTATAATGTAACAAACTCTTGTGTCATGGTATATTTTGAAAGGTTTGGTTACAAGTCAATAATAGATATTACAGTGCCAACCACTGGCTGCTGTAAATTACCCCTAGGTGTAAATTAGTGTGTGAATGTGTTAGTTTGTGTGCATCCTGAGTGTATTCACACCCCACGTCCAGCGTTCCCAGGATACGCCCTGGATCCATTGTGAACTCTGACCAAGATAAAGTAGTTACTGGATATGAATGAATAAATAAATGCAAACCAAATGCTATGTGTGCAAACAATAACAACCAAAACTCACATACTAAAACTTCACTTCTGTTGACATGTGACAAATTTGAGCTATTTTACTAGCAGCTAATTGCCAGATTTTTTTTTGGATGGCAAATGGCATTTGAAAATTGCATATTCATGCATATTCACAGATCCAAGCTTTTTCACCGAGGGTAAAAGTACAGAGATGTTTCAAGGTCTCTTGAGCTATTAAAAAAATATAAGCAATAAAATAGCTTTTCCAGTTAGATTATTTATATTCTCATAATGTTAATATTTACTATACATTCAGATTGTAAGCCGATGACTAATGCTACATTTTAAACACCAAACATTTTATACCACTGTGACGTATCTTCTCCTGGCAGGAAGTGGCTCAAATTGGGCGAAACACCAGCATAAATATTTTTAAGTCTTATCCCTGTGTTGTAGCCGCTGACCATCTTCCAGAGGTCCCTGACAACCATGCAGATTCAGGTCCAAGGCTTGCTACAGATTTCTCTCTCAGTCTTCCCCACTGCTGAGGTAAGAGCTCCACACCTTTACGTGTATTTATAAAACACTTTATGCGTATTATAGTATCTGCCTGTTTTTCATTTAAACATAAACGCTGTTATTTGTGCATGCATGTTTTTAGAGGGATCTGTTGGGCATTCAAGGGATTCTGAACACCACAGAAATAAGCTTGCACCAGCTCACAGCCTTGCTGGACTGCCGTAGTCTGCATAAGGTGAGAGCCTTTTTAGTGCACTGTGTCGGTCTCACAGCGTAGAATATGAACCAGCGTCTGTGTGTTTTGTGTGTGTGTTTCCATGGCAGGACTATCTGGATGCCCTGGTGGGATTGTGTTATGATGGCGTGGAGGGCCTACTCTACCTGTGCCTTTTCTCACTGCTGGCAGCCTGCGCCTTCTGCGCCATGCTGTGCACCATTCCACGAGCATTTATCCTCATAGCCAACAGGTAAACCTCGCTTGTTTTGGTAAGATAACGTATTGCTGCTAAAAGTGTTTCAGGTTTTTTTGTGGGGGAATTTATTTCATTATTTAGAAACTAGTTCTTAGCAAGATCAGTGTTTTTTTTTTTTTGTGAAAGGGTATGTACTGTACGTATGTAGGTAATGGTTTCATAATTGATGGAAATAATGGACACTAGATATTAATATCTAGGATGTCATAAGGAGTACGATCTACCGTCGCCTTTAGAACAGCTTTAATAATTCTCGAGATGCTGTCATGAATAGCTAGATGGGCAACCATTTTCAAGAAAAAGAAATCCTTCAATTATTTAAAGGATGAAAGAAGTGGATAGCTACTACACAGTTTGTGCTCCATACTTTTCCATAAAGTTTTTTTTTAAATCTGGTGACTGAGGAGGCCAAGGAAGGACTTCATCCTGTGCTCATCAAACCACTCATGAGAATAACTACACATTATCAGGAAAGAGTGATTGCACTACAGGATGCCCCTGGTCGTGTAACATTTCCTCATATTTGTTTCCTATTATACAACCATGCAAAGCAATCACTGGATGTAATGAATTCCACGAGATGGCTGCCCATATAAATATGGACTTAGCAATTGGCAGCAGTCATTGAAGGTTAAAGGCATTCTTTGGCGTCCTCCAAACATAAATCCATCCAGATGTAGGAAATATAGTGAAAGTTGATTTATCAGACCATATTTTCTTAGGTTGCTGAGGAGTCTGGGTTTTTTTTGTTTGTTGTTGTTGTTGTTTTTTGGGTTTTTTTTTTTGTTGCTCCTAACACCAAATTATGCATTCTCATGTACTGGCCTTTGATACAAAAGATTTCGGAATAGTAGCAGACCTCATGAAATAAAGTAGGAAATTAAAGTACTCTTCTTTTGAATTACTGTATTCATTGCCAGAAAAAAAAGAGACAAAATGAAAGAGTTGATATGCAAATGCTAACCTCCCCTAACCAATTACCACCAAGTTGAAACAGAAGGGGGAAAAAAAGCAGTAAAGTGATTTAAATGTATTAACTGCCAAAAAGGGTGACAAAGAATGGAGATGCTTATGTCTATAGCGCCTCAAGCCAAGCCTGCTCTCTGTGCCCACAGGGACAGGAACTATGACGACATAGACGAGGAGGACCCGTTTAACCCGCAGTCACGGCGCATGGCCCCATACAACACAAGTCGCACAAATGTGCACAGCTTCTGCAGCTACAGCAGCAGCCTTGGAAGCCAGAGCAGCCTGCAGCCACCACCGCCAGCCGCCTCCACCGCTCCCCCTCCAGAGTACATGTGAGTGAATTCTGATGCAGATTAATACATGTTTACAAGTTATGTACTTTCCCTGAACTCTTTTAGCTGATTGGTGTTGCATAATCATCTAAGTGGTTAGACCTACACCCATGCCTCACTCTCACTGTCTCTGTTCATCAATTAGGAATCAGTCAATGCTGTTTGGAGGAAATCCTCGATATGAAAATGTGCCACTGATTGGAAGAGGTTCACCACCACCTTCGGTATGTCATGGTAAAACTGTGAGTTATACAGCAGCCAAGCTTATCATTTTCTATCAACTCATTCTGTATTTGCTGAAATAATGAACGGGAATCAACGTGTTAGGGCTAGTGCAAGACTGCCCCCTGCTGGTTTTAGCGATTAGCATCGCATGCCTCCTCTTTGTCTCTGATGATTCTCTTTGCCTTTCGGTTCCCATCAGGCTATGTTACGTATTAAATAATGAAAAGAATAAAAGAACAAATATAGAAATATATATGAAGTTGCATAATAAAGCAATAAGCCACTCGAGGGTGTGCGTGAAAGTTTCAGTTACATTTCCAGTTGCTTTTCCAGACACTGAAAGCGCTTTACATGTGGGGGGTTAGGGATGGCGGGGTCTCAAGCTTTTCTTTAGATTATTAATGAGACTTAATTTGTCCATAAATTGATTTTGAGGCAGAAAACTATTATCACCCATGTTCCACCATGAGGCCATCTAGTAAGTTACTACATTTATTTACTTCTGTCATTAGCAGGAATGAAAACTGAACCGAAGCAAATGCCCCAATTACCAATATTCAATTCAGTTAAATTTAAGTCTAGCGCTTTAATAATCTACAGTGTCACAAAGCAGCTTTACAGAAATCCGGATGGAGGTTTAGATGTAAATCCAAGGACAATCCAAGGTAACAAGGAAAAAAGAAAACGTTTTAAGAACATAAGCACCTAATATTGGCAGGACACCTATAATCAGTGTTTCCAGTGCTCACTGCTGTTGGCTGTGTTTTGCCTTTCAATATTGTGCCATTCAAAAAATCTAATACTTTCAGTTCTTTTAGTTCACACTTCAAAGTACATGTGTGTCTGTGTGCAGTCTAATATTTAACCTGCCTCTATACTAGACTGTAGCACTACTTAAGTGTGATGTACATGACGCTTACATGTCCCATTCACCTAAATAAACATTTATAAAGGTTTATTCTAACAGGTGTAAAAACCTGTAGTAACTCTATAGGGGAGGAGTTCATGAGGCTTATTGACATCTACATTTGCACTTTTTGACAACTGATGTACTCAAATCAGCCCTAATATTAAAACCACCTGCTTAATATTGTGTAGGTCCCCCTTGTGCCACCAAAACAGCTCTGACCTGCTGAGGCATGGACTCCACAAGACCTCTGAAGGTGTGCTGTGGTATCCGGCACTAAGACGTTAGCAGCAGATCCTTTAAGTCCTGTATGATGCAAGGTGGCGCCTCTGTTGATCTGACTTGTTTGTCCAGCACATCCCACAGATGCTCGATCAGATTGAGATCTCTGGAATTTGGAGGCATTAGTCTCAGATGAGGGGGGCACGGTGGCTTAGTGGTTAACACGTTTGCCTCGCACCTCCAGGGGTGGGGGATTAATTCCTGTCTCCGCCCTGTGCGCGTGGAGTTTGCAAGTTTCTCAAACAATTCCTGAATCCTTTTCATGGTGTGGCAGGGCACATTATCCTTCTGAAAGAGGCCACTGCCATTAGGGAATACCGTTTCATGAAGGGGTGTACTTGGTCTGCACACGCGCCTTCGGTGCTGGACAGGGGTCAGCATGGGCACTCTGACCGGTCTGCTGCTACCCAGATCCATACGCAGCAATCTGCCATGCACTGTGTGCATTTCTGACACCTTTCCATCATAGCCATCATTAACTTTTTCAGCAATTTGTGCTGCAGTAGCTCTTATGTGGGATCGGACCAAACGGGCTAGCCTTCACTGTCTACGCACATCAGTGAGCCTTGGGCGCCCATGACCCTGTCGCCTGTTCACCGGTTGTCCTTCCTTGGATCAATTTTTGTAGGTACTAACCACTGCATATGGGAACACCCCACAAGACCTGCCATTTTGGAGATGTTCTGACCCAGTCGTCTAGCCATCACAACCTGGCCCTTGTCAAGGTCGCTCAGATCCTTACACTTGCCCATTTTTCTTTCACATCAACTTCAAGAACTGACTGTTCACTTGCTGACTAATATATTCGACCCCTTGACAGGTGCCTCTGTAACGAGATAATCAATGTTATTCACTTCACCTGTCAGTGGTTTTATTTTTAAGGCTGATCGGTGTAAATCTACATTATGAATGCCAATGTGTTTTATTGTAACCTATTATCAGGTTTGTCATGCTATCTCGATAATGATAATTGGAACACGACAGGAGAAACAATAATGCACACAGTTGTACAATATAATAGGAAATAAACATAATGTATGCATACACAAATTCAGTACAAAAATAAAAATGCACAAATACACTCATGCATGTATACCCTGTGTGAAATTGTGCAGATTTAAGGTGGTGTGTATCAGCATGATATGAGTACAGGGACAAGGAATCAAAGTCCCATAAAGTGCAGTGTGTGCACGAGTTACAAGTGCTAAATGTCTTATTATTCATCGATGCAAAATAAAAAAAAGTGTCCGTATTAGATGTGTTATTGTTATTTTATGTTAAATTCATTCGAATTTTAAAAAAACCATTCACGTTTAATTACTATTTTCCCCCTTTGTTTTATTCATTTCTGGATTTATATCTACAGACATGTAGATACAGTAAGTGGGATTCTTAAGAAATACACTGTCTTTGTTATTTGCCTTTGTCTTCATCTTCTCTATACCGCTTTCGTCCTAGGTGATAATATCTGGTCCAACAGTGCAGTTGTTCTTCACTCATCATCACTATGTTTCTCAGCACAGTCAAGCAGTTTGTTTCTTATGGATTAAATTAGTCATATTAAGTCTCATCCCCTCAGTAGTGTGAGCTCTGACGTACTGCTGTGTTCTTGTTGTTCATTGTCACCCATCCTAACTGCCACGGGAGGTGAGAATCACCAGGATACCTCCTTGGGCAAGTGCATGCAAGACCTTCCAAAGCCACGACCTTCCAACAAAGTCACATAGTGTCTGTATGATGAAGTATTTCATACACACTAACGGTCAAAAGTTTGCAGACACTTGAGTGAAATGTTGCTCATGATCTTAAAAATCTTTTGATCAGAAGGTGTATGATTAAATGTTTGAAATCATTGTTGTAGACAAAAATATCATTGTACCAACATATTTATTCCTTTCATTAGAAAACTAACATTTTATTTACAAAAAAAATAAAAAATTAATGGATGACGGAGCGAAATATTCGAAAAAAGCAGTCAATGACTGTCCAGCATAGGTGGACAGTCTCAGGGAGATTCCTCAAGAAATCGGTTGAGAAAATGCCAAGAATACATTTCTGGAAATTCTAGTCAAAAAGGGGCACACAGCTAATTATGGCAACTGGTTGCACTGGAACTCATTTAGGGGCTTGACAGCAACGGAGGTGAATATTTCTGCAATCCTATTTCAATATTATGGACTGCTTGTATAGATCCATCATTATAATGTGAGTATAAAACGTAAACAAGCCACTGTACGCACTGCTAATTCCCTCGTGCATGTATGGGACTTTTAAAGGGCTCCCGGTGTCCGCTGGCTTCCTGCTTCATGACCATGACGCTCTTTCACTTAGCGTCAACGGCTTTGTCAATACACATACATTTAGGAGTTTGTAGGTCTTCGGAGCGCAGCATCATTTCCTATAATATGATTGGGAACTCTTCGAGGTATGCTGTATCACAGGCTGCCTTTTAAAGAGTGTTTCCTTTCAAACCCTCCACCCTTCAGGAAGAGGGTTTTAAGTGCCCTTTTAAACAAATACAGTATATGTAACAAAATATGCAGAACATATTGGTATGTATGGTCTGTGTGCCTAGATAGTATACTGTCGATAGTATGTCGGTAATGTGCAGATCCTAACTGTAAACATGGGAATATGTGCATTCACGGTGTAAAAATAAAAAGTAGCTGTATGCAGTTGCAGTGTCTGAGCAGTCCACTATAGACAGGTTGAAGCAGATAAAGCAGCAGTACAAAGTAGCATTAAAAAAAAATTATATTTAAATTAAAGGTAATAAATTAGTATGTGTAATAAATATGTACAATATTTCAATATATTGCACAAAGACAACACTTAGCCCTTAGCAGCTATGAAGTGGTAATAGTGTTCATAGAAATATTGCAGCATGCCCAAAAGTGACAGAAACATGTGTCCATGAGTGTCCTTGGGCTGTCAATGGGGTGACCAGTGTGTGGGAGGTAGTGGAGGCATGAATGACAGAGAGGAAGAAGAAGTAATGACTGGATTACAGTTTGTTCAGGATCCTGATGGCCTGCAGGTAGAAACTGTTCTTCAGCCTGCTGGTTCTGGATTGAATGCTGCAGTACCATCTGCCTGATGGCAGTGTGGTAAACAGTGTGTGCTGGGTGATTGTGGTCTGTGGTGATTTTGCGATCATTCCTCAGACATATTGTGTGGACGATGTCCTGTAAGTCTGGGTGTTTGTTGGCAGTAATGTTGCAATAGTTGTAAACTGCATAACTATTACATTTGTATCTGCGTAACAGTTTGTTACAGCAGTCGGAGTTACAGGTGCATTGTCCTCCAAAGTAGTCGATAGCCTCGCTTCACAGCTGCGGTGAATGTATTTTCATTTTTCGGAGTATTTTCAGAACTCTAGGTCTACTACATTGAGTACTGTTCTGTCGCTCAGTATACTTGATGAGGGTTCCTTCTCATTGCCATCATGGGTCTATAACAATAGTATTCATATCAAACACTACACCATGTGATCACTTTGTGACTTTGTTGGAAGGTATTGGTATACGGACACGCATGCACAAGATGGTATCTGGTTCATTGTGACCTCCCTTTGAACCACAGTTGCATACGTAACTGGAGATTTTATTGTTTTTGTTTATTTTGTCTCAGACTCAGAATGCTCCTCAATCCCACATCTTCACCTCTGATTGAATTGCTTCTGAAAGTGTTTCTACCTGCCGTTGTTTTTATTCTAAATATCGCAATGATCTGATAGCACACAAAATACAGTGCTTCTTGTCCAATGCCCATTCACCATGATTAATTAAAAATATTTTTATGACATATGATGGCAGATAAATGGCAGCTCATGGAGGTTCTGGTTCAATGCTTTTCCCTTTCTTTCTTCTTTTTAGTATTCACCCAGCATGAGGACCACTTACCTGTCTATGACTGATGCCCAGACACGACATTTTGGAAATGACTACCATGTATAAAGTGTGAGTGTCCGAAACCCCGAAGAAGCCGAGAATACCCTGGAATACTCATAGATTATATTTAAATCAGAGTTGTTTTTTTTTTATCTCTCGTGGATACATTTTCTTCCCTGTTCTCCTTATTGAGGAATTCAAGACCTGCAGTTCATGCTGTGTTGATTGATTCCTGAAAGACTCAAGAGACCAGAAACCTCTCTAAAGAGCAGGCCATCCAGGTTAATAGCGTACATCATGTACCCTGTAAATACAACTTTTTGGTCAGTACACGAAAATATACAAACTGTGAAGTTGAAAAAAAATAAAAGGTTGGATTTGCTACACACATGCTATCGGTTCCATAACAAGCCTTTCAGTTGTCTGTGTGTAATAAATTCACACGGGAACAAAACCGAAACGATCGCCTGAACAGGATTCCACAATAAAACACATTGGTTGTTCTGCATTGTAAAGAATAAATGGTGCTTCTACCTGCAGAGTTTCTGTACATAATTATGACATCTCAATGAAATGAAGTGTTACCTCATCGCTGCTTGAAAAAAAAACCAACCCGCATCTTACATTTTCAAGCATCGAGAGCTGTATCACATGTCAGGACTGTAGTTTAACCATGTGTTGAAAGATTTGATTCATTTTTAGGCTCAGATTTGAGAGAACCTCTGTGTTGAAATAGCTTTCTGTTACTCAATGCAAGGTCAAGGCTGAAGCAGTAAATACTTTCGTATATGTAAGCTGATGTACTGTGTGAATATGGCTGAGCTGCGTTAAGCTGTTGCTTTTTAAGTGCCAGATAGGCATAAGACGTTTTAGGCATCACTCACTGAATGACTTGCTGAACGAGATTGAAATTGTACTTATACTGTTAAAGATATATAACCTGAATTCTAACTTTGCTCCTTTATGATGTCTTTATTCTTAGAAGTGTGTTTTTTTTTCTATTGTTTTGGACCAGTTGGGAAAATGTAAAACTTGATTAAATGAATAATTTGTTCATTTTATTGTGGCTGTGTTTATTTACAGATAGATCCCAGTCAGATCATAACAGTTTCCACTGAATTTGGACACAAGGAGAAGAGTGGTTTGAGATCAACCGAATTGAAGCAAGTTATTGTTAATATCCTTGGATTTATAATCGTTTATGTCCTTGGATGACTTAAGTAGCTCATCAATGATCTCATAAATACTTACTCCACCTTTTGATTAACATAATAACAGTAATAATAATAATAATAATAATAATAGTTGCCTTGCATTTGTTATAAAATTGTAAAAGAAGAAATCTGTTGCACATTTGTAAATCCAGTAATAATTCCTGTGTCAAAATATATTAATGTAATAAATCAGCCTGTTAAGATTATATTTACACTCATATTTTGTTTTCACAAGTTTAAATAACTGATTTAGATTCCAGCCAATAATATGGTACAATCACTGTGAGCTGCCAATTTCCATTCTTACTCATTTAGCCCGATTTATTTATTTATTTTCTCATTTTGTTACTGTGGTGGAAATCTCAACTCCTCCTTATTAAAGTTATTATATTTAATATAGAGTTATTACAGTTGTTTGACTGGAATTGAATTGCTTTAAGCGAAAATATATTGATTAAAAAACAAATAGACCTATACATAATGTCAACTTAGATCTATCTAATGTGTGCTGCTGGCGGAAATTTCAGAATGATCTATGGCTCTAATAAATAGCCAGCATATTGTATGTACACATTTAAACAACATCATTTCATTTCATTTGTTCAAATTTTTATAAAACAATGTGGATACCTGACCATTATACCTATATGTGGTTCTTCCCCCAAACTGTTGCCATGAAATTGGAAGCACATAATTGTATGATGTAATTGTAAGCTGTAGCATTACAATTTCTCTCCACTATAACTAAAAGCTGTTCCAGCATGCATAAAGAGAGGTTTTGCCAAGGTTGGAGTGGAAGAACTTGAGTGGCCTGTACAGAGCCCTGACCTCAACCCCACTGAACACCTTTGAGATGAATTTGAACACGGACTGCACCTCAGGCCTCCTCATCCAACATTAGTGCACAACTTCACTAATGCTCTTGTGGCTGAATGAGCAGATCCTCATGGCCTCGCTCCAAAATCTAGTAGAAAGCCTTCCCAGAAGAGTGGAGGTTATTATAACAGCAAAGGGGACTAAATCTGGAATGGGATGTTCATTAAGCACATATGAATGTGCTGATTAGGTGTCCACAAACATAGTGTAGTTTGAGATTCCCTGCACTACAGTACATACCTCATTATAACAAACAGCAGAGGGACCCTTATGTCACAAAATGTTTTACCATTCTTACTACAGTTGGCACTGAACAACATATTGATCAGCTTCACTGGGTGCATTGTGAGCATGGCTGCACTGTATGTAGTTCACCACATTGGAATTTTCCATCCATCCATCCATCTTCTACCACTTATCCTTTTCAGGGTCATGGGGGAACCTGGAGCCTATCCCAGGGAGCATTAGGCATGAGGCGGGGTACACCCTGGACAGGGTGCCAATCCATCGCAGGGCACACTCACACACCCATTCATACACTACGGACACTTTGGACACGCCAATCAGCCTACCATGCATGTCTTTGGACTGGGGGAGGAAACCGGAGTACCCAGAGGAAACCCCCGCAGCACGGGGAGAACATGCAAACTCCACACACACAGGGCCACGGTGGGAATCAAACCCCCGACCCTGGAGGTGTGAGGCGAACGTGCTAACCACCAAGCCACCGTGTGCCCCATGCATTGGAATTTTATGAATACAAAACACTAACACATTTTCAGTGAACCACCACAGAATCATGTACTGTTCTTGAAACAGGTAATTTGGCTCCCAATGTTTACTGAAAAGAGTCAACTCATCACTTACCTTTTGGAAATTCACATTTTGGCTTTTGACTGGGACATTCTTTTTTTTTTTTTTTTAAAGTCCCCACAAAATCAAAATGGAAGTTTTGTGGCTTTTAGCATGAATATGCTCGCCTTAGCGTGCTCCAAAAACAACAAAATTCGCGTTTAGAAGATATATGCATTTAAAATGTACAGTCTCTCTCTACCACCAATATTGATCAACCATTTTGATTACATCATTCTGCACTTCAGATTCTTGTCAGATTTTCTGTCCAATCAAATGCTCGAAAGTGTCCCACCTCTCAACGTTATAAAAACACCATGGTACTAAGCAGTGTCAAGTACAGCTTATCCTGGACTGTAATGTAAGGTAAAGGTTTTTTTTTTTTTTTTTTTAAAGAGGGAGTAGTCACTCGATATGTCCCACCCTGACTTTCTGTTTCAGTGGAAATTACGTCAACACACCGAATAACACAGGGATTTTAAAGCAATTCCCCATTTCGTGTTTTATATTGAAAACATTCTGTAAACTTATATTATTTTTTTTAATACTGGCTATATATATATATGTGTGTGTGTGTGTGTGTGTGTGTGTGTGTGTGTGTGTGAATAGCTATATAATTATATACAGTATACATTTACAGTATAAAAAGTATATTATAAGAAGCTATTCAAGTTACTACCGGTCTCAATAATAACACAAATTTGTAAAAATAAATAAATAAATAAACCTGAACAAAAAGTAATTGACTAGAGAATCTTAGGAGGCTTTTATTATTTAGACAAGACTTTAGCCTTTCCGCCTGACAGGAAACCGGAAGTAACGTTTATCGTAGTGTATTTCGTTTTCTCTCGATGGACGCTGGTGTTAGAACGATACCTCTGATCTGAGATCAGGTTTAATATGCAGTTTGAATGTTTACCTGGGTGGGGAAACTGATCCTGTATCAGAATTTAAAGGGAACCTGCAGCTACGGTTGCTAGCCAGCGTCACTTCCTGTTTGTTGTTGGTTAGCAGGTGAACGTTAGAGTAGTGGAGTGATTCAGGCGATGTGTGCATCGTACAGCAGTTTACTGGAATGCATTTCGGAGAGAGAAAATAATTGATTTATTTCAGAAAAGAGCCGGGTGTAGTAGAAGTGGCGGGGATGTGGGAAAAACGCAATGGGAAACGTTTTCGCCAGAAAAGGATGCCCAAGTCGAGTAACAGAGCAGGACCGGGCTATTCTGGTACTGTTCATTCATATTTATCCTCGCGGTTAAAGAAACGTAGCATTTAATCTGTGTGTGTGTGTGTGTGTGTGTGTGTGTGTGTGTGTGTGTGTGTGTGTGTGTGTGTCGGTGGGTCGGTGGGTGGGTGGGATGGGATGGGATGGGGTTGTGTTGGATGGGGGGGTGTATGGGGGAGGGGGAGTGTAGGTTGGGGTGTATGGGTGGATGTATGGGTGGATGTATGGGTGGTGTTCAACAGTTATGGTCAGTATGTTGGGTAACGCTAATTAAATACCACTAAAGGGATTACTCTTCATGGATAAACAACTGCATGCACTGGGATTAGTCAGGTGTCCTATTTATCTGGCCCTGGGATTTAAAGGCACTGGCAGCTATGGATAGTTAACTAAGGAATGAGGAAATAACAGGGTGTGCTGTTATAGGAAAATAATCAATGACACGGTGGTGTGACGCAGTCAGGGAGTATAGACTGGTTTCCAACAACAGCATGTTTTATTCCTCTTATACCACATCACTTAGTCAGTGCTTAATCAGTTAATGGTTAATCAGTTTATAGTTAGTTGTAATTAATAAAACAAATAAATTAATTAAACAATCGCAACAGTTTGTATATGCATATTTTAGTATACAAGTAAAACAATCAAGGAATTCGAATTAGGAAATCGGACAGGCGACGAAGAGAAGACGAAAGGGAAAGACCTTTGAAACGAAACAAAATCTATCTCCATATCTATCTATCTATATATCTATCTATATATATATATATATATATATATATATATATATATATATATATATATATAAAATATACTACACCTGGATGGTGCAACGGGTAGCCCGATCTTTCAACTGGGTGTACGTCCAGCTGGTCAACATTGATTTATAAAGCACATTTAAACACAACATAAGTGGATTCAAATTGCTGTACAGTAGAAAGAGGTAAACCAATTAAAACAATAACATCAACATCTACATATTTTTCTAAGGAAATTTTCAAGGAATAAAACTATGATTTAAGAGAAGATTTAAAAGAAAAGAAAAAAAAAGCTAATGATGACGCAGACCTGACATGAAAGGGGGACTGTTCCAAAGTTTTGGTCCGGCTGCAGAAAAAGCCCGATCACCCTTGGATTTATGTTGACATCAGGAGACAGACAAAAGTAACCGATTTGGAAGATCTGAGCGATCTGAATGGAGAGTAAGGGTGGAGAAGGTCACTGATGTATTTTGGTGCAAGACCAGACAATTATTTATGCACAAACAAGAAGGATTTTAAAATCAGTCCTAAATTTAACGTGGAAGTCAGTGAAGAGATGCTAAGAAGGGGTAAATATGATCCCTTCTTTCTAGACCCTGTTGAAAACGATCCCCTTAAATTGAGTTAGTTCCTGTTATCATAAACACTTGGTTGGTTCCACACCAGACTGACTCACTCACTCACTCACTCACTCACACACACACACACACACTCTCTCTCTCTCTCTCTCTCTCTCTCTCTCTCTCTCTCTCTCTCTCTCTCTCTCTCTCACTCTCTCTCACTCTCTCTCTCACTTAGTCAGACAATAAAGCCGGGTTCACACTGTAAGATTCTGGCCACGATGTGGTAGTCTGGGACAAATTTTGAGAATCCTAAAAGATTCCTATAATCCTAGGCCAAAATCTATAGTCTTTGATCGTTAATTTGACGTGTTCCCCGACTGCCGATTAACGGCCGTCACGATCAAATTTCTCCTCCGATTAAATTCTGGCAGTGTAGGAAGATTTGAGGCACAGTTCTGTAGTGTGGCTTCTCCTACTCCGTACCAGTCTTCTTGCATGCATCTGTTTTTCGTGTCTTGACTGTCATACAGTCTGACATTAATGACAACTGAGATCCTACAGTGTGACATGGCTTACAGAGGGGAACATGTTCATAGGGTCTGACAGGCAACAGACGCAAAGGAGTATTAAATATCACACAGTGTGCACCCGGCTTAAGACAAAATAATTGACCCTAAAGTGACCGATTTAGTCGGACTGTTACAAAGTGCAGAAACTGGAGTCCCCTTCCATAAATACTAAATATACGTCCCCTCACAGTCAATGTCGCTAGATCAATGACATGATAAAATTATTATTATTGTTTCATTTGGAGTGTCCTCCTGACAAGACCCTGTAGAAGTTGTCACTACAGAAACAATAATATTAAGAGCAAGAGCACTGATATAATCCTGAGGAACTACCGTCAGAGCCGCTAAGAAAATTCATCAACACTTTCTGAATTTTCAATCAGTATAATGCGATTAGCAGCATGAAGTCATTGTATGAAGTCTGTATTCTAATTGCACACTAGCCGGCTAATTCAGTCAGACCGGTATAGTCTTTTAGGAAACTGCAGTGATTTGCGTCTACGTTCCATACAGGTTTTTCGGATGGGTTCGTTCCAGTTTCTCAGCTTAAACACAATTTACACTTCTTTATCTTCCGTCCATTATTTTCAGCAACTAAAACAGCAGCGAGATAAACTGAAGCAGTACCAGAGAAAACTGACCGTTCAGCTGGAGAAAGAGAGGCTTCTAGCCAAGCAGCTGCTGAGGGATGGGAAGAGAGAGTACGTTTAACGGCGTTTCATTTATCTTCTCTCATACAATGTGTTAAATTGTGTCGTTCAAAGAGGAGGATACTAAACCACAACAAAAAAAGGTTTTAAAGGCTTAATTCTGTCAATTATATTTTAGAAGAAGAAATAATTACATATATTTCTTCTTCGAAAATATAATAGACAGAATTAAGCCTTTAAAACCTTTTTTGAGAATGTAAATGACTGGAATTGTTTCAAGTGTATTGGTCCGATTTTGGAACATTTAGATAAAACTACATTAGAACAACTTTGCTAAGACGATCTCCGAGGTCTGCTCATTTCTAATATCGTTGTTATTAAAGTGTAAAAGAGTTCAGTATCTGTTTCCATTATAAATCGGTTTTGAGTGAATGTTCATGGCACGTATGGTACGCTGGCGTTTACGAGTGATTCCTGTGGCCTTGTGGTTTCAGAAGAGCTCTTCTGCTGCTCAAAAAAAAGCGGTACCAGGATCAACTCCTGGACAAGACTGAGACCCAGATAAGCAACCTAGAGCACATGGTGAGAGTCGTCTCCTGCTCTACTGAGACTGCACTAATGATCCAAATGAGGGACACTCTGAAGAGCACATCACTCTGTGGACATGTCCTACTTTTTTTTTTTTTTCTTTTTTTTTTTTAAGTAGCAGAACACAGTATGTCAAAAGCTACAAATGTGCATACATGTTCTCTTTGCAGGTCCAGGACCTCGAATTTGCTCAGATTGAAGTAAAGGTCTTGGAAGGTCTGAAAGTCGGCAATGACTGCTTGAAGAAAATGCATGAGGTGAGGAGCTCAGATGAAATGTAGTTTTCGTGCGCTTCAGCATTAGGAATGATGTACAAAGAAAAAGAAAACCTGTGTACTCAAGAATGAGCTGTGTCTGGCAAAGCCTCTGTAGCATCCATTGTTTACAGATTAAGTTATTGTAGATGCAATTAGATTCTGTGTAATTTGTATAGCGCTTTTAACAATGGGCATTATCACAAAGCAGCTTTACAGAAATATATACATTCAGGATATACATTTAAACTGTATCCATTTATCTCTAATGAGCAAGGTAGCAAGGGAAACGCTCCCTGAGATGATATGAACCTTGAGGGGAACCAGACTCAAAAGGAAACCCATCCCATAAATTATTCCCTTCTATAACCGCGTACAACATGGTCAAAAGGTGCAGTTGTGTACCCAGGAAATTCATAACAAGGGGACGAGTACAGAACTGTTCATGGCAGTTGTAGAACTAAAGCTATCATAGCGAAACCGTTCATATCAGTTGCAGTCCAACGCCATCTTCATGGTTTTTAAGTGCTACCATCCTCAGTAATCTCATTGATCTTTAGGCAGTGGGGATGTGGGGCCATCTTCAGCAACAGTGGATGATTTCCAAGTGATGAGAACTCAGCCAGAAGCAGGGCATCAGGATGGATCAGGCAGATAGAGAAAGAGAGATAGATAGATAGAGAACACAGTTTAAAAATGAATGAATAAATAAAAACTCTTGATTAAAAATGGCTAACTCTAGCTAAAATTGTGTTATTTTGTTTTTTGGAAGTCATGGTGCTTTATTTTTCCTGAGGAAAGATCTTGCATTTAAAGGATATCTCGTCTCCACAGGCTCTGTCCATTGAAGAAGTGGAGAGAATAATGCTGGAGACACAGGATTCAGTAGAATATCAGAAGGTTTGTCCTGTTTATCACTTACAGTACAGGTGGTTACTGCTGCCCCGGTGCGGTGACTGATCTCTTTTCTGAGTCACGTCCAGTGAATAAAAAGGTTTTGTTACAGGTTGACATGAGCCGGTGGTGACGCAGAGGTTATGTAGGGAATAAAACATCACAGCGTGTGCTGTTCTAGGTAAATAATCAACGCCAAAGTAGTGTGATGCAGTAACCGCCTGGAGGTTGATTTATTTTTTCCTCTCTCAGTAGCAGCACAACTCGCACCGTTTTATTCCTCTTATACCACAGCGGTTTTGCCACCAAATAGAATTTTTATGAATAGAAAATGAAACTTTTTTTTATCCATTTATAGTTGTTATAATTTCATGTTGTGAAACGGCTACAAAACATTCTAATATACTGCTTACATTATAGCAGCTTTAATCAGCAGTTCCCTCATCAGCCAAACCCCCCGCTTGAAATGAATAAAACGGATAAATACAGTGTCTTCTGTTATCGAGAATTCACAAAGCCCTCAAACCTGAAGAGATGGTGGAAAACCTAACGTTACACAGCTTTATCTCTGACTGTTACAAAGCGCCGACACTGGAGACTCCTTCCGAAAATGCTAAATAAACATGTCACAGAAAGCTTCACCATACCAACAGTTACACCCAGGTTCAATCTGTTTATATGAGCGGCCCTGTGTAAGTGTTAGTACAGAAATGATAACATGTTAGAATGATGTTAGAATGATGTTAGAATTAATATAAGCCTTGTAGCTGGAACTACTGTCAGAGCTGCTCCATACATAGAGACATGTACGTACGTACATACATACGTTTGCCAGCACCGTCGGTGACATTCACTTCTCGGTCGGTCTTACAGCTCATGGGAATCAAAAATCCAGTATCTCAAAATATTAGAATAAAGAATTTATAATACAGAAATATCGACCTTCTGAAAAGTATGTTCATTTATGCAGTCAATACTCGGTCAGGGCTCCTTTTGCACAAATTACTGCATCAATGCTGCGTGGCATGGAGGCACTCAGCCTGTGGCACTGCTGTATAGGGTTTAAACTAGTGACCACAAGGTTGTAGGTACAAATGCTAGAACTTTCAGAAAGCCCTTGGATACGTGTGTTGTATTTGGTCTTACTTGTAAATTGCTTTAAATAAAACAGTCTCTGAATGGACAAACATAAACTTGGACACACTGATCCTATACTGGGTATTAGTATCAGGGATCCTGTTGGTGTGAAATAGCTCCAGAATCAGATTACATTTAACATGTATGCAAAAGTGTGCAACTGACGATACAGATGACGTGAACCACGTGAACATAGGATGTCTTTATTGATGATTGATCTGATTATTACTATACATAATACGTATAGACATTTACAGACATTAGAAATTGTCTCGCTATTTGGTTAATAACAGGATAATATTATCAGATCAGTATTATGCATCTCTGAATGTATTTTATCCCCCCCCCAGCAAATCAGTGAGATGCTGGCTGGCTCTCTGAGCCAGGAGGATGAGGATGCTGTGCTGGCTGAGCTGGAGGCCATCATTCAGGTACACTCATCTCTGTCAGAGCAGGTGCCTGCTTATTTTAGGCTGATTTGTTTTGGGGTTTTTTTCTCTTCCTTTTATTGCCTGAAACGATCTGATTTCTTCTGTTTCAAAGGATGAAGATTTTCAACTTCCTGAAGTGCCCACTGAGCCCTTGCCTGCAGCGCCCGAGCTAAAGAAGGGTGTGAACGTCTTAAAGCGCAAATGCAGCATTACTTCAAACTGCCAGTATGTGGCTCCCTCTCCCTCTCTCTAACTTTCTGCTCTTGTCTTGTTTCTAGAGAGAAAACCAGCGGAAGTGAAGCAGGATGGAGAGGTTCTGTCGGCGTAGTAGCCGACGGTCTCGCGATACGGATCGCTCACACGTTAATCAGTCTTATTACGAAGACGCAAGCACACCGTGAACACACTGTTCTTTCCTGTCAGCTCTTCCAATGATTTTTCTTAAACCTGACTCAACATATGCATTGCATGTACTGGCTTTATTTATTGTGATGAGGGTAATAATGTCTGCTTTGAACAGAAGCACTAAGCTTGAACGAATCACTGCCATTATGAAGATGGTGGACATTTATACAATTGTCTTCATGTGTGGTTGATATTAGAAGATTCAACGAATAGAAACTCATTACACAATCATGAGATTTTTTTTTTTTTTTTACAAAATGAGAACATTCAACGATCTTGTCCATGAGACTGACTTGGAAGTAAATGATTGCAGTTCAATTTCTTACTGTATATTACCTTGTACTATGACCTTTTTGTGTAAGTAAAATCCATGTCAGTATTGATGAAATGTGCATTTGTGAATCCATACAAATCAGGGGTGTCCAATCTGATCTGGAAAGGGCCGGTGTTGGTGCAGGTTTTCATTCCAATCAAGCAGGAGCCATATATATATATATATAAAATATATACATACATATGTGTGTGTGTATATATGTGTGTATATATATATATACACACACACACACACATATGTATATATACATACATATGTATGTATGTGTATATATATATATATAATATATATATATATATATATATATATATATATATATATATATATATATATATATATATATATATATAATATTCCTTTGCTTATTCGTGGCTACAGTAAGTAACTATTCAATCATCAGTTTCTGACACGATTTTTTTTCCACCCACAAGCCTTGTTGTCCTTGACCAGTAAGCTGCTTTAATTATTATTCTTTGCCGAGACCACTGGAGCCGGCGTTCCTATCAAATGTTCATATTTGTTGTTGCGATAAGAAATGACGAGCCTGCTTTCAAGACATAAACACAGTGCACTGCAATAACATGGGGGAAAAAACAACATTTCAAGTTTATTAAAGGTATGTTAAAGCAGATTTGGGAATCTGAAACAGATGGTACTCAATCATCCAGCTAGCAAATAATCCTTTGAAGCTGTAGGAGGCAAAACAAGTTCATATTCAAATTTCAAGATGTTTATTGCATAACTTTTATTCTTTGGGGATATAAAAAAAAATATTGAGCGTGTAGATGAGTTCTTTCAGTTTCCTCAATTCATTGCTACCATAGCAACAACTCGCAGTATTAAATGTGATGACATTGATGTTACGTTCTAAGCTGCTAAAGTGTCTCATGGCGAAATGAAAAGTCCTCGATTCTAATGTCTGAGAGGCGCTTAACAAAACAATCGGCCGATTTTTGTTTCTCCCGTGTGAAGCACATCTTAAAGAGAAATGCAATAAACCAAATCCAGCAGGGATGCATGAAGAGTGATGGATGATGATTTGTGATTGCACATACCCCAGACACTTTAACAGGAACATCTGTACCCCAGTTCATCCATCCATCCAGCCTTCAATCCTACACAGGGTTGCGGGGAGCCTGGAGCCTATCCCAGGGGACACCTTGACGGGGTACAAACCCATCACAGGGCACAATCTCTCACATATTCACACACCACGGACAATTTAGACACGCCAATCAGCCTACAGTGCATGTCTTTGGATTGGGGGAGGAAACTGGAGTACCCGGAGGAAACCCCCGAAGCACAGGGAGAACATGCGAACTCCACGCGCACAGTGCAGAGGCGGGAATCGAACCCCCAACCCTGGAGATGCGAGGCAAACATGCTAACCCCGAAGACTGTTTTGAGTATTTCAGAACGAGTTTACACAGAGTTTACACAGAATAGTGTGAAAAACAAACAAACATCTAGCGAGAAGCAGCTCCGCATGCAGAAACGCCTTGATGAGAGAGCTCAGAGGAGGACGGACAGCTGGTTCGAGCTGACAGGAAGATTATGGTGACTCAAATAACCACTGTTTACAACTGCCCTGAGCAGAAAATCATCTCAGAATGCACTGCATGCTAAAACAGCACAAGCCCATCAGGTCTTACAGTATTCTACTTAATCTCATAATCCTTCACCACTGAACTGAAACGTCAAGCCATTCGCACCAGAATTCACCTCATGTGTTCACTTCGAGAAACTGTTTTCATCAATATTATTGTGCCACGGTTGCCATGGTTATTGAACCAACGGAGGCGGGGAATGTTGAACAGGTACCGTAAAGACCCGCCTTGTGGGCGGAGCCAATTTCAGGGGGCGTGTTTTCTCAAACTGAGAGAGTTGTCTGTTTCAATTACCGCAGCACCGTCGGCGTTTCTCCGCTGCAGCTCCAGCAGAGCCGAACAGGCGAATTTCTCGAGTCGGTTCTGAGCTTGATTCGATTTGTCCTTGCGTCTAGGAGGCGAACATAGATTTATAGATAGATATTATAAAACCCACCCCAAGACGTGTTTCGGATAACCGTTTTTCTTTAGAAGAGAGTGTGTATGGTTTGGACTGAAGATATCACCATGTCTCGTACCGACGAGGTCCACCGCGTTACGGAGAATGTCTACAAGGTAAAGTAGCTGATGACGAGCTCTCGCGCACGCTTCGCTTCACAAAGCGGGGTTTAGTGACTGATGGAGGGTTTTTCCTCACCTTAGTAAATGTTCAGGAGTAACACTGCTGAAGTAGTTTGACTGTAGAACGTGTCCTCGCATGGGTTTAAAGCGACAATGTTCTTGTTGGGTGTGAGGAGGGGAGTGAAGGGGAATCACTAGAGAAACTTGTTAGCGTGCATTGTTTGTTTTTCACTCAGATGTGAGAGGGATTAAAAACAGTAACCTGGGTTTATGAAGTAGAACATTGCTTAAATGTGTGTGTTTTGTGTGTTTTATTTTACCTTCTGCCATCTCTCTCTCTCTCTCTCTCTCTCTCTCTCTCTCTCTCTCTCTCTCTCTCATGTGAAGCTCAGGGTTTGGCTTGGCTTCATAGTTGCCCTTCCTTCACAGGTGCGTTCAGACGACTTGCTCTGTTGCAACAGGTTTCTTAGTCAACTCTGCCTATAGGCAATTTCACATCAACTCCATCCACACACACTGTGTCTTCCTGATCCATCCTGTATTCCTACACACACACACACACACACACACACCCTGTGTCTTCCTGATCCATCCTGTATTCCCACACACACACACACACACACACACACACACACCCTGTGTCTTCCTGATCCATCCTGTATTCCCCCCCCCACACACACACACCCTGTGTCTTCCTGATCCATCCTGTATTCCTACACACACACACACCCTGTGTCTTCCTGATTCATCCTCTATTCCTACACACACACACACCCTGTGTCTTCCTGATTCATCCTCTATTCCTACACACACACACACCCTGTGTCTTCCTGATCCATCCTCTATTCCTACACACACACACACACACACACACACACACACACCCTGTGTCTTCCTGATCCATCCTCTATTCCTACACACACACACACACACACACACACACACACCCTGTGTCTTCCTTATCCATCCTGTATTCCTACACACACACACCCTGTGTCTTCCTGATCCATCCTGTATTCCTACACACACACACACACACACACACACACACACACACACACACACACACACCCTGTGTCTTCCTGGTCCATCTTGTATTCGTACACATACACATACATACACACACAAAACCCCAAACTTGGTCCTTTCTCTGGATTAAGCCTCAGTCCTGTGATACATAAGCCTGTTAAATAGGGCACCTGAAGTCCAACACCTCAAACGAGGACAATGGAACTATTCTGAGAGCTCAAGACCAGGCGCATGTGTCCTGTATCAGGGTGTTGCCTTTTGCATTTGGAGTGGACGCAAAACACCGTCTCGCCATTTCCTCACCGTGTTTACACCAGTCTGGGCTCGATTCAGACTGGGTTTTTATCAGTCTTTATCAGTCTTTGCGAGTCACGCCATAATAGCCTTCGTCAGATTGAGGAATTGTCTGATATGAGGAAGGGAGACTGTGGCGTGTTACACATTTCCATGTATTCATTTGGCAGGTGGTGTTTTTCTTTTTTCTTTTCTTCTTTCTTTTTCCAAGTGAGGCAAGTGCCTACTTCTGAGGAGTTCCAGTGAAATCAAAATGGAAGTTTTGTGGCTTTTTGTAGCTATGTGTTAGCCTTAAAGGGATAGTTCACCCAAAAAAGAAAATTGTCATCAGTTACCGTGCAGAATGATGTCATCGAAATTGTTGATCCATAACGGTGAGAGAGAGAGAGAGAGAGACTGTAAAATTTGAAGGTTTATGTTCTAAATGCGAATTTTGTCACTGTTTTGAAGCACACTTGCTTATAGATAGAGATAACCTTAAAGGGATAGTTCACCCAAAAATGAAAACTCTGTCATCAGTTACTCACCTGCATGTCGTTCCAAACCTGTAAGACTTTCATTCATCTCCGGAACACACAATTGAAGACATTTTTAATGAAACCTGGAAGATTGCTGTCCAAGTAACCAAAACTTCCAAGCTCCAAAAAGTTCATAAAGGCATGGGGAAAAGTAATCCATGTGTCTCGAGTGGTTTAATCCCAGTTTTATGAAGCGATACGAATGTAGAACTCCCGCTCTGGCGATACAACGGGACCTGGAAGTGATGCGCTGTTTACAGCAGAGGAAGAAGGAACGCTGTACACAAACTGAGTCACGTAGAACAATCTTTGTAACGAAGATGTCTGCAGATTTCGACATAGAGGAGGACTCGACTTTTTTTTTTTTTTTTTTTTTTTTTTTTTTTTTTTTGTCCGCTCTCGCGTCAACACAGCACGCATGTGTCGTGGTTCTTTCGTGAATGGGCGTTAGAGCTCGATGCAGAAGTGAAGATATTTTGTGAATTAAGATGTAATTTGAGTTATTTTGTGCATACAAAGCATTCATATCTCATCATAAAATTGTGAGTGAAGCACTGCGTTCACACGGATTGCTTTTACGATACCTTTTTGGAGCTTGGAAGGTTTGGTTACTTGGACTGTAAATGGAGGGACAGAAATCTCCCAGGTTTCATTAAAAACATCTTCATTTGTGTTCCGGAGATGAAAGAAAGTCTTACAGGTTTGGAACGACATGCAGGTGAGTAATTGATGACAGAGTTTTGATTTATGGATGAACTATCCCTTTAAGTTCATCTATAAGCTAGTGTGCTTCGAAACGATGACAAAATTCGCATTTAGAACATATAACCCTTCAAATTTTAGTCTCTCTCTCTACCACCGATATGAATCAACAGTTTTGATGACATCATTCTGCACTTCAGCGTCTCATCAGATTTTCTGTCCAATCAAATGCTCACTAGATTCTGAAGTGTCCCGCCCCCAACGTTACACAAATGACCTTGCCGAAGTTGGCGTTGTTGAGCGAGAGAACTCGTATCAGCAAGCACGGGTCGTTAATGTGTCTTTGGCTCTTCGAACATGTGCGGTTTATTCCAGAAGGTTAAGAAGGAAATGGCTCGACTTCATTCACTCTGGAGAAGGAGGTATTTGTGTCGGCTCACGGCTTTGTGACGGGAATTTGTCCCATGATTCCTTCACCAATTTTGGGATGTTCGTTTTGCAAGGTACCGTCAATTGTCAGACATATTTAAAAAGATTAAGGAGCCACTCTATATGTCCTGCCCTGACTTCCTGTTTCAGTGGAAATTACGTCACCACATCAAATAACGCTGCACGTTATAAGGCACTCCACGGGGACTTTAATGGTGTACCTCGCGGGTCTAGTCAGTCGTGACTTTTTCAGTGAACCGCACTGTATTATGGTGCTTTTCAGTCCCTCCAGGATTTCCCTAACACAAAATCACACAAACTCCACAATATTTGGAGGCGCTTGCAATTTTTTCCTGAATTACCACAGATTTGGTCCAAGACCTCACGTGACGTCATCGTGACACACATTCAACCAAAGCCCTCTCGATTCAAGCGCGTCAAACATGAGTACAGCTAAAAGATCTCATTCACCAGCAAACATCGCCGAGAAAGGCCGTGCAAAACAAACCTGTGCAGTTGCGATATCGTCAGTTCAAGTGGTTTTGCACAAAAAAATGTTGCATCTGAAATCCTGAAAAAAAGACGCAGCGAAATAAAGCATTTTTGGCCACAGTGATCACAAAAATCTGTGCAGAATCCTGTACGGACCGTCTTTCACAGCGCTAGTCTGAATCCAGAACCGCTCGTAAAAGTAGGACGAATTCTCAGGAGGTTATGATGTGACAGTTTTCCACACAACACTGGAGCTAACGGAATATCAACAACAGGTGCAGCAATGGAGACGGCCTAATTTACCTTGTGTTTGGCATCAGGGTTTGTGAAGAGACGTTAAACGGCTTACCAAACAGATCTCCACCCATATATAAATTTCTTTAGCTAGGCCACGAGGCAAGTAAATGCTCCGATATGTTACTCAGTGCCATGTTTTGGTGGTCTGAAAGCTGACTGGGCTAAAAAGTCATAGCTAATGTAAAGTAGTCACGTGTTGTGAGCTATCTTGCTAATTAGGGGTGTTAATACAGACACCAAACGCAGACCGGTTGAAACCATCGTGTTGTCCATCGCAACGTATGGGTGTGATAGTTGGACCAAAGAAAAATCGACTCTTTTGAACTGTCGTATCGGAGAGCGATGCTCTGTACGCCCTGGACTGCGAAAGCAACCAACAAGGCAGGCCTGCATCTGGTGAAACCTGAAATGTCCCTACAAGCCAAAATCACTCGCCTCAGGCCGACATACTTCGGGCGTTCAAGATCGTTAGAGAAGGATATGATGCTCGGAATTCTCAGCAGGACAAGGAGAAAAGGCAGACGGCGGACCCGCTGACTCGACGCCATCAAACCAGACACGGGCGTGAACGTCACGTGACTGCAGGAAGCTGTCAGGAAGCGTGAAGCGTGGAGGGAGCTAGCTTACGAAGTCGCTAAGACGAATGGCTAATCATCATAATCAATACAGACTAAGGGAAACGTACAAGTTTATGATGAAATGCGGTTGTCTAGCTTCGCATCACACGTAAATGATGTTCAAGTCTGGCTAATGCTTTTTTCTTTCCACCTTTTTAACGGTACGGGAAACCGAGAGCGTTATATATGCACTTCACTTATCTTTGCTGGCTTTCCATATACCTACACGATCCTGATTCGGAAAAGGTCGTCTGTCATTCGTGTACGCAGATTAATTTGCCTTAGTAAAAATTCTCGTTCTGTGGTCGGCCATCTTGTGCCTCCGGGTGGGATTTGAAGCGCGTTCTTGTTACAGCCTCGAGGGTTAAACACACAGCGGGGTCCAAAAGTCTTGCGAGCACTAGTGAAAAATGCTTCTGTTTCGCATTCTTTTCTAATTTGATACAATATATTTCATGACAAATTCTATTAATGACAACAGCTTGAGTGAAAATGTGAATCTTCTGACATATTTATATGAATTTCAGAGTATTCGGTATGTCCCTGCTTTGCTTTAATGACAGAGTGTGTGTGTGTGTGTGTGTGTGTGTGTGTGTGTGTGTGTGTGTGATCAAGCTGACATGGACTCCACAAGTGTGTACAAAAGCTTCCGATCCGTTTGAGATTAAATCCATCGGAGTGTCGTCTGAACACGTGCTCCAGTAGAAGAGATTAGACATGAGGAAATATGAGCTTTTTGTACAAACAGTTAACATGATCAATAGGACAAATTTGCTTACATTTAAATAAGAACCTAGAAATCGTCCAGAATATGACACATTTAAGATCGAGCGTTTACTTTTACATTCTTTGTTTTTAAATATTTAAATACTCTAACACCTTTTTGTTTTTATTTCCAATTTTAAATTCTAAAAAAACAAAACAAACAAACAAAAAAAAACCCTCAACCTGGATTTTCAGTGTGATCTCTGACCTTTGGACCCTACTGAACATATAAGTCAATAAGAAGGAGTTTGTTGTTGTTGATGGTTTTTGGGTTCTCCACCAGGAAATTATCCATAACCCCGACGTGATATCTGGTTGTCCTGGGCTACTGATCCACCCCTCTCTCCCTGTTTGGTCCTCGGAATGCCCTGATAAAAGGGTTAAACCAAAATTAGTATGGATCACTTGGAAACAGAAAAACAAACAAAAAAAAGAAAGACAAAATATGGGATTTCCCCACATTGGAATGTCCCAGATCTTCTACCTGACTTATAAAATACACCTTCCTGCCATTTTCTGTTCTGTTGGGCAAATCAGGTTGCGGAGGAGTGTTGTGGGGAGGGTAAAATGTGAAGGCGGTCATCGGAGATGGTAGAACGTTGAAGGAGCTGCTGAATAATCACAGGGGAGCAGAGAATGACGAGCGCAGCACTCTGGCCGCTAAGGTGTGTTCATGTTTAAACACAGGGTGTGGGTGTGAATTCGCCCAAGACTCCGTTATGCACACAAACGTATGCATGCAAACAAGGCACACCCTACCAGCGGTTAAAGCTGTCTCGCCTGGGAAACAATCAGCAGTGTGATAAGAGGCCCCGCCCCCTCCTCTCTGTGAGTCATGGTCAAGGTCTGCTGTCACAATATTGTAGTTTCTGCGCTCTGACTGCATTCAGTCGCATTCCAACATGAAGCTGATCATGAACACAGGTGAGAGGAGGACATCAGCAGCCTTGCATGTCCTGGCTGCTTGAGGAGAATTATGTTGTATATCTACCTCGAGGTTTCAGTTCTTAGCTAGACATGTGCTAATGGCATTTAAAAAAAAAAAAAAAAAGTTGTTTATTTATTTATTTTTTTAAATAAAGTTTAGCTTAGTTTGAGCCACACCAGGGAGCTGAACATTTTTATTTTAAAAAAATTGATTGAGCAAGTGACAATGACCGTGTCATTGCATCATAAAATAAAAGAGCCAGTCATAGTCCATATGCAAATTCAGGCCCGGGAATGCTGACTCGCCAGGCTAACAGCGTGTCTGTTTACCGAATTTCTAATTTACCCATTTATCGAATCGGAATTTATCGATGGTGTCGTTTTAGCAGAACTGTCACGACAAGCAACTTCAATAAAGAAAGTGATGCTAGGTAAAACAAGTTGACCGAGGTGACCGTAAAATATTCCAGCATTATATGCAGGATTGCGCACTGCTCAGGCTTATTATATACATCGCTGAGAGTTTTATTCTAGACACACATGCACATTTTGTCATCTCGTGTCTCTCAAAGCTCTAGTTGCTAGCGGATGCTCCTATCTTTAGCTTGCTGCCGGTTGCCATGGTTTCACTGGTAGCACCAGGCTAGTGTGAAATCTACATAAGTTACCTACAGAGCATGTACAAAGCCAGCCCTGTGACTACAAATGGGGGAAATTGTGTGTAAAACGCATTTCTGCAGTGCATCTGCAGTTTGCTAGTGAAATGCATGCGCCTAAAACGTACTGGAGGCGAGCTGCACCTTCTTCCATCCCATTGCTGGTTACCATATTACTTCACTTCTGCTTCACATAGAGGTAAAGTCTCGCTGCCTCCACTCGCTTTCGGTGTCAAACAGTTATTCAGACTCGTGTTGCTGTAGGTTCAGCGGCTCAGAAACGAACGTCTTTCATCCACTCCTTTGCATCATGGTACAGATTTCACATATTGCGTTTCACGTATTGAGTTTTAAGAAGGCATCGCCATTTGTTAGATCAGGGTTTCTCAGGCTTTCGCCCACTTTTTTGGGTCATCATGGCCCACTTTCATAAAATAAACTAAAATAAAACATCCACTGGTTTTTACCCACACATGATGCTTACTCTGAAGGTGATGTTCAAGTTTGGATGGCTTCATTGACTCGTTGGCCAAAACCTCACTACTCCCGACACACTGGTTTTTCGTCCACTGTAACAGTAAAGCCATACTCGATGTAGTCTGGGTCGTACGTGAAAATGCATGTTGCTGCCTTTGAAGTAGAAGGAGTTTCTACTTTTTTACTGAATCGATTACATGCCTTTTTTTCTTTTCTTTTCTTTTTTTTTTTAAATGGATGCATTTTTCCTGTGTTCAGACTAGCACGGTACATGGAGCTAGCACATGCGTAACAATGCTACCTAAAGAGACCTTGATTGAGGTCGCACAGCTAATAAATGGCGTCGGGATTTATCTCGCGGCAGTTTGCATAACCCTGGAGATATTTACAAGATTCGAGAAAGAGGTCACTGTTGAATTAAACATTGCAAATGTACAGTTCTAATCGGTCATTTGGTACACAAGACAGAAAAGATCAGCGAACCCAGCAGACAATGATCCGCGATCCACTTTTGGGTCGCGACCCAATGTGTTCGATGAAACAACTGCTCTGGGGCAAAGCTCTAACCTGGAAAACCGGGACAAACGGGTTACATGAGAGGTTCTCAATGTTTTGTAAGTAAAGGCCCTCCAAGCTTCCCCAATCATGTGGCAATCCCTCCCCCCGCCCTATATTGGAGGAGACCTGGTATAATGATTATCTATTCTATATAAAATCTATCTGTATGTAACGTAATCTATAATCTGTTTTTGATAGATAGATTTTATTTTTTTTTCGCTTTTGTGTTTTTGTACTTTTCATAACTTTTATGATTTTTAAAAAATAACTTTTATGACTTTTATAAAATTCTATAAGCACGCGCAGAGAGAGGTGTGAGGAAAGCAAGATCTCACGTTTGCAGGACAGTTCCGGCGACATTTGGAAAGTTGCTAAAGTTTGTCCAAAAATTCGCTAGATTTGTCGTTAGGCGCCGGTGAAATTTTGTATTTTTTGTAACAAAAAGTGGCTAAGATGGCAACACTGGTCTGCACTGACGGCTAGATAAAAGGCAGGCTAAGCTCTGCCTCTCCCCAGCAAAAAGAAAAGGAAGAGAGGAAGAGAGAATGCGGGGTTTTTCATTTATGCACATTCTATTTGAAAAGCAATAAAATACACCGAGTACCCAAATGATGCCCTGTCTGTGTTTTTTTTTTTTTTTTTTTTTTTTTTTTTTTTTTTTTTTTTTCTTGAAAATAATTCGCAGCCCTTCCGATCTCTCCCTGGTTGAGAACCACTGGGTTACATAGCCAGGCTATCGGTTTTTCATTGCACAAGCAGGTTTAGTAGGCTGCTGATATAACAGTCACCAGCATTTTTTTTTTTTTTTCTACTCCATTTCCCCTTTCGGGAGGAGGAAAAACTGGATGCTACATTTTTGTTTATACCCAACACGCTCCAACAGGTTGATATTCTCAATTGCTCGATTACTCCTGTGCTATAATTTTCCGAATCCTGCTGTCTGCTACACTACAGACGTGCTCCGTGGACATGGTCTGGCTGTCAGTAGGAATTCTTTTCACTAGGCGTATTAATTCGTTTGAACGTATGCTAGACGAGCGCTCCAGAATCAGGAGCGCGGAGTGACGAAAATGCAGTACAACACAATGCAGCGTAAAAACTGCTATTTTATCACTCGCGCTCTAAAACAACACGCAGACGCTCTATTTTTACATTTCATCAAACGAGAATGATGGACTCCTATGACATTTTGCAAAAATAGAGCACTACAGCTCATGGGCGAAATGTTGCAGCCTTATTTTAAGGGTGCAGACATGACGCTTCATCACCGGAGACGAAGACTATGGCTACGTAAAGTCGCCACTGGCAGGGACTCTTTTCCACAGTCTGTATTAATGCATATCATTAGTTCATCATACTTTTGAGTTAAAACTTTTAAGCTGTTTACACTTTTACAAGTCAAGACAATGAATTACTTTAAGTTTAAAAGGGGTCATTTGATGCTTTTTAATGTTTTTCCTTTGTGTGTGTGTAATGTATCTGTTTGTGCATGTATAAGATCTGCAAAGTTACAAAGCTCATAGTCTCGCACAAATCTTGCTCTTCTGAATCAGAACCTGTAAGCACTGCATGTCTGATTTATTTTCTGAAGTATCTGCTGTTGACTGTTCAACTGTAGAGTTTTGTGTTGTGGCCCAGGGCTTAGCTGTAGACCTTTGCTAACGCGCTAGCTAAAGTTCTTGTGTTGAAGTAGTTTTGATATTCAGCTCTGGGAATTTTTGCCTGTAAACGTGCAGAGCAACGCACATTCCCGTGACACAGTTACCTACATTTACATGTATTCATTTAGCAGACGCTTTTATCCAAAGCGACTTACAAATGAGGAAATACAAGCAAAGCGAAATATCAAGCGGAGAACGATACAAGTAGTGATACCATACAAGATCTCTAATTGCGTTCTAGAGAAGCAGAAGTGTAAGAGCCAGAGTAAGTTTGTTTGTTTATTTATTTATTTATTTATTTAAAAGATTTTTTTTTTTTTTTTTAAAGATAATGTGGGGTTGACGTTTTAGGGGTTGGTTAGGAGTTCACGGAAGAGGTGGGTCTTTAGCTGTTTTTTGAAGATAGTGACAGATTCTGTGGTCTGGATTGAGGTTGGAAGTTCATTCCACCACTGAGGAACACTTGGTGTAAAGGTTACCTGTCTGTATGTTGCGTCTTTTTCTCTGTTGATTTCATCAGCCAAATTAAACCGTTATCACGTCGTATCTGAAAGGTAAGAGAGTTACATAATAAAAACTTACGACCGTGAAACATTCTGCGCTGTTTCGCTTGCAATTCGCGCTTGCAAAGTCGGTTCCGATTGATCTGCTCGATCATCCGCATTTTCTGAATCTGACTCGGGCTCGAACCGAACCGGTAAAACCGACCACATTATTAACTGTGTTGCTTAGATTTGCTTTAGAAGCCTTGGAAGCTAAAGCTTGCCATTGTGCTAAGGGGCGTTAGATTTCCGACACACGCTTGAGGTTTTCAGCCAATGGCAACGCAGTAGGTCAGCTGGCCAATCAGAGCACTCTGGGCTTTTCGGAAGGCGGGGCTTTGGAGAAACCGGAACTCAATCGGAGTTTCAGGCAAGCTGGGAATAGTATAGTACAGTTTGTGAAAAATAATGTGTTTTTTTTTATTTATTTATTTATTTTTTTTTTTAAAGCATCAAAGCATGTTAACCTATACTATTACGCCCAATAAACAAAATAATATGCTTTTTAAAACGTTTAAAAAGCATCATGTGACCCCTTTAATTTTTCTAAAACTTATAAACTTGAGTTCTAAACAATTGGAGTTAAAAAGAAGAAATAAGTTCAAATGCGGCTATCATGTTTTACAGTGCAGGAAAGCGCGAAGCACATGGGAGCCTTTTGCTGCGTCCTAATTCGCCTACTGTTCGTCCCAAATCGTAGTATGTTGGATTGAGTATCTCAAAGGTACCCATATGGCATACTAGTTCTGTTAGATCCATGGACACTTCAGCTAATATTGCCCACAGCTCCTTATTAAATGATATAACGAGTAACAAATGAAGAAAAACTGAAATGCAACGAGGGGTTAGTTTACGGTGACAGTCTTGCGTAACTAGGCAACAGTGTTCTCGTTAGTTTATCCCAGTACTCCCATACTCTTTTTGCTACACACTCAAAAGTTTGTACCTTTTTCTTCACAAAAAGAGTGCGTACTTTTAGAGCATAATATAATTAGGTGAACTGGCTTGCAGCATTTGTCCAGTAGGCTAGCTAACTAATTTCTGATTTATCCGGCACTGTCAGAGGAACAACAGTGCCATTTACACCGTCGTGCCCTTTTCAGATGACTGCCCAACCTTCTATTATGGTTCACGAAATTATTATTCATATTTGGGAGGTATTTGAGTGGGGAAAAAAATTAACACTTGGACTGCATTCAGAACACTAACTGCATGTAGCATTTTTTCCACTCTGTGTTAAAAGCTCTGTTTAATAACACTGCACGTATTTGCGAAGGGGAGGGGACGAGAATCAGCTCGCGCGCACCAGATCCTGCTGCTGGTTGGAAGCTCGGAGTACACGTAGGCATTGTGAACGGTGTGTGTGGATAAACACTACCTGGTTGCTGTGCGCTGGGCAGGGTGTGACTTGTCAGGTCCTCGGCTGAAAAACAACACTCGGGAGGAAAAAAAGGGGGCGTGTCCCGGCACCTCTCCCAAAGAGTCAACCGCGGACAGGTTTGCCTGTTTTGGGTATGGCGCTGCTGTGTATCCTCAGGTGGAAAATACCAGGTGTGGCTCTGGTTTCACACATACCAAACCCGTGATGATGTCGGCCTCAATCACTCGGGCTGTCTTCCTGTATCAAACTTCTCTCCATAGTGCGCTTCTGTTTACTGCGTCTTCATAATCTGGCTGATTATTAGATTTCGGCCGTTCGCAGACGCGTTTTTATTAGTTATCATCACCGCAGGGGGATTGGGGAAAAAAAAATACAACAAACCTGCATCGCAGTGTGGATGTGGCGAAATCTAGACAGGTGGTTTCTTAGCAACAACATGCTATTATGTGTTTCTGTCACTCTCGTGTCATATGAGAGCGGGAGGAAAAGAGAAAGGGAGCCGGGGGTGGGAAGAGATGGGCGATGTGGAGGAGGGCTTTTATAAAGGAATTCGGAATAAACAGCGAGAGTAGTCTTAAAAAGCCTTCGAGGCAAAACCGTAAAGTCTGCTTTGTTTCAGAAGGCTTGTTTTTTTTTCGGGGGGAGCGAAAGGTCTTTTATGTCCACTGTAATTACCCTGTCTTGACAGCATTGACTTGGAGGCATTACCCGTCATACAGCTGCAGTTTGTCTGTTCCTGAATTACCGTCATGTTCATTTAACTGTTCAATACTGCCTTCAGCCAGTGAAGGTATAATATAAATCGTTTATGGGTTTTGTTTTGTTTTAAGTCCGTGTTCATTACCAGCTTCCTGACGGTTTGATGCAGAAGCGGGTCTCATGAAGTGGGTTTTATAAGCGGAGGCACCGCTCGAATCCATACACCCACGTTCTCAGAGTCTGGGGGTGGATGGCGTAGAGCCACTGCTGCGTCTTATTGTCGGGGCTCTCTTTTCTCTCTTTTCTCTCTCTCTCACTCACTCTCTTTTCCTCACTTTCTCTCGTGCTCTCTGTCTCTCGCTCTCTTCCTCACTTTCTCTCGTGCTCTCGCGCTCTCTCTCTCGCGCGCGCGCGCTCTCTTGCTCTTGTGTGCGCTCTCTCTCTCTCTCTCTCTCTCTCTCTCTCTCTCTCTTAAAAACACTAAAACAAAAAAACCTTCAGAATCAAGCACGGCCAGCTTATAAAGTAATCTGGTGAAGCAATAAGGAAATCAGCCTCCGTGAAGCTCAAGTTTACATCATAGTTCTGCGTGCTATTAAAGAAAACGATCATCGGGATTGTTGCGCAAATCTCATTTCCGAAGAATTTTTCTTGCACTTTCGTTCTTTTCTTGTTTTCCTCTGTCTCTTTCTCTCTATCTCAGATTTCATAAACCTTTTTCTAAGCGCAATTAACGTGTCAATCCTTCAAGCGTGAATAAGTAAGCACGCCAGCACAGGCAGTAGAAAAGTAAACATGGAGCTTTAAATGTAATGCGTCAGAT